>NC_050452.1:21402930-21702930 GCF_903995425.1 Onychomys torridus | reverse complement strand
CGTGACAAAAGTCACCTAGAACTTTCATGAAGTCTAGAGGTAGGAATGGAAACGGAGAGAGAAGGATGGGGATGGTTGATTAATAAGGAGTACTCAGTTGCTGCTGGATAGGAGCAAGTTCTGGGATGCTACTGCACAACAGAGTCGCCGGAGATGGCGATCGAGTACTTTGTGTCTCAAGAAGCCAAAAGAAACAATTTTGACATAAAGAAAAGTTAAGTTAGCCAGGCTGTGGTTGCACATGCCTTTAATCCCAGCACTCGGGAGGCAGAGCCAGGTGGATCTCTGTGAGTTCGAGGCCAGCCTTGGCTACAGAGTGAGTTCCAGGAAAGGTGCAAAAACTACACAGAGAAACCCTGTTTTGAAAACCAAAAGAGAAAGAAAGAAAGAAAGAAAGAAAGAAGGAAAGAAAGAAAGAAAGAAAGAAAGAAAGAAGGAAGGAAGGAAAGAAGGAAGGAAAGAAGGAAGGAAAGAAGGAAGGAAATAAGGAAAGAAAGAGAAGGTTAAGTGTTTGAGGACATAGTTATATTTAATCTGATGTACTAAAAGATAGTGCCCTGCTAATTTATACAACTTCTTTTCGTTTTGACATATCAGTTTAAAACAATAAAGACTGGGGAGATGGCTCAGTGGGTAAAGTCATTGCTGTGCATGAGGACCTGAGCTGAAATCTCCAGAACCAATGTTAGAAGCACACACAGCTTTAATCTCAGTGCTTCTACAAGAGATGGGAGGCAGAGGAAAGAGAACTTGGGAGCCTATGGGCCACATAGCCTTTTGTGCCCCGGAAAGACAACAAAGAGTCTCTCAAACAAGTCAGAAGATGAGAAGCAAGCCCCGGGGTTGTCCTTTATTCCTTTATCCTTCACATGTGCACAATTACACACACACACACACACACACACACACACACACACACATACACACGCAAGCCACGAACAGTTTATAACAAAGCTAGAGGGGGGTGTATGTACGTTACATGCAAGGACTGTGCCATTTCATTTCATGGACTGAGTACCTGCAGAAGGTCCTGGAACCATCCTCTTTGGATAGTAAAGGTCAATTGTGCTTTTTGTGGCAGACTCCTTAATGGAAGCCCTCAGACCAATTCCATGAAGTAAGACCCTCCCAAACAGCTGCTACTAAGCCATTTGCAAACTCATACAGGTAACTTTTTAAGCAAATAAGGAGGTCCAGTCTAGGTCTCCCAGCATCCCATCTGATCAAGAGGAGCAGTGAGGGCAGAAAGGTGGAGAAGCCCCAGAGACATGCGATAAGGCTAAAGGTCTTAGCCCATGTGCTGCACTTTGCAACATCTAACTGCTTGAAATCTGTTCACTGCTATAGCCTTGAGCTCTCCAAAGACCCAGAATCCTGTACCCCTTTCATACCAATGTTTTGTGGTCTATGCTGTTAGGGAGAACATTAAAATCTAAATTCTCCAGAGTCCAAGATTTTCATAGAAAATGTCTAGAGAATAGAAATCTCTCAAATCAGTCAGAATGAATGTAATTCTTCAGAAGATGAACGTGAAACCTAGGGCAACAAGATCAAAAGGCAGATGAAAAGTGCCGTGGCCAATCTCTGCCTCTCCCCACCCTGGTGCACCCTTCTCCTACCCCTGGTCTAGAGACTCTGATTAGGCAAAGGCGGACACTCTAATAATCCCCAAGAGGTTGCTTAGTAACCAAAGAATTATAAACTAGATCCACAAGCCAGTACCATTTTGAGCCATCAATTTGGCAACCTAGTGAAGCTCTGAAGACACCTGGCATCAATGAGGACATGGAGCTGTGAAGACTGTTCACAGGTCATGTGAGGGAAACTTGGTCCAGCTACTTGGGAATTTGATGGACATTAGCAAGTCCATGAATGAAACCAGCATGGTCTCTACAACACAGCTTTTCCACGGTGTGTGTGTTGGGGGTGGGAGGAATGCCTAGGACCACACATGCTGGGAGCAATGACAGGGGAGGAGGACAGCACTCAGTCAAAACCAACCAAAGTGACAGGAAGAAAAGCCCAGCAGTAGCTCTGGGTGAAAAGAATGGACTGAGGTGTGTTTCTCACATGCCACGTATTACAAAGAGATACAATTGACTAAATGGCCAAGCCCACAGGCTAAGGAAGAACAATCACACAAGAGTGTCATTCAACACATAAAACAAATGGACTCTTTAAGTCAAAATCACTACTGAGTAAAAAAAAAAAAAAAAGAAAGGAAAGCAAGTCGCACACAGTGCACAGCATGATCCCATGTCCTTAAACATTCAGCCCAGCTTAGTGGGCCCAATTAAGCCATGTACTATCTATCTTACATGGTACACATGAGAGTCAGATAGAAAACTTAGAAACAGAATAACCCATCATTCAGCTTGGGGTGGAGGCAGGAGGAGGATGGTAAGAAAGTTTGGAGGAGACTCACAGGAGCACCCCAAGGCACTGAGCTACAGGGACTGTGCCAGCTCATTAGTGGTGTTCTTCACAGGGTTCTTAGAAGACATTTCAGCTCCATTAATTACTAACTTAAGATCACAACAGTTGTCAGAGCTCTTTATGTCAGAGCACGTTTGACATTAGCATGGCACATTCAAAACAGATCTAGAGATTAATACTTCTCTTATGTAAAAAAGGAAACCAAGAACGAACACTGGGCCAGAGATGGGGGCTGCAGCCTCATACAGTCCCCTAATCCCAATCTTGCCCTGCTGCATGAATGCAAAGCATATTCCAAGTCCCAGGCCCATCTGCCCCATCTCCATTGGTAGTCACGATTGTCAGATCTTTCATTGTTGGCATTCAGAAGGTTCTGGCCCAAAACCTGGAGAAATGACCTCAGATTCCTGCAGAGAGCTGATGGATTTGAGGCCCAGAATAGACCCTTCCCAAGGCTTCAGCACTCTACTCATGTAGGGGTGATCTGGACCTGCATAGACTATGCCTGTCCCCTGCACTCCTTCATGGATTACCTTGCCTTCCCATGTCTGCTTCTTCCTCTCTTCCATTTCATGAAGGCACCTCCCCAATAACTCTTCTGCACAGGGACTTTGGGCCTGCATCTGTTTCCACAATGGCCCCACCTGCAACGCCATCCTTCAGTTCTACCTAACCTCAGACTTATCAAATGTCAGCTCACAATAGGATCTCATAGATTCCTTGTCCCTGAAGTATAAATTGCTAACATGTGCATACCATATTCTTGACAGACAGATTTTAAATGCAGGAAACAGCCTCAAGCCAAAGGAATACACATTTAATTCCCATGTAATAGCACCTGTGTGTTTCCAACATCATCCCCAGCAGCCCCTTTGACCTTCCTCCAGCTCTAGTGAACCACTCTCCACTCTGCAAATTATCTGGAAAAGTCTCCCTTTCAGCCATGCATGATATGTCTTCCCTTCCCCTACCATTCCCATCTAGCAAGCCTCAAGGTCATCTGCAAAAATCACCTGCAAACCATTCCAAGCATGGATTCTGTAAATCTGTAGGATATAATCTACCTCTGCCTGGGGCTGTCCCTCTCCTACTCTGTCATCACTGGCCAGCTTCATCTCTGCTTGCTCCATTAGATCAATCCAGAGACCTTCTCTGAGGAAGGACCCTAAATTTCATTCATCTTTTCATGCCCAGTATCTGAACCCAAAAATGTGCTTGGGAGGGTTCATTGAAGAAATGTTCAAATGAACAAACACAGCAACTCTCTCAACATCCCCCACCCAAATGGACAATATCTGACCTGCCCACTCACTGTATAGACCCTGGGCTTTAGAAAGCCAAATAGATAATTGGGTCATAGTCAAAGAACCTTTGCACAAGCCAACTTCTACCTACCTGCTTTCACTGTTTGACTGTGTGTGAGTTTCTCTCTCTGCTTTAAGTTTGCACTTTCTTATCAGATAATGTGCCAGTCACATCTCAGGACACCTCTCCACAACAGTTTCTGTGACCTTGTAGGGTCTTCCCACTACATTCTTTCCCTCGTTTTTTTCTTTCTCAATCCATGACCTGAGACTGGCAGCCAAGATGTTGGCAGGTACTGCAGTCCAGGTGGTTGCACTTACCTCTTGGGAAACTATCTGCCATTTATTTGTTTCTTAGCTGATGCCAGGAAAGAAAGTCATCATAAAATGCTCTTAAAGAAGCTGGCAGAAGATGCAAGAAATCTAAACCAGAGCATCTGTGAATGCATCACAGAGTCTAGTCATCCAGAATCCCTGTGACTGCCCTTTCCATAAGCAAGAAGAGTGTGGCCTTAGATAACTAAAGCAGAGAACTAACTCATCAGGTCCCATAAAAACATGCAGAGAGAGAGAGAGAGAGAGAGAGAGAGAGACAGAAAGAGAGAGACAGAGACAGAGAGAGAGATGGAGGAGAGGGAGAGGGAGAATGTGGGACTGGCCAGACCCCCAAGGAATTGTAGTAAGAAATGAAAATCTATATAAACTCATACTTTCACTCCATTGGGTCTCACACTTACAACACAAATGGGCATCTGGGTGGTAAGCCAAGTAAGCACAGAAAACAAGCTGCTCATCTCTCCACTGTTCTTTCCAGCAGACACTGTCCTGTCTACCTCTTTCTGTCCTACAGGCCCATCTCTATGAATCCCACCTCTGCCCATCATTTCAGTCAGAATGACTGACAAGCTCAGGGAGCTCTTGTCTTGCATTCCCATAGCTGCAGTCCATTACTTCTAGGGCAGACATATGGCTCTACTGGGCACTTTTTACCCTCAGCAGGGTATTCCTAAATTTCAGATCCTTATATCAAAATTATAGCTCCTATTTTATGCCTTGCACTCAAAAAGGGCACAGAGGTATCATCCACACCATATGCTCTCACTCTCAGTTCAGAGAGCAACTCCCCTGTGGCTGTCAGCAAGGAGAAAGTCAGTTTTGCTGAAATGATCTTCATGTCTAAGTCTTTGTCAGTCGACTACTGCAGCTGTTGAGTTTGAATAGCAGCTTTCACATTAACCCTGTGCAAAATAATTCTTAGAATTTGCTGCGTTGCGTGTTACCATCTTCCTCATCTTTCCATTATCAAAAAGAGTTCAAGCCCCTTTGCACAGAATTCCTCAGCCAGCTTCTAGATGATTGCATTCCTGGTAATCTCATGTTCCCTCAGTTTCCCACGCAGTTGTTCGGTGTTTCTTGCAAAGGTCCTTCGAGCCAGGCTGGTGAGTCACTCACTGGCTTTAACACAGACCCCACTCCCTTCCACAGACTTCCCCCTAAAGTCAACTCGGCTTTTCTTCCAGTGCAGAAAGCAAGCTGCAGCTGTCCCAAAGGGTCTGGCCCAGAGAAGAACTTCAGCCCAGGTGGGCACAGCTGCTTTTGGCCTTCCCAGTAATTGGGAATGTAGCATTACAGTAGCTATAAAAGCCATGGACAGACAGGATTAGCTGTTCCCTAACAGGTGTGAGCTAGAGCCCCAGTACCGCAAAAAACATTCGCTGTCCCAACAGCAGGGAGGGAAACACCTAGATTCGCTGATAGGCAGGAACAGCAAGTCCCCACAGCAGCTTGTGGGATGCAATCATGGGAAAACACATAATTCCAATGGTCTTAGGAACTGAGATACTGCTCAGTAGCAAAACTACAGTTATGAAGTAATAATGAAGATAAATGTATGATCGGAGGTTCCTAAGATTATTGGAAATATACATTCTCTGAGTTCTGCCCATCAGACCTGAAAGACAGGGCTTCTCTGCACCTGCAGGCAGGATTTTTAAAGTCCCCCTTTTGCATTCTCCTCTTCCTCATAGTAAACTCTACTGCACCACTCCCTTGCCCCCATAATTGATTGGCACCTCTGGAACATCTACTGAAATAAATCTTTCCTCCTTTAGTCAGATCCTGTCAAGTATTTTGCACAATGACAATAAAATAGCTAATAAATTAATTTCTTGTAACATATTCCCATTTCTATCTTCTGAAAGAAACTGTAGAGAGCTGCCACAATTTATTTGCTAAGTATGTGGTGGCACTTACTAGGAATCCCATCTGTGGTAGCTAATCTTATTGTCAACTTGACAGAATCTAAAAACCTGGGGAGGGTATCTCAATGGGGATTGTCTACAGTAAATCAGCCTGTGAAAATGTAAGTGAGGGATTACCATAATTACCTTAATGGAGATGGGAATATCTTCCCACTGCAGGTGGCACTATTCCCCTGAAAGAGAATCCTGGATTGAATAAGAGGAGAGGAAGCAAGCTGAGCACAAGCATGTACGCATTAAACCGTTGCTTTCTATTTTTGACTGGGGTGTGAAATGACCAGTTTCCTGCCCCTGTAACTTCCCAGCTATGACAAGCTATAGCTGTGAGCTGAATAAGCCATTCCTCCCTTAAGCTGCCTTTGTCAGCATATTTTATCATAGGACCAGGAGAAGAAATGAACACAATATCTAAATTATATTCTGTATTTCTGTAGCTAGAGGCCTGTTGAGCTGTTTCTGTGTGGATTTTGGCAGACTGTGCTTTTCAAAGAGTGTATCCATTTCATCAAGGGTGTCAAACTTGTAAGTAAAGATTCATTCATTGTATTTGCTTACTATCATTAAATGTCCATGGGGTCTGTAGTGATGTCTCCTTTCATTTCTGATTCTGACAATATATGTTCTCTCCATTTATTTTCTGAGTTAGTACAGCTAGAAGTTTTTCAATCCTGATGAATATTTTTTGAAAGGACAAGCCTTCTGTCTTGTTGATTTTTTTCTATTAATTTTCTGTTTTTAATTTCATCTCAAATTGTTACTATATTTTTCTTATTTTCTAGTCATTTGAATTTTATTTTCCTTATTTTTCTAGTCTTTTGGGTGGAAATCTATCATTTTTTTTATTTGTACTAGGAACTGTAAGAGGGTGTTGTAAAGATACTGGCTACATGACCACTCTGATACATTAAGATTTTTATTGTAGATCTGAGAGAGGACAACTGGAGGAATCTGGAAGAGTCCAGAGCAGAGAAAGAAACAAGTAGACTGGACATGGCCAAGGCTATCTGTGAGAGAGAGAGAGTAACCAGAGATAGAGATAGAGAAGCATAATGAGACTAGTAGTAGTGGAGGTGGGGTGGGGAAAATTGCTGTTATAAAGAGAAAAAACTGAAGAGAGAAGCCTGAGAAGGTGAGAAGGGCTAGGGTGCTGGCATGGACTTTGAAATGTGTAACAGCTACTTGTGATACTGAGGGAGCCTGGAGGCCAGCCTAAGCTTTGCTATGCAACCACAGGTATATGTCAATGGAGCCATATGTCCCTTCTGCCAGAGGGAAATGACTCCTTTTGGTAGAGGGGAACTAGTTTCACAAATTCCTGAGGAATGCTGGCTTTTATCTAACCACCAGAAATCCTCCTCGAGTCTGGGTTGAGCTCATTTCTGTGTGTTTAGACTGCCTTTTGGAGTTTTGGGAACTGGAGTTTCCCAATCATGATTTTGACTGTGTTCCCAATGCTAAGCATGAGGCCTGTAGAGCAGGCTTCAAATCCAATCAAGAGATCAGTTGGTTACCCCCGTAAACAGTTTACTACCAGCTCACCCACAGACACGTCTTGATTGGCAGGTTGGTAATGCAGTACGCAAGGTCCAGCTCTTGAAGTCTTCTTCCTCCAGCTGCCTGCACAGCACTTCCAGCACTATAAAAGCTAGCCAGCAGGGGCATTTTAGAGTCAGTTCATGATTCTCCATGTCCTGCAATCAGTATGCATGGTAGCCTCTAGTTATGGTGGGCAAATAAGAACAATGGCGGTAGCTTATTTCATTTAGGGCACTTATGAGGCCTTTCCAATCATTAAGTGATAGGGAAATAACCCATGACTTTCACTGAGATTTTTCATTTAATAACCCATGACTTCTGGGAAAAGAATTGTTCACAAATATAGGTTACCTCTGCTTAAACTCCTTTTTAAAAAATTATTTTAACTAGTTTAATAACTACTGTGAAGCATGGTTCCCACATATAGATTCTAAAATCAAAACAACTATTTTCTTTACAGGTTTGTAAAATGTAACTCCCCAGCTGGTAAGTACTGTGCTGACAGAGGTGAATTCACAGATTTAAAGAGACGTTTTGAAATCATGCAGTTTTCTTGGTTTACATCTGCCAGCTGTACCAGACAGGCCATATTCTGTTTCTATAAAGTCATTATCTACAGAAATCTGGCATTTGGTTTGTGGTTTCTTTTCACTCACATGCACAGAAAGAGGAGAAGCAGAGTTGGGGGCTAATCTTTCAGCTGTTTGGCTGGACAGAGGTGGCATGACTCTTAATCCTCAACGGGCCATTATATTGGTAAGGAAGCTTCCTGGGAACCAGGGGAGCTGGCAGTTGTCCCATAATGCCTGTGGATTTTCAAGAATTAGGCAAAACCACCTCACAGTCACTGACAGGGTTTTCCAAAGCCATGTCTGAATTTAAGGAGTCTAAGGACTCATTTTGCCAGTAGCATCCAGCACTCCAAACAGCAGGGCTAACTAATACTGACTGCAAGGATTCACATTGTCCTTGCAATAGGAAAGTTTGTGCCAAGCTAAAGGCACAGGTTCCAGTTTCTCCAAAATCTTGCCATTGATGGCAAGAAAACTAGAAGTAAGCTTTTTAAAAACAAATTATCTTCATATGGCACCATAGGAGCCTTCCTCAAGCATGTCCCTAGTGAAAGGGTGTGTCATACATTCAGTCAAGCCACTGTCATCAAATTTGGCCACTCCCACTTCCTTTCAACAGTGGGATGTATGCACCTTGGGGGTTTACCCACACAAAAGCCCTCAGCCAGCTTTTCTGTATCCTCCGTTCAATCCTGCAACAAGGAATAGAATGATCAAACAGAAATTCCCCTGCCTGGAGTCTACGCTTCTCCTGATATCTTGAAGGGGATTGCTTATCTGTTCTTCTGGTGAGTCCTTGCTCTCTGTCAACCCTTGGAATAACGACTTTACATGGTGTTCCTCATCTTTGCAGTACTTTGTGACAGCCTTTTATCACTCTTGGTTTAGAGATGCAAAGGTTAAGTAACTTAGTTGTTTTCTGTTTCCAGGCCTGAATATCGCATGATGGGTGGTTTCTGAGAGTATATCTTTGTTGGTGTAGTTATTGTATGGTCCTACAGACTGGGAATCCCAAGCACATGGTATCACTAAGAATCCTGTTGTGCACTAACAGAGTGGAAGACATCACAAGAAGACAGCAAGTCTGTTGGCTCAAGCCTTATCCTCTTCTGACCCAACCACTAATGGCATGATGGAGACCCCACCCTCATGACCTTCTCTAGCCCTAAGGATTCTCAGAGGTCCCACCTCTGAAAACCATCAGCATATGAATTTGAAGATTGTTTCCAGTATAAATTGGATGTGTTATGACCCCAATACTCTGAAGCCTGAGACAAGAGAATCTTGAGTTTGAAACTAGCCTGGGTTGCACAGTGAGCCCATCTCAAAGAAGAAAAAGACAAAAGTTTCCAATATATTAACTTTTTGGACACACCCACAGCACGGCAGGAGTACACTTCATCAGTGGTATATGGGTAGCTTAAGTAGAGAGAAGAGAGGAGGAATGAGCCTTTTGAGAACAGAGAGCCAACAAGGGTACCACACCCCGATTTCTGGTCATCCTAGAGATGGGAAACACAGGAGCTAAACTTCCACTTTATCTGCTGATTTCTCAACCTATTTATCACTCATTTATTCTGTGAAAACTTATTGCCTTTTCTGGGTGTGAAACGAGATGAGAGAGTCTTGGTCCCTCATGAGATCTGAGTGGGAAAGGACCAGAAACCACAGGATATGCCGAGAAAGTAAGGTCTCTGGAGTAGAGGCCAATTTTAGAGAGAACTTTATGTAGTTGATTTCATACTGAACACTTTGCTATAATTCAACATGTGTGTCTTCACTTGCTCACCTTTTAAAGACCTGATTTAAGAAAAAAAGTTTTGATCTCCTACTACTTAGAAGGAACTCAGTAACTGGGTGGCAGCTTGCCCGTTCTATATATTGTTCTATACTCTGCATGGGCATGCCAACTGTGGAGGAACCTCCAGACTGGGGGAATTCCCATGAATATCTCACTGTGCCTCATCAGCACTGGAAATACTGAGATGGACTTGTGGGGTGCAGTCCACATGTGTGAAGGATAAGCTGCCAAAGAATACTTGACTATGACGTCTCAGCCTAGAACCGCCGGTGCTCGTGTTGGGAAATAATTACAATATGGCCTTTCATGCACACAAGTTCACCTTACCCAGTGGTCATCTTTCTTCTTCCCATGCTCAGTGCCCCTTGCCACTGCTGCCCCCAGACTCTGTGGTCTTCAGAGGGCTCCAGAGAAATTTAAGTTTAGTTTTCACAGATCTCAGAAATTTCACAGACTGGAGCTTCAGAGAGGCAAACAATATCCCTAAAGCGAATCAATCAAAACGCAAAGCTGTCCTTGACGTTCCGTAGGCGGCATCCCTCTAGCCTCTGCATACAAAAGTGGACCAACAGATGACTGATGAATTTCCTGAAATCTTTATCTCTTTGCTATTCGAAAGGCTGGTTGTGACATCTTTTGGCAGATATCGGCAGTTCCAAATGGCCCAGACCTTGTCTTCCATATGCAGAAGTTAGAGGTTTTCCAACCCTCCAGTCTTCACTATTTTCCCCACCATGATAGAGGAAGAAGATGATGGTAGCAAATAACAAGCAGCTGTACTACCAAGTTTGGAAAGGAGATTTGGAGCCTTCAGCTCCTAGCCAGCCACCACTATGGCTAATGGATGCAATGACCTCTTATCAAGCATTTTCCCTGCTTGAATTTACTTTCAACATGAGAGCTGCCCTACCACTGTGACTGTGCCACCCCTTGCTTTCTGCAGTTAGATAAGGGGCTTTATGTCTCCCAAAGCCTCATGCGTTGAAGCAGTGGTTCTCAACCTGTGGGTCATGACCACATTATGGGGTCACATATCAGATATCCTGCACATCAGGTATTTACAGTATGATTCATAATAGTAGCAAAATTTACAGTTATGAAGAAACAACAAAGTAATGTTATGGTTGGGGGTTACTACAGCATGAGGAACTGTATTAAATGGTCTCAGCATTAGGAAGGCTTAGCACCACTGAGTTGAAGGCTTGGACCTCAGTGCAGCAACATTCTGAGGTAAGGCTTTGAGGGAAGTGATTGGATGGATCATGAGGCCTCTGACTCTATCGCAGGTTAATCTATTGGTGGGTTTATAATGGATGAGGATGGAAACATATTAGGTGGGGCCAAGTTAAAAGAAGTGAGTCCTTGTGGACATGTCTTAGTGATCTATTTCATCTCTACCCTCTGGCCCCTCTCCTTCCTGGCTACCATAGGATCAACCGCTCTGCTTTAATGCATACTCTCTGACCTGGTGATCTACCTCATCAAAGACCCAAAGCAAGCGACCTAAGAGAAAACAGCCAAAATAGCTGAACCCTCGAGCCAAAGTAAACTGTTCCTCCTTTTAGTGGATGTTCTTGGGTACCATGTCACTGTCCTGGCACCTAGATAGCGTAATGCCCAATAATGTCAGACTAAAACCTAGACTGAGCACCAAGACTTTGGGATTGCCCCTGACTGACCTGCCCACCACCACCACCGCCATTCCCTATAATTCACACTCTAGGATAGAATCCCAGTGTGGGCAAGAGCTTCAACATATAAATCTAGGGTATGTTAGTGTTTGTCATAATAACTTGTCTAGTAAAAATATAAGTATACATATATTATATGTAGTTATACATCATATAGATGAGTCTATAAATAGATACATAAATTTTTGAGAAGCTTTCTACTTGGTGAAGCAGGATCAGGTTAAGATTGTATGTTAGTATGGTGACATGGGTGCAGACAAGATCCCCTCTCCCCCCTCACTCCTTGCCACCTGCAGCAGGCAAGAGAGCTGGCCCTGGGGTCATGAGAGTGGGAGAGGTAGCCCTGCCCCTCATCGGCTGCAGCACACAGGAGAACAGGTACTACACCTCACCTGGACAGCACACTAGAGCTAATCCTGTTGGCAGGACACAGGTGAGCCAGTCCTGAGGGCATGAGAGCAGGAGAGTTGACTATAGCACCCCCTTCCAAAACTTTCCCTACAGCATGGAAGAGAGGGAGAGAGGACCCTGCATCTCACCTGGGCAAAAGAGTAGAGCTGGCCCTGGTGGTGTGAATGCAGGTGAGCTGAACCCAAGGGCCTGAGAGTAGGAGAACTGACCCTGCTCCTTGCTCCCTGCTGCATTGCGAGAGCTGGCCAGGACAGTTCAAGAGAGCTCACCCAGGTGGTGGTAAAGAGGGGAAAGAAAGCTGGAGGGCTGACCAACCCAGCTACCACCCAGGCCCAGAACCAGGGCCATAACTTGGCTCACCCCAACATCCACCTCACCTATGAACTGCAGGGGCATGTGAAGGGTCCACACCTACAATTCCAAAAATAGAGGCTCTCTATGACACAGGACAAGAACAGGATATCCAAGGAGTCCCAGTGAGGGCCCATTATAGACAGTACAGCAGAAACCAGAGGCCTCAAACAAGACCAATGACTCATAGCAATGAACACTTACAAGTAAAAAATGTAAGGACTAAAGGCTGTACTGTATGATTCACTGGGCCACACTATAGCTTCCACACAGAGAATTTTTATTTGTTTGTTTGGTTGGTTGGTTGGTTGGCTGGCTGGCTGGTTGGTTGGTTGGTTTTTAGTTTTTCTTTTAAATTTTGTTTCATTTTTGTGGGGAGGCTATAAGGGCAGAGGGTGGATTTGAGGGGACAGGGAGTTGAGTGGAATCAGGGTGCATGATGGGAAATCTACAAAGAATCAATAAAAAGTATTTTTTTTTAAAAAAAAGATAGTATATTAGAGTACAGTTGCCAACACAAGATTACAGCAGTCAACATAAAGTTCACAAGGCCTTGCTCTTAGTTGAAGAGCTGTAATCAGTCAATGGCCACTAAGACAGGGAGAATCAGTTTTCTTCAGGGACAGATAGGTTGCCAAATCCTAAGTTAGTGAAAGTGGAGACAGACTATGAAACTAGATATGAGACTATGAGAAGAGAAAAAGAGTTAATGGGAAGGAGGCAAGGCAAAAAGTCATGTCTGCCACTGGGGTATAATAGTGCATCCCCAAGAGCCATTGACTATCTAATAAAACGCCAGTGCCAGGCATGGCAGACCTCCCTTAATGTTTCTAGTCACTGTTGTCTAAGAGGTTCCCAAGACAGTATAGGTTATTGCCTTTGCCCTTGGTTTTCTTTCCGAACTTCAAGGTAAGACCCTATTTATTGCTAAAGACACCACATGCTTCAGACACAACACTGTGGAATTGAGATGGAACTGACCTAGAAGCCTCCATCATGAGGATTAGCTCACACAGAATCCAAAGAGGTTACAAAAGCTTCCAAGGGAGAAAAGTAATCAATACATAACTATAAAATTTATGAATCACAACAATGGTAAAGCCAGTAAGACAGCCCAAATGGGATATTTACACAGATCAAGGAGGGAAGCAACAGCTGCCTAGTTTGACTTAAGGCTATCTCAATAGGAGAGATTTTTTCCCTAATTATATGGTCCTTTATTAAGTTCTTTTCTTTTTTTTAAGTTCTTCTCTCATATATTACATCCCAATCATAGTTTGCCCTCCCTCTCCTTCCCCCAGTATCTGTTCCGTACCTCTCCTCTCTGCCCAATCCACACCCCCATCCACC
Source organism: Onychomys torridus (assembly GCF_903995425.1). Classification (NCBI taxonomy): domain Eukaryota; kingdom Metazoa; phylum Chordata; class Mammalia; order Rodentia; family Cricetidae; genus Onychomys; species Onychomys torridus. Next base: position 21,689,217 of record NC_050452.1, on the reverse strand, counting down.
TCCCCTCAGAAAAGAGCAAGCCTCCTAGGGACATCAACCAAACACAGCCTAAGAAGCTACCATAAGACCAGGCACATACCATCACATCAAGGCTGGACCAGGCAACCAAGTAGGAGGAAAAGGATCCCACAAGTAGGCAAAAGAGTCAGAGACAGCCCCTGCTCTCACCGTTAGGAATCCCACAGGAACATCAAGCTACTCAGCCACAGCACATATGCAGAGAACCTAGGTCAGACTCCTACAGGCTCCCTGATCTCTGTGAGCCCCCATGAGTCCCAGTCAGTTGACTGTAAACCTGCCTGATGATGTCATAGGCTCTAGAGTAGAACCTACAACCACCATTTTCTTAAATGCATATAATTCTTAATTGTGCTCTAAATACGTTTTAAGCATTTAATTTGAGCTTATGGTTTTAGGAGGTTAAAGTCCATGATGGGAGAGCTGAGAACTTACATATTGATCAACAAGCTGGAAACAGAGAAACATACACACACATACACACACACACACACACACAGAGAGAGAGAGAGAGAGAGAGAACAGGACTCTTGAAATTTCAAGGCCCACCCAAGTGACATACTTCCTTCAGCAAGACGAAACTTCCAAATCCTTTTTGAACATTTCCACCATCTGGAGACCAAGTATTCAAACCCATGAACCTGTGGGGTTCATTCTCATTCAGACAACCACAGGTGCCCAATCTCTACTGACACATCTGCAATTCAACCCCTAAACTGAAGGTTCAGGGAACATTTCAGAAAGGGAAGTAGAAAGATAAGAGCCAGAGAACCAGGATGTCTGCTGAGAAACAGTATCTTCTGTACAGGCCAGGGAAGCCTGTACCCATTACATCCCAACAATATAGCTACCAAAACAAGACCTGCACAATTAGAGCACCAGTTGGCATGTCAACATGGATGGGGGAAATCGCATGAGGCCCCACCCCTAAATAATGGCTACAGGCACTTAGTGGCTGCTGACAAAGAGAACAATCTTCTCCAGGGACAAGTCCCTTGATAGGTAATCTAATCACAAGTAGTCAGCCCTAAACACATATACATCAAATATTAAATGGACTCAGCAGGGTGTGTGGGGGTCTGTGTGTGTGTGTGTGTGTATGTGTATGTGTGTGTGTGTGAATAATAAAGAAGAGGCCAGTCATGTGAAAGGGAGTGGGGGAAACAGGAGGAGTTGGGGGCAGGGAGAAGGAAGAATTTATGTAAATATAGCACTCATGGATGAAATTCTCGAAACAAATTCCAATTTTTCAGAAAAGGAAGGGAAAGAGGCTGCTGCTGGCAATGGAAGGGGCGGGAGACGGGAGGTCAGAGGGAGGAAAAGAATCAACAGAGAGAAATCTCATTTGAAAGAGCCATTGTGAAACCTAATTCTTTGTATGTTAATATAGTTTCCAAGTTTAAAAAAAGAAAGACCCGGATTCTCTACTCCAGGAGGCTGAGGCTGTGTGGTTCAGAAGACTGGGTTCCACATCTGGGAGGTCAGGAGCACAAATGCTTCCCAACTGCATTAGGATGGGAGGCCAAGGCCCCTTGAGTGATCCCAAGGCACACAGGCATGACTGATTTTGCCCCATGGCAAGCAGCCGCTCTGAAAAGCAGGGGTACAACAGACAAAAATACGAGCCCCAACATAGTCATGAACTAAAAATCTGGATGACTTTGTCTTTAAGAGCTATAAATCAGGAAGATCAAAAACTCATCTTTTGGCAGGGCTAAGGGTGACATTCCAGTGGCAGCTGCCAGGCACCTGGAGACAATCCATGGCACAGACTGGTCTTCCCTGGCCAACAGCTGTCACTGCCTCATCAGCCTCAGCTCCTCTACCCTGCACTGGGGGTGGGGAAAGGGCTCTCAGTATCTGCAGACTTGGCCGCAGTGTGCCCCCGAGTGTACTTACCTAGTCCTTGCCTTGTTTCAGTCCTAACTGCTGCGGGATTGCTATTTTCCATTATGCCCATTGGATGTGCCACTGGAGGCCAACCGTGGGCTTGGTCAGGACAAAGCCCGAAGCACAATTGACTGAATCATTTGCATCCTACAGTGCCCTGATGAGTCTTAGGGCAGAGCTAAATCAGCCACAGAAGTTCATCACATGGCTGTCTGCTAAAATGCTTAGACTCGGTGTTAATTCCATTTAAAAGCACAAAACTGGTTTCTGAGGCAGTGCTGCCTTGGTTCCTGCATCCTAGCCCATAATGTATGTGAGCGTTGATCTGCTGAACACCCTCACCAGCTTTGCTGCCTATCCTGTCTTAACTTTAGACATGCCAGGAGGTACCTACGGGTTATGGTTTAAATTGCATTTCTTTAAAGATGAAAGACTGTAGTGGGTAGCCATCCCAGCATTGGCCTGGAAGTTCCAACCCCCATTGAGGCTTCAGTAATGATCACGCCCACAAGGTGGGGCAGAGGAAGGAGCGGAAGACCGAGGAGCAGGAGGAGGTGGTCTCTTGGTGCCTGGACGCAGGACACTAGAGGTGGACCGAGCAGAGTTCTCCAGAGAACACCGCCGGACTATCCTATACCTTTTCCTACAACCTACCCCTTCATTTGTAAGTTACCCCACAAAATAAACCTCCCTTTTAACTACGTGGAGTGGCCTTAATAATTTCACCAATATCTGGCGCTCACATGGGGCAAATTCCAAAGGCCCAGGCGGCTCGGCTCCCTCCCTCAGCCTCCTCCCGGCTGGTGGGCACCTAAACCTGCAAAGTTCCATTTAACCAGGGAACGCCTACACGGTCCCATTCCCTATGTATAAGATATTATGGTAGACTATCACATACATTAGTAAACAAATTTAGCAATATAGCAGCCTTTGCACTGTTATAAATTCTTATATGTTGATACAAATATAAACTTTTTATATTCCTATTTAAGATAATTTTGTATATTGATACAAATATAGAACTATGTTTGTTATATTGTACACATATTTTTACTCTTATTTGAAATATTTGTATATTGATACAAATGTAAATTTATGCCTGTCATACTGTATGTATGTTCTACTTCTGTTTAAGATATTCTGTATATTGATATATATTTAGGATTATTATCATATTGCATATTGCACTATACATTCCTACCTCTGTTAAAGATATTTTGTGTATTGTCACAATTTGAAGTCATTGTCCTTTTACTGTACAATTACTTACAGACTGTTTGCCTTATTTATAGGAAGCCTTAGTCCTTAGGTTGTTTAGGTAGATGAGACTTACAGAGTTATTGTCACCTATGCTTGTCACCTCTATAATTATGTTAGTTAGGTTATCCAGATTTATAAATACATAGGTCAGATGGACAGGTAATCTTCAACCACTTCATGGACCTAGAGAATATGGCATTTAAATAATTTAGAATTCTGTTGACGTGAGACACAATTGCTCCTGGCAGCACCAATTAGATCCCGAGAGAATGTTGGACTTCTAAGACATTTCCATTTGGAAGTTTGTCTTCTTGGCACAAAATGGCCTACTGGGCAAAGAACTGCCCTTGCCTCAACTGCTGACAATACAAATGCTGTCCTTTCTGGACAAGTGGGACACAAGGAAAGCGACCACTGTACTTTGCCAAGACAGGGTAAGATGGTCTTTCAGAATTCCTGCTTCTGAAATGGTCTGTCAGATACTCTAGGCCTGTAGCCAATATGAATGCACCAACGATACTGAGAACCGTTAGGTGACTGTCCAGGCTGCTAGCTGTCTCTGTCTACTCTTGCAAGACTCCCGAAAGTTGCTTGCATCCTTCTCCCATTTCTCAGGTATTATTATATTCCTTCTCAGGTCTTTGATGAGGTTGGAGATTAACAGTTATAGTTACAACTTAGTATATATACATATATAATATCTTAGATAAAATATATTATGTATCAGACTCAGGTTCTTTAGGATAGGGTACCTTTTGGAATGATCTTTGTAACATGCCACCTACCCACGCTCTAGACTTCCCTAGATTTTACTATGTGTTTTTTGCTTGATATTGTTTGCACTTATTGTAATTCCAACTTATCTAAGTCATTATCCCTCATTACTCCTGGACAATATTTGATAACCATCTCTTTGTGTATAGTCTTGTATTAGGTTAGAACTTTCTTATTTAGACAAAAGGGGGAGATGTAGTGGATAGCCATTCCAGCATTGGCCTGGAAGTTCCAACCCCCATTGAGGCTTCAGTAATGATCACGCCCACAAGGCGGGGCAGAGGAAGGAGCGGAAGACCGAGGAGCAGGAGGAGGTGGTCTCTTGGTGCCGGGACGCAGGACACTAGAGGTGGACCGAGCAGAGTTCTCCAGAGAACACCGCCGGACTACCCTATACCTTTGCCTAAAACCTACCCCTTCATTTGTAAGTTACCCCACAAAATAAACCTCCCTTTTAACTACGTGGAATGGCCTTAATAATTTCACCAATAAAAGACACTGTATCTATCCTGTGCTTAAATGTCCATTGCATCACATGAACTCAAATCTTTTGCCCTTCTCCTTAAGGGCTGTCTTATTTATATGTAAATGTCCATATACGTGTTTAATACATATATTTGGGAGAGTTCTCCACTGGATCTATTTTGGCATAGCTTGTGTTTCACGACCTAGTTTTTAGCTAACTCACAGCATTGTTTGACAATGTCTTAAGTAAAGTTTCTATTGCTGTGATGAAACGGCATGACAAAAGCAAGTTCGGGGGGGGGGGGGTTATTTGGCTTACACTTCCACATTGCTGTTCATCACTAAAGGAAGTCAAGACAGGAACCCAAACAGGACAAGAACCTGAAGGCAGGACCTGATAGAAGCCATTGAAGGATGCTGCTTACTGGCTTGCTTACCACAGCTTGCTCAGCCTGCTTTTTTATAGAACCCAGGACCACCAGCCCAAAGATTGAACCACCCACAATAGGCTGGGTCCTCCTCCATCAATCACTACTTAAGAAAATGCCCTATTGACTTGACTACAGCCTGATCTCATGGAGGCATTTTCTTAATTGAGGTTCCTGCTCTCAGATGACTTTAGCTTGTGTCAAGCTGACATAAAATTACTCAGCACAGACAAATCATAGTTTTAAATTTTGGTGGACTCCATTCACCTGCTTTTCTATCATGCACTATAGTGTTTACATATAACTAACAAATGATGAATCCTGGTCAGAAGCTCTTTTTTCTGCATTTCCCTTGGAGATTCTGTACAGTGTAGTCTCTGGTCCATTGGTGTTGATGTTTGGTGATCACGTGAGACAAAGACTTAGATTCCCTGACATTTCAAATTGATCTCCATGGATTCAGAATAATTTGCTGGGAGAAGAAACATCCTTACTAAGTGTACTGGCTGTATTTTATGTCAACTTGACACAGACCAGAGTCATTTGGGAATAGGGAACCTCAATTGGGAAAATGCTCCCATTATATTGGCCTGTGAGCAAGGCTGTGGTGTGTTTTCTTGATTGATGATTGAAGTAGGAGGGCCCAGCTCACTGCAGGCAGTGGTAGCACTGGGCTGGTGGTCCTGAGTGCTGTCTTAGTTAAGTTTTCAATTGTTGTGAGGAGGCACCATGACCACAACAACTCTTATTAAAAAAAACATTTAACAAGGGGGCTCACTTAGAGTTTCAGAGATTCAGTCCATTATCATCATGGCAGCGTGCATGCAGACTTGGTCATGGAACTGAGAGTCCTACATCTTGCCAGCAACAGGAAGTCAACTGACTGTCACACTGAGTGAAGCTTGAGAAAAAGAGAACTCAAACCCCACCCCCACAGTGACACACCTCCTCCAACAAGGCCACACCTCCTAATAGTGCCACTCCCTTTGGGGGCTGTTTTCTTTCAGACCATAACAGGTGTTATAAGAGAGCAAGCTGAGCAAGCCATGGGGAGCAAGCCAATAAGCAGCAATTTCTCCATGGTCTCTACATCAACTCCTGCTCCAGATTCTTGCCTTGAATCCCTGCCCTCAATTCCTCTCATTGGTAAACTTTAAACTGTAAAAACAAAATGAATCCTTCCTTCCCCAAGTTGATTTTGGTTATAGTGCTTTATCACAGCAGAAAAAAAAAAAAACAACCTAACTAAGACACTGGGTTGCCTTCAGCCCGTAGGGTTGAATAAATTCACATTCCAGGGCTCTCATGCTTAGATTCTGCTACACTGATCTATTGATCTATATGTCTAACCCTAGAATAAAGCTACACTTTCTTGATTGTTTTTTTTGGTTTTTTGGTTTGTTTTGGTTTTCGCTGCCTTTTTTTTTTTTTTTTTGTCTTCAAATCAAAGAATCTAAGTTCTCTTTGTGCTTATTTTTTCTTTTAATCTGATTTGGCTGAGTATAGTAGAGAATGCTTTTAATCCTAGTACCTGGAGGCTGAAACAGGAGGATTGCCACAAGTTGTTGAGGTTTGTTTTGTTTGTTTGTTTGTTTGTTTGTTTGAATGTGTGTTTGTGTCTGTGTGACCTCATGTATGTAACTGCCTGAGAAGGCCAGAAGAGGGTGTTGGAGTCCCTGGAGTTAAAGCTTCAGGCAGTTGAGAGCCACCTACTATGGGTGCTGAGAACCAATCTTAGGAAGATCAGGGAATGGTCTTAACAGCTGGGCCACCTCTTCAGCTCCACCATGATCAATTAAAATCACTGGAAAATAGAGTCTTGAGAAATTGTCTACCTCATGACCTGCAGGGTGTGTCTGTCCTAGGGGATTTTCTTAATTGCTTAATTGCTGGGAAGACCCAGTCCACTGTGAATAGCACTATCCCAAGTCTGGAGGCCCTGAATTGTATAAGGGAGAAGAAACCAAGCAAGTACGTATCCCTGCAAGAGCTTATTTTTCTCTGTTGTTGGCTGGAGATATGATAGATGTACATACATACAGGTGCATGTACACATGTGTATGTATGTGTGGAGGTCACAACTCCAGGTGTCATTTCTCAGGTGCCATCTACTTTTTTCTTTATGATACAGGGTCACTCACTGTGCTGGTATTTACCAAATATCCTAGACTGACTGTCCAGCCATCCTCAGATGTACAGCCATCTTCACCTCCATAGCACAGGGGTTAAAAAAACATGTCCAGATCTGTGTTTATACTATAGATGGAACTTGGGTTCTCCTGCCTACAGGGAACACACTGTACAGACTGCTCTGTTGCCTCAGTTCATGGTTACCTATTTCTACAGCTTTACAAAAACCTAGGACAAGAAAATCATTAGCCCTAACTACCCTGGAATGCTTCGTGGGTCAGGCTCAATGTCATATTTGTCTTCATTCCCACCTCACTGTCAGAACTGAGCAAGGAGGTGCTCAGTCCCAAAATGGAGAGGGATCCATCCTGGAGTGGAGAGTGATTCAAAGATGTGGAGCGTGGAATTGAGAAATCACCTGAGAGCGGTGCAGTGCTCAGGGAAGGGGTTGTTTAAATTTGACTTTGAAGGTGAAACGCTTTTGAGGAAGAACAATAAAGGATGAGTTTCTGCTGGTGAAATTCTAGGCCCTCAGCATAGCATTACAATGCTGGGGGCAGGAAGATATGGTGATGACAGGCAAGTACTGTGAGGAACGCCTACGTAAAGGGAGGGCTGGCAGGAAAGTCGAGGCAGGAGGTGTTAGTGCTCGGAGGGGAAAAAAAAAAAGTTCAAATGCCAAGATGAAGATGTACTCACAAAGAACAGCAAACAACAAAAGCAGGCAGAGCACTTGTTCATGATTACACACACCCCTAACATTTCATCTGCTTCTCTTGGCCAAGATGGGCTACTAGAAGCCTCATACCAGATAAACCCTGATAACTCCATAAGACAACAACAACAACACAATTATTCAGCGTTCCTGTCTTGGTGCTGACCATAGAGTCACTTCCAAAAAGTGCCTCCAGGACACAGGGAACCTCTGAAGTATGTGTCTGCCATCTCCCCCCCCCCCATGACATCCAGGATTGCCATGGCAGGTGCAAAGCTCCTGACTACTGCCATCTACAATGACACTCGTTCCTCCATCCCAGCCTATGGGGTACGGGCTCGTGTGGCTCCACCCATCTGCAAGTCTCTTCCCTGCCAGGGAGCAGGGATCAAGAGAATGGATGTGGCCATGGGCTCTGTGTTTCCTCTGAGCCAGTCACTGTTCACCAGAGAATTGCTGTGCCCCTTCAAGCATGTTCCTGACACTTCTTCCCATATGATTTTAATTTGCAATCTGGTTTCAGAACAAATCTGCGCCTCATATATTTTGCAACTTAATTACCTGATTGACAGAGAGACCTTTTAAAAATACTCATTTGGAAGACAGGGGGATTTAAAAATAGTAATTATATTGATTTAGTGACCTTGGAGTTAAATGAGGGGAGGGGAGGATTCTAGAAAAGATTTGGCTCTGTTGCTGTAGAGTGCATCCCAGCCTTCTGGTCTCTAGTTGGAGGTGCTTGAGGAACCCCAATTCCTGGACCTCCCCTGTGTCCTCCTTCAGGTCAGCCTGTCACATCCCTGAACAGCAGTCTTCTGGCCTCCCAGGTTGCAGTGTCAACACTACCATGGCATCCCATCACTGGTTTATCATTGTTCTCTGCATCTATCTCTCTGGAGAGTCTATTCAGCTTACAGAATGTGGGGTCATGCCAATGTCCCTGGCTACCTCTCCAGACTTCCAGCTTGGGTTCAATTTCCAGTGTTACAAATTTTAGAAGGAGCTTCCTGTCTTCCAGAATTCTACCTGCAGCTTAGTATCTTGGTCCCTGAAATAAATGCTTTTGGAAGTCACATGCACCTAGGTCCTTCATCTGGTACACGGCCAGGTGGGATGTTACAGATGTCAATATGGACGGGTAGTAAAAGAAGACAGAGCTCCTATAAGCAACAAGGACAGGGACTCTCTCCCTGGGCACACTTCATCAATGTGACTCTAATGGATCCAGTTCTAAGCCAATCTTGCCTCAGAAATCCTCAGGAGAGGCACTTGAGATGGCAAACACAGGCAGAATTCGTCGTATAGAATTGCTTCTTCTCCAGGAAAACTCAGTTGGACTTGCACAGATCTTCACCTGATGGGACCAAGCCCTCCACAATCTGGAAGGACATAAGCTTTATTCAAAGTGCATTGGGTAATAATGTTAAGCATATCTTTTTTTAAAAATCACATTGATTTCTAGGCTAGTATCTGAGCACAAATTAGAAAATGTGGCCTCTCCAAAATGAGGCATAAAATTAACCATCACTAATCCTGTGCAACATGTTACTGAGAGGACGCTTCAAGTGGCTGCTGCTTGACAATTGTGGGCACTACCTGAGTCCTCTTCTCCCTCTCTAGCTGCTCTAGGGAAGCCTTGAAGTGAAGGGCTGGCGCCAGCCTGTGTGTGACCAGCTCTAAACAGGCATTCTAGCTCAAGGATGCACTTGAGGACACCCTCCAGAGCTGGCTTTCAGTTCAAGTGTTTTTCTCTTCATTTATTTGTTTTGCTCGCTGGTCTTGAGGCTGTGTTTACTGGGTTTGCGGGACACTGTGATCCGATCTCTGTGGCTCTCGTGGCGGCACGCAGTGCTGAGGTGCCGATTCCTGTCGTTGCTTTCGTGTTTTCTCTTTCGAGTTCTTGCCCTCTAACATCCATCTTGTTAATTTTCAGTTTGCTGGGTTTATTTTGTCTGACCTTGGCACCCTCCCCGCCTTGGTTAGGCCCTGTTTGTCACGTTTTCTGTTCACTTAGCTCCCTTCCAGCCCCATGACTCTCTCATCTTCTTTATCACTTTTACTGTTGGCTTTTGGGTCAGTTTTCCATCTTACTGGCTCTTTTGTCTTTCTCTACCGTGGGAGGATGTTTATGTAGATCATTCTTTTCAACCTGTTGTTCCAGTTAGTCCTTATAATTCATTTTAGTGTTCTCATTTGTCACAGTTTATATCTTCTATGTCCCTCAAAGGCCTGTATGCTAAGGCACAGTGCCTGCCTTGGCACTACTGAGCAAAGGTGGGGCCTTTAAAGGCTGGACCTAGTGAGAGATGTTAGGTTACTTGGGGCCTCTTTTTTGAAGAGATTTATGTGATGCTGGCGGCTTCTTCTTCTTCTTCTTCTTCTTCTTCTTCTTCTTCTTCTTCTTCTTCTTCTCCTCCTCCTCCTCCTCCTCCTCCTCCTCCTCCTCCTCCTCCTCCTCCTCCTCCTGCTCATTCTCCTTTCACTTCTTGGCCACAATAAGTGCAGCAGCTCCACCATGCACCTTAATTACAATGCACTGTTTTGTCATGGGCCCAAAAGTGTTAGGTCTACCTAACCTTGAACTGAAATCCAAAATAAATTTTTGACCCAAAATCCAGATAAATTTTTCCTTTAAGTTGATTGTACCAGGTATTTTGTAATAGTAATGGGAAGCTTCATAACTGTTATAGAATATTATTTTGAGGTGTATTGCCCTTGTTTATGCTACATTTGTTTAACTCAGTGAAGCTGTGTTGCTTTGCCTGTCTAAAACACCTGATGGTCTAATAAAGAATTGAATGGCCAATAGCAAGGCAGGAGAAAGGATAGGTGGGACTGGCAGACAAAGATGATAAGTAGAAGGAGAAAGCTGGGAGGAGGAAGAAGGAAGAAGGAGCAAGAGAAGGAGGAGAACTCCAGGGGCCAGCCACCCAGCTACACAGCAAGACACCAAGTAAGAGTAGGCTTTACAGAAAGAAGAGAATGGGAAAAGCTCAGAGGCAACAGGTAAACAGGATAACCTAAAGATAAGAAAAGCTGGCAAGAAACAAGCCAAGCTAAGGCCCGACATTTATAATTAAGGATAAGCCTCATATGTGATTTATTTAGGAGCTGGGTGGCAGGCTCCCCAAAAGAGCAAAAATAAACAACAACAAATAAATAGAACATGCCTGAGATACTCTTTACAATACTATGGAACTAGTTTAGAAAGAGGAGTCTAGAAGACGTCTAGCATGCTGAAAGTTATAGGTAGCATCCTATAAACTAAACTTATTGAATGGTTTTGATGGGCTCGGAAGTCCAGAGTACAGATGGGAATGCAGATTGTAAATGTGATATTAGTATTGTAAATGGACCAGAGGCCATGGGCACTACTATGGCAAAGAATCAAGATGAGCCTGATCTGTGCCTGAAGGGAGTTAGGTTTAAAGCACACTGACTAGCTTATCCCTCATAACAAGTTTGATCCCTCTTTCACAGGGGTTACCTAAGACCATCAGAAAACAGATATGTTTACATTATGATTCATAACAGTAGCAAAATTACAATTATGAAGGAGCAATGAAGATAATATTATGGTTGGGGGTTACCACAACACGTGGAACTGTATTAAAGGGTCACAGGAAGGTTGAGAACCACTGTCTCATAGGAAATTTCAAGACAGAACACTGCTCAGGCCATGGCATGGTTAATCGCTGGCTGCATTACATAAATCTGTAGTGAAGATCAGAGAATAACAGCAGAAAGACTCAGGAAACTTGTATCTGAGAAAATGATCCAACATACAAAAGCAGTCAAAGACAATGTAGCTGCTAAAGCTGCCACAGAGAAATGGAGTCACTGACTCAGAACTGAAAGACACCTAGCAGAAGACTCAGAAATCAGCAAGACCACTGCCCTTTTGGGTTCTTCACAGATGAAGAAATGTGACCTTGTCCCATTGATTCCAAAGATGGACTAACTGAGATTGCCTGAGCCAGCAAGGTACATCAGATCAAGTGTGTCCAGGCACACATCATGCTGGCAACAGACCTGAACACAACCCACAGGAGAATGATTTCCTGAGCATGCAAATACGTAGGAGCTAAGGAGCTGGAGCAATGGCTCCTCAGTTAAGACCAGTGGCTGCTTTTACATAGGACTTAGGTTCAGTTCCCAGTACCGACATGGGTCCTCACTCACAACCATCAGTAACTCCAATTCCAGGAGATCTAATGCCATTTTCTGGCCTTTTCAGGCACCCATGTATGCAGTGTGCACACACATACATACAGGCAAAGCTCTCATACACACCAAATAAAAATGAATAAATCTTTTATAAAAGTAGGAGCTTTGAGGTTCTGGAAGCTTTGCTGAGATCTGAAAGTGAAGTCTGTAGGGCAGACAGTGTGTGGTTAGGTCCAAGTCCCCGCAGTCCAGCCCAGGCAGGGCATGTGTGGGAAAGAGGATGGAACTGCAAGGGGGACCCCAGGAAGGAAGAAAAGCTGGGAATATGGGGTACCAGCCAAGAGAAGTTCTCAGCGCTATGCAAAGCCAGCCACAGAAAATATGTACCCTCATCATAGCTGGAGGGTTAGAGATGTCAGAGGCCTTGGGAAGCCACCTGGAAGCACAGTGAGCTCTCAAGGCTGGGCAAGGAGCTGCAGGATTGCGTGCTGACCTGTTGCAGCCTTGCTTCCGTCTGGTCCCTCCTTTCTAGTCCCTGCTCCTCCTCTGTGAAGGAGAGCTGTTGCAGCATTGTGTCTTGCAGGCATGCAAGTTGGGCTCTTCTGTTTAAAAGGCTCCTAGGCAAGCTGGTCTTGTGTCTCAGAGGAGATGTTGGACTTGGTCTTGTGAGCAATGCTAGAACAGCTAAGACTTTGGAGACACTAATAGATGAACGCACATTACTCATTGAAAGTGAGACTTGAGCCTTTGGGGGGCCAGGGGTATAATGTTATGGTTTATGCATAAGGTGTCCCCAGAGGTCCATGCTCGTGGATCAGGTGGCCCCACAAGGGGCATGCAGTCTACCACTCACAGGTGTACAGGCTATGGAATGTTGCCATGCCACCCCCACCCCCACCCCGGCTTCCTATGGTGACTGAGAGCTGTACCGTGAAACCACATCCAGAACAGATTGAGTAGGCAACTCAATTTGATTGACCAAGAAGGTCCTGGAACTCTCCACAGACCCCAGCAGTCAAAGCTTGAATAGAAGACCCTGAAGCCTTGGCCAACGTATGGTATATTCCTAAGCTTCTGCCATATACTGAGGCTAGCTCAAGATTAGGGACCTCAGAAGAAGGTGAATGGTCCACAATGAGATACATGCTGAGACTCTGCTGGGGTGCTTTTGTGTAAACCTGAAGAGATAGAACCTACCAAAAGGTCTTATGTCATTGGAGGTATGTCCTGTTAGTGGCTGTGGGGTCTTATCTCTTCCTCCTGTTACTCATTTCTGGCTGCTGTGAGAGGGTGGCTTTGCCTAAACTCTGTTGCACTGCCTTGCCATGAGCCTCCAAGAAATAGACTCTCCTAACCCTGGACTGAAACTCCCCAGAATAATAAACTTTTCCTCTTTTTAAGTTGATTGGCTCAGGTCATTTATTACAGCAATGAGGAGTGACTGACAAACTTTTCTATTCAATTATAAAAGCACTTTCTCCTTAATGTTTCACCCTTCCTCTTATTATTTTCTTAACTTTTGGTTTCCTTGGCTATTTGCTTTCATATGCCTCTCTATGGCCCTCCTTCAAGTGAAGCCGAGGACTTAAATTTGACTACAGATCAGACTAAGTGGGGCAAGAAATTGGGCTGCATTCTTGTTTCCCTGTATCTTTAACTAAAATTCTGCATATATACCCTTCCATCTTTAAATCTCGACACACATCATCATGCAAACAGGAGAAGCATGGCTACAGAGCTTATATAGATGAGAACACAGCACCCATGGGCTCCACAAAGCCGTGCTTCTCCAAACTTGTTCTTTCTCAGCACCACCCCTGCACTTATCCAGGCAGCCTCTCCCTCTAGATCCTCTTTGAAATTTCCACCAACTATTAATGTGCACAAAAAGCTTGAGCAAGTGAGTTCAAGATTCAGTGGCCATAAGTCCTGCCCTCCCTCTAGCTGGCCTCTGCTTCTCCAGTCTACCTTCCTGAAAGGCCCAGGCTATGCAGTATGAATTTCCAAGTGAACTTGTTCTCCATAAGATCCAATTTCTTGGCCAAGTGGAAGGGGATCCCACACAGGGCAACACTTTGATACCAGTATCCATGTATCTGGTTTGATATGCCATCTCCAGAAGCAGTAAGACAACATAGCCGACCCACCTGGGCTCATGGATCAGGTGGCCCCACAAGGGGCATGCAGTCTACCACTCACAGGTGTACAGACTATGGAATGTTGCCATGCCACCCCCCCACCCCAGCTTCCTATGGTGACTGAGAGCTGTACCGTGAAACCACATCCAGAACAGATTGAGTAGGCAACTCAATTTGATTGACCAAGAAGGTCCTGGAACTCTCCACAGACCCTGGCAGCCAAAGCTTGAAGAGAAGAGACCCTGAAGCCTTGGCCAACGTGTGGTATTTTCCTAAGCTTCTGCCATATACTGAGGCTAGCTCAAGATTAGGGACCTTAGAAGAAGGTGAATGGTCCACAACAATGAGATTCAAAAGGAATTGGTGAAGACAACAATATCCAGGAAAGCACTCTGCTTTGGAACCCAACCTTTATAAACAGTGAGTAGAGTGCATTAATTCCCACCACTACCTCCCACATTGTCTGCCAAAGCAGGTGTCTCATGATAATGACCTTCTGTCAGTGTGTTAGTTCTCAATAACAGCCATAGAAAACACTGCGGGCTGGGCAGCTTACCCCACAGAAATCTTTCCCAGTCCTGGACACCGATGTGTGGCAGAGTTGCCTTCTCCTAGGCTTGAAGGTAGCATCTTCTCCCATGTATCCTTGGATGGCTTTTCCACCATATCTATATCTGTGTATTAATCTCCTTTTCTTAATCAGGGGCTCCATTTGCAAACACAGCCTCTTTCTGGAGTGCTGAGGGTTAGGACTTTAATACACTAGTTTGAGAAGGGACATGATTTAGTCCCTAACTATTGCCAAACACAAAGCCGAAGTACTCGGTCTCATCAGATCAATCTGAATTCAGTGCTGTAGGTGCAGTGGGCAGCTCTACTGAGGAGGGCCACACTAGGAAGTCTGCCAACTCATGCAGTGAGTTCTTTGGCCTTCTTAGATGTGTCTTGGCTAGGTCCACCCTGCCCATTCTGGACATAGTCACAGGGGAAAACTCTTCTGAGATCCTCCAAGATCTGCTAGGCAAAGCTTTTAAAGGAAAGCCCATCTCCTCCAGTGGTTCTGGATCTCTTTGCGCTTGTGCTCCATTTTCCCAGCCAATTCCAAAACGTCAAATGTTCTGCAGAACTGGCCTCATCTCTCCTCATATCCTTTGGGATTATGTCTTAGAAGTGTTTACTTCCTGTTTTCATTGGTCCTCTGTTTTAAAACTCTCAGCGAGGAACCTGAAGAAAAGCCTGAGCTCTAAGCACAAACACCAGCTGAAAGGCATCTGCTACCGTCGTCACATGACAGTGATGATCACGTGAAAATCTGTGTAAAAAGCTGCTCAGTTTGAAGTTCTCACCTATCACGTGAACCAATTTTTTTTTTTTTCAATGAAAAGGAACAAGCCACTTTTGTCTTGAGAAATGGCTAAGGGGATCACTGAATACATACTAACCAAAATCTCCAGCAGTAACGAAAACTACCACCAACCACTATAGTCAGAGGCAGCATACCCAGCCCATTATACTGAGACGTGTTTATCCCTCTATGGTTCAATAGAGCCCTGTGATTCCACTCATCTTCAGTGCTTGTTGAGATCCGAGATGGGAGTGGCCACAGGCACTTGATGGGTCCATGATCAGTGTGAGGTGGGATGGCTCAGCCCAAGCAAGAGGGTTGAAGGGCAATGGGCACAGATCCCCACAGTGTAGAGGCCATGTACCAATGCATACGAGCTAGTCTGGTATGTTTAGTGACATCAAGAATATCAAGAGAAGTGGCAAGAACATCTGCCATAGAGACTAGAGCAGGGGAGCAATGACCCCACAGGTCCCCATGTTTCATCAGTTCACTCTTATGTAAGCCTGGAAGACATTGCCAAGTCTGTGGCAGGCAGAAGCACCCCTTCTTAATAGTGAAAAGTAAACACTTGATGGGAGATCACAGACCTACTGAGCAGCCCCCTCCTGGAGGCAATTGGGGTCAGAGACAGAGTTTCCAGGTCTGAGTGCTGTGAGCAGTCGACATGAGAATCACAATCAGACTCACTTCTGTGGCTTCACAGTATCAGAACTTAGTGATTAGCAAAACCTCCCAAGCCAATTGTCATCAGTTTTGTTGGCTTTAACTCACCAAGCACTCTTGATTTCACATATTATTGTAGCCCAAGCTGGCACTGAACATTATGCTATGGCCAAGGATGACCTTGAACTCTCAATCCTCCTGCTTATGCCTCTCAAATGATAGATCTTTCTCCCTGATAGATCTGCCTCCTTCCAGTTCCATCCCTTGCTCCTCTCAAGTTGCCCGATATATGCCCACTACCATGCCTGACAGCATGCCTGACCCAGGCACACAGCCGCCAGGGATGAGGACAAAATAAACTGCATTCCCCAGTTTTCACAGAGCCTGCCTTCACCCCACAGCTCATACCCAAGCTTAGTACACACACCCCACTTTTCATACAGTTGGAAGTGTAGAATAAGCTGCCACTCTGTATCCCTTGTCCTCTGCTGCCCCTCCACCCTGCTTACCATTCAGCTGCTGGCCCTCAGGATATTTGTAAAAAGAAGGAAGCATCCCCAAACCACTGATTTCTAGGAACTTGGACCTTGATTCCAGGAACAGTGTTGTAGGAGAAGCAGGGACCGCAGCATCCCTGGGCTGCATGTCTTTGCACAGTTGCCGGATCAGAGGGCAACTCTGGGTTTCTTTCCCACTGTTCCCAGTTAGGTCCTTCCACTTCTAGCGTTTAGATTGTTTTTAAGATGAACCTCCAAGATAGATGTCTCCAGAAAAAAAAAAAAAGAAATCTTTCTCTAATTTTGTCTCTCCCTCCAGAATGATCCTGTAGTCAGGGGAAATCTGAACTAAGATGCCCCAGCCTCATTGTTTATAGGAAGGACTTTACCAACAATAACAACAAGATGGTTATATATGAAGAAGAGGCTGCCAAGTCTCACACACAGGTTTCCAGAATCATAGTGCAACTGAATTTTTGGCCTCCTTTGCTGAGGTCATTTAAACCTGAATGCACAATTATTATGCATCAATGAACACTGTAAATTTAAAAGAGAGAGGACACCCATATTCTTCCCTGGTGCCAGATGGTTTTAATGGAATACAACCATTGACACAATACATTGTGCATGTATATGTAATGTTATGTATGTTTTACTATTATACATGTTACGATTTATCTCATTGGGTGAGGGATCTGGAAGGGGAAAGTTGGGCATAAAACAAATTATAGGAAAATGACTTATAATTTGTAACCAAACTAATGTGTTCTTATTCTTACACCATATTCCAAAATAAATTTCCAATTAATCACAAGATTCAATCTAGCATATGCTATCAAAGTGACTTACAGTAGATAATGAACATATGAAGCATGAAGCAATAAAACATATTAAAATGAAAACAAAATGAAAAACTTGGTCTCATAGTATTACATCTTTATATATTACAAATAAAATACCAAATATTTGTGCAAAATATTTGCAACTTGTATATCAAAAACTACGTGGATTATGTATAGAATTTGCAAATGAAATGTATTATACCCTAATATGCAAGATAAACACATACATGTTGTAGAACATTATTTTCAGGTGTGTTGCTTTTGTTTATATTGCATTTGTTTAACTCCGTGAAGCTGTGTTACTTCTCCTGTCTAAAACAGCTGATTGGTCTAATAAAGAGCTAAATGGCCAATGGCAAGGCAAAAGAAAGGATAGGCAAGACTGACAGGCAGATGATGAATAGGAGAAATGTGGGGAAAGAAGTAGCCAGAGAAGGAGGACTCTAGGAGCCAGCTACCCAACTTCACAACAAGCAACATTAAATTAAAAGGGAAGGTATACCAAAATAGAGAAAGGTAAAAGCCCAGAGGCAAAAGATAGATGGGTTAATTTAAAGTTCAGAAAAGCTGCCTAGAAACAAGCCAACCTAAGGCGAGGCAGGCATTTATAATTAAGACTAAGCCTCCATATGTGATTGATTTATTTGGGAGCTGGGTGGCAGGCCCCCCAAAAGAGCAAAAACAAACAGCAACACTCACACACACTTGTGTACATGAAAATATGTGAAAAGGGGGAAATATGAAGGATAACAAAAATATGGAAAGGACAGTAGTACATATCTGTAATTCAAGCAGTGGAGAGGTAGAGACAGGAGGATTGCATTTGAGGCCAACCAGAGGAGTCAAGGGAGAGCCTACTGGCTCACACAAACACCCAGAGAAAACTGGATGTAATTTTTTTCTACTAACCAATACATTTGAGTGGCTTATTGCATGACAATATCCACCTACTCAATAATCTCTTAATGGTTACCAGATTTTAATTTCACAGAAAATGCTTACAGCATACTATTTATATAAATATAGATAAATCTATACTACTGTGGTGGTTTGAATATATTTGGCCACCATAACCTCATAGGGAGTGGCACTATTTGGAGGTGTGGCTTTGTTGGAGTGGGTATGGCCTTGTTGGAAAAAGTGTGTTAATGTGGAGGCAGGTTTGAGGTGTGTTATGCTCAGGACACCATCCAGTGTGTTAGTCAACTTCCTGTTGCCTCTGAGTCAAGATGTAAGCACTCTCAGCTCTCTGCCTGCATGCTGTCATGCTCTTCACCATGACAGACTGAACCTCTGTACTGTAAGTGAGACACCACAATTAAATGTTTCCTTTATAAGAGTTGCTGTGGTCATGGTGTCTCTTTGCAGCAATAGCAATCCAAACTAAGACAATTGCTTTAAGCACCTGTTGAATGTGGTCTCAGCCATATAAAATGTCTTAGTTTCTAGTCTACTGCTGTGAAGAGACAGCATGACCAAGGCAACTTATAAAAGAAAGCATTTAATCAGAGGCTTGCTTACAGTTTCAGAGGATGAGTCCATGACCATCATGGTGGGGAACATAGAAGTAAGCAGGCAGGCCTGGCATTGGAGCAGTAGCTAAGAACTTCCAACCTGATCTACAGGCAGAAGGCAGAGAGAGAAAGACTGGGCCTGGCATGGGCTTTTAAGACCTCAAAATCATCCCCAGTGATACACCTCTGCCAACAAGGCCACACCCCCTAATCCTTACAAAACAATTCCACTAAGAACCAAGCATTCAAGCCTATGAGCCTGTGGAGGCCATTCTCATTCAAACCTCCACATAAAGAACAAGCTGGGCATGGTGATGCACATTTTTAATCTCAGAACTCATGAGACAGAGATGGGCGGATCTCTGAGTTCTAGGCCAGCCTGGTCTACAGAGCAAGTTCTGGGATAGCCAGGGCTACATAGAGAAACACTATCTTTAAAAACAAAAAATAAAAATAAATAAAACATACAGCAAAGACATTTACTGCCTTCACATTTGTCCCAGGTAGCAAAACTACAAGTGACCTGTGTTCTAGTTCATTTTATTTTCTGTGTCTTTTAACTTGTTAATGTATGAGAGAAAATGAACAAAAGCTTCTCTTAAGGCTTCACCCAGCCACTTATAGAAACAGATGCAGACTCACAGCCAAATGTTAGGCCATGCTCAGGGAATCCTGCAGAAGATGGGGAGGAAGGATTGTAGGAGTCAGAAGGGTCAAGGACATCACAAGAAAACCCACAGAATCAACTAACCTGGGCTCATAGGGTCTCACAGGGACTGAACCAACAACCAGGACCCTGCATGGGACTGATCTAGGCACTCTCCTTATATGGAACAAGTATGTAGCTTGGTCTTCTTGTGGGACTCCTAACAGTGGGAGCAGGGGCGGTCTTTGACTCTTTTGCTGGTTTTGGGGACCCTACTTCTCATACTGGTTTGCCTTGCCCACCTTAATATATAAGGTGGTGCTTAGTTTTACTGCAACTCAATATGCCACGTTTTGTTGATATCCATGGGAGGCCTGCCCTTTTCTGAACAGAAACAGAAGAGGAGAGGATTAGGGGGCAGAGGAGAGGTTGAGGGAACATTAGGAGAAAAAGAGGGATGGGAAGCTGCAATCGGGATGTAAAATAAATAAATAAAATTTAAAAGCCTCTTGTTTAGCATGTAATATATGACTTAAATAGCTGCTCCTTGCTTTACATATTTCTGTGCTAAATGACAAAATAAACTGTTGTTATTCTAGAGACAGTTACTGCCAGGTCACTGGGTTTTAATAAACAACCCGCTGAAGACAGATCCAGTTCATGCCACCGTGACCTACAAGATTCTTTTTTCCTTCCCCCAGAAAGAGAAATGAACTCAAGTTTACTTTCTGAGTTTTTCTTCAAAACACCTGTGCCTTCCTTCCAAGACACTCATTCTCATTTAAGGAAGAAGTCCCATGCTGTAAAATACACTGATTTTCAGTGTCACCAAGATGGAATGGACAACCTGCATCATGCTCTCATCCCCAAACATTATTATCATCACTCTGGAAACTGTTCTCAGTAAGTTGCTTTGCTATTCCCACCCTGTTCTGGACATTAACCATGAATGCCATCACACAAGGTACCATGTTTATGTCTGCTGTCTTTCATCCATCATGGTTTTTTTCGATGTCTGTCTTTGTCAGAGCACCTCAGCTTTTCATGGATCAGTATTCATTTCCCAGATCTGCCACTCCCTGACCTATAAGTTAATAGGTCATTGGGTTTTCACTTTGGGTTGTTATGGATTCACTGCCATGAGTGACTCTGTAGAAGTCTGTGCAGATCTTTTGTGCTGCCTAGTTTTATGTCACCTTGACCCAAACTAGAGTTATCTGCAAGGAGGGAGCCTTAATTGAGAAAATGCTTCCATAAGATTGTTCTGTAGGCAAGCCTGTTAGGTATTTTCTTAATTGGTGATTGATGTGGGAGGTTCCAGCTCATCATGGGTGGGACCATCCCTGGGATGGTGGTCCTGGGTACTATAAGAAAACAGGCTGAACAGGCCAGTAAGCAGCATCCCTCCATGACCTCTGCATCAGCTCCTGCCTCCAGGTTCCTGCCCTGTTTGAATTCCTGTCCTGACTTTCTTCAATGATAAACAGTGATGTGGATGAGTAAGCCAAATAAACCCTTTTCTCCCCAACTTTTGGTCACGGTGTTTCATCACAGCAATAGAAATTCTAACTAAGACATATCTTTTTTAATTTGCTTTCATCACACCTCAGAGCAGAGCTGCCATGTCAGATGGTGACCATGTGTTTCAGCAGCCAGGCTGTTTTCATCCTCCATTCCCACTGGCCTTGGCTGAGGTCCCAGCCTCTCCAAACTCTCATCACCACTAGTTACTGCCAACCTTGCTGGTGTTGGTCATCTGAAGGGAGGTGTGATGGCATCTCATGGTGGTCTGGTTCTACATGACCTTGATGATTAACATTGGTAAGTAGTTCTCCATGCATGAATTAGTGTAGGTCTTTTAAGTCTTTTGCTAGTTTATAACTGGGCAGTTTCTCTTTGTAGGTAGTGAGTTACAAAGATTTCTCACATATTCTAGCTCCATCAATACTTAGTATTTTTCAAGTTCTAGCTTCCTTTCTTGGAAATACCACTGTAGTTAGAGTTTTCCTGCCTAGCCCACAGTCAGGACAAATCTCTCTCACCCACCAGGCCCATAGACACTCAGAACCAACCAAGTAAACACACAGAAACTTACATTGTTTACAAACTGTATGTCTGTAGCAAGTTTCTTGTTATCTACTTCTTCTATCTTAAATTAACCCATTTCTATTAATCTATACTTTGCCATGTGGCTCGTGGCTTATCAGTACCTTATCTCTTTCTTGTCATGGCGGCAGCTGGTGGTGCCTCTCCACCCCAGCCTTCCACCTCCCAGAATTTTCTTCTCTCTTGTCCCGCCTATACTTCCTGCCTGGCCACTGGCCAAACAGCATTTTATTTATACAGAGCAATATCCACAGCATACCACAGAGGCCAGAAACATCAGATCTCCCTGGAGCTGGAGTTATTGGTGTTTGTGAGCTTCTTGATGCTGGGAACTGAACTGTGGTCCTCTGAAAGAGCGGCATGTTTCCTTTACCACTGAGCCATCTCTCCATCCCATTACTTGTGTCTTGGTATCCTAAGAAGCCACTATCTACTACAAGGCCACTAAGACTCATGATTATGACTTCTCAGAGTTTTATTTAATACTTAGATTTTTTGATCCATTTTAAGTTGGGTTTTATAGAAGGTAAAGGCCTAATTATGTGTTATGTATGCTCAGCAGTCACATTTGCTGAAAATACTTTTTTTTCCTCAACTGAAGGTCATGGGCACCTTGTTGCATTTCAGTTGTATGATCCTTTTTCTGGATTGTCAAAATGACTCTACTGGCCCCTGTCTTTCCAAGTCCTGACCCATAAGGCCTTTGAGGTAAGTTTTGAAATAGGAAAGTGTGAGAATTTCAACCTCTTTCATGGGCTGTCCCTTCATCATCAAAGGCTTCCATAGTGAGCATCAAGGTCCCATGTATAGGTCTGATATTTCATTAGCTTTACTAATAGCTACTTTGTTTATGTTTTTATCAATAGGAATATTAATTCACACTGTGGATGGTCCAATAGCAGCATTCAGAAGAATGATGGACATTGTGTGTTTCTTTAATGTCCTGTAATATAGCCTAACTCTTTCACTGTCTCTAATAACTTTTGAGTGTGTCTTTGGGTTTGCTGTACCCTAAATCAAACTACTGGAAACAGGTTATTTTTCTTTCTTCTGTCCAGTCTATCCAGATTGGATCCATTTTTTGTTTCTCCATAGTTTATGAACTCAGTTTCATTTAATGTTTTAGTCATTCCTGATTGAAGCCAGAAGTGTGTTTTCCACTTACAAAGCTTAGAGTAAAAGCCATGAGCTCTTCATGAAAAGTGGAACACATCGCAGCCCCAAGAGTGTCCCTGGAAACAGCCTCTCAGGTTGGCGCCTCCTGTCTCTGCTGGAGCCGAGCGTCTCTGTAGCGGAGTGTCTTTTATAAAAATGTAGGTCTAGAGTCTGAACATCCCCTAGCCTGTTCCCCAGGTTACATCATTTAGAGAGCTGGGCCTTCCCTCTTCCTGTATCATACAGACTTAAGATGCACCCTCTATCTTACATCCCAGCATACCCCTTGTCTCAGTCCCAACACGGGATGGTTCTGGAAGAGCATACTGTCCCTTAGTCATCTGGCTGTCTCTTGTTTTATTGAACTTTCCCAGGGTCATAAATATCTCAGGCTACAGCATAAATCAGACTAGAACCCAGACATCCTTACACTAGGAACCAGGCTCTCTAACTGTCACTCCCTATCTACTCAAACTGAGTCATCTCCTTGGGACAGGAGCCCAGCCTCCCCAGGGCCACCCCAGGAATGTAGAGGGGGTCCAAAAAGAAAATCCAATGCATGAGCACTATTCAAGGAACTGACATGGCAGAAATGGGAAGAGCACAAAAATGGTGACTGCTTTTTCATACTTTATTGCGTTAAGTGAACAACACCTCTGACATATACTTTTCTCCTTTTCATGGGCAGTTTCTAGATAGCTTGTTCAAAATGATATATTCAACTTAGAAAAAAATGAATTCTACCCATGTATCCATCAGACTGCAGGATCCAGGCTTGTCCTAAGTTAAGTGACCACTTGCCCAGGGTAAATCATAGAAACAAGTGCATGTCAATACATTAATGAGGGACTGGAGAGTTGGCTCTATGTGAGGAGAACTTGTTGCTCTTGCAAAGGACCCAGTTTTAATTTCCAACACCCACACTGCTGCTCACCAACACAACTCCAATCCCAGGAATCCAACACCTTCTTCTGGCCCTGAGCACCAGGCATGCACATATATACATGCATGCAAAACACTCATACACATAAAATAATAAAATGAATAAATCCTTAAAAAGACACTAATGAGCAAGAGGTGTGAAACACAGAGATTGGAATGTTGTTTCTTGTTCATTCATTGTGCTGTTCCTATCCGTGTCCATCCCTAGCTGAGGAATCAAATTTAGGATCCAGTTAACTGAGAACAGAACCTTGAGACCTTCAGGAAACTGCCTGAAAACCTAGTAAACACAGACAGGCTCCGCTGAGTGTGAGTGTAGACTCAGAGCACCCTTCTGTGAGACTATGCCTCCAGCCATGCAAATCT
Source organism: Onychomys torridus (assembly GCF_903995425.1). Classification (NCBI taxonomy): domain Eukaryota; kingdom Metazoa; phylum Chordata; class Mammalia; order Rodentia; family Cricetidae; genus Onychomys; species Onychomys torridus. The sequence goes on along the minus strand of NC_050452.1, from coordinate 21,665,153 downwards.
GGGAAGTCTCCCTGAATGGAGGCCTGCTTTATAGGTTTTCAGAAAGAATAACCCGTGTCTGTCAGATCCAGACCTGAGCAATTAACACAGGTCTTCACGAGATTCTGACTATGTCCTGGGGATGACAGACGATTCACCTCTTCTGAGAACACACATCACAGCTCCCCTGGCAAAGATTTGTATAGTACTGTTCTTTACAATACATCAGCCACCAAGCACTGCCTCCATTTCTAATTCCCAGAGCTGGACACTGATGAAATTTATGGCAGGTTTCCAGAGCCCAGAGTCCTCTCCACATTTCCCAGGCTGCAGTAGGACTCCCTCCTGCCATTACTGCTGTGTTCTGCTGGGCGCTCCAGCCTCCCTAGGTCATCTGCTTGGAATAAGGGCTCAGGAGGCAGTTCCCTGGCTGTCACATCAGCAGCTGGATCTCAACTCAGCTATTTCCTGTGCAAGGAAAGAGGATGCACACTTCCCCACTGGGCTGCATATGCACATGTTGTTGCAGCTCTGTATAGTGCATGAGTCCTGCACCCTGCATCTCCTCACAAGCTTCCCATTCTCAGTATCCTAATAATGACCCAAGTGCCTCAGTTATGGGTTGACAACATGTCCGCTCAGAAGCACCCTGTCTCCCAAACTAGTCTAACCTGCCGGGGGCTTCCTCTGTGTGGCTCCTGTTCCACGCTGAGATGATGAGGCTGAAAGGAACTAGAGCCTTGTACTTTCCTAAAAGGCCATTCATGGTAGACCCACAGCCACTTGGAGTCCAGAATACCCAGGGTAGGAAATCAGCAAAGTCGGAGAGCCCAGGCATAGGCTGCCTCAGTAATTCTCAGCATTGCTCAATGTTCAGGGTAATAAATAACCTAACCACAATGTCCCCTTGCCTGTCCTCAGCTACAGAGTCTCAGTCCTGGCAGAGACACAGGCGCCACTGGGAGAGGCTTTTTCCATGGTTCTGAGGATAAGGGTGACTCATCTCCCACTCAATTCACAGTGGAGATATGAAACAGGTCCCCAGAGGCCAGCTGTCACCAGCTGGAACAAAGTCACCCAAGAGCCAGAGGATGAAGGCTCATTTTGCTATGTAGAACAGGCTGGCCTAGAACTCACAGAGATCTTCCTGCCTCAGCTTCCTGAGCTGGGAATAAAGGCGTGAGTCACCATTCCTGGTTGAAAATATCAGTAGTTTAAGAGTATGGGGTGGAGGGGGTGGCTACAGATGATGCTTCATGTATTCATATCTTAATTATTAAATGTATGAGTCAGGGAAAGAAGAAAAGCAAATGGAGTTAAAAAAAACAGGATTAGTAATTAGTATTAGGTTGGCAGGAAGAATAAAGGGCAGATTTTTGTGGCTGTAGAAAGGTAGAGGACAGACATAAAGGCCTAGATTTTTCCCTCAGTGGTGTTTCATGGTTCTGTCAATGTCTAGGACCACACTTTGCATTGGTTTCCTCAGACTGGGGAGGTAATTTAAACTGTGCATGCTGTGTGAAATAAGTCCCACAGCTCCGAACTGCCTTGGAGATTAGCCTTGCTTGTATGTGTCATCTACCTTCTGGGACCTTGATAAGTCATGCCCAGATTAGTCCCTGCCTCTGACGCCATGCTGAATGACTCTTCCTTCCGAGGCAGCCTACCATGGGTCAGCAGCAGCCCATTCCCCACCTCTACAGCTGTGTGAAGTGTCTCTGTCTGACGGAGCAGCCTCCCTGACTCCACTGTTGTGTGGAGTGGTTCTCCATGTCTGGAAACCCTGCCCTGGATAACCAGTGGTCCCATTCTCCACCCTCCCCCTTATTCTTTAAGGCTCTGAACCTGAATTTTCCATTTCAGCTGGACAGGCTGGCCAGCAAGCAGAATCTGCCTGTCTCCAGCTCCCAGTGCTGGGGCTATAAGGCATATACTACGTGCCTGGCTTTTATGTGAGTTCTGAGGCTCTGAATTCATCTTTGAGCTTTTGCAGCAAGGACTTAAACCAAGGAGCTATCTCCACAGTCCTGGTGAACTATATTCCTAAAATTTGGTAAACTGGGCACCATGACATATACCTTTAATCCCAGCACTTAGGAGGTAGGAGTGGGCAGATCTCTGTGAGTTTGGGGCTAGCCTGATCTACACAGTGAATTCAAGGACATCCAGAGCTATAGCATGAGACCCTGCCTCAAAACAAATCAAAATTTGTTTAAGTGGGATGAGGATGTGTCTCAGCTATAGTGACTGGTCTGGTGTGCACGATCCCCAAAACTGCCAAAAAGAAGAAAATAAAGTATGAGCATAGTCTGAGTAAGTTATCCCATAGTGTGTGTCCACCAAACATTAATGTTAATTTCTGGTTTATAGGACATCTTTGCATTTCTGTATTCTCTTCAAGCATTTTCTATTTGTATGTGCTCCCTGGAAAACTGCAGCAAGAACTCTTTGAAAGGAGCACTTGACGAAACATTCACTGGGCACTGAGCCCCTCCTTCTGGTCATGCTCAACAATAAACAGACAGGAATGCCAGAGGAGCTCATAGGCCTTCCCACTCACCAGGGATGCCCCAGTGGATGACTGGCAGGGTGTGTGCTAAGGGACCACGTCAACACACTCCGCTCTGGCTGAGGCAGGTCTGCAAATTCCATGCTCTGAAAGGTTGCAGTCGAGGCTCTGCCTGCACCTCCTCAAGCCCTACCTCACTCTGCCTCAATTCCCTTCCTTACTCAAGCTCTGCCACATCCCTCCCCCAATCAACCATTATCTCTCCCCTTCCAATCCCTCTGTGTCACCCTCTTCTGGAAAAGACTCTGGTAGTCCCGTGCCGGAAGCATCCAAGCGTCTAATTTCCTTCCTGACAGAACCGAACCTGAGGCAGGGGAGCTACTCCTTCACATGTGGCCTTCCCCCTTATGCTATCTCCTCCCTTTCTTGCACAGGAGGCAGCATCCTCACACCTTTCTTTACAGAACATGGTCAAGTTCCTTCTCAACACATGCTAACGTACAATCTCCAAGGACAGCCACAGCCAACTCCAGACACACAAAAAGGTAAAAGAACTTCCTGGATGAAGAGACAGATTATCCATAATATATGCAGTGTTCACTCCTTCAGAAGTTTTTATTTAATTTCCATATCTGCAATTATGACACCCTATCAGACACACCCATCAGACATTGTACACACACCAGACTTCCTAGTTTTCTGGAGACAGTCAAAACATAAGAGACAAGAGAAGTTCAATCAACTGTGACATCATGTAAAAGACATGATCGTTAGCTTCAGCCCTGGCAGCAGCCTGCCTCTGCCACCAAAGCATTACATCATCACCTGTCTCCAGGTGCCTTTCTGCTGTTAGTTATGGGACAGGTGCACCCCTTAAAAGTGCCTGCCAGAGCACAGCTTGCTCTTCTGCCTCCTGTCTCTCCTCCCCTTACTCTGCTCTTTGCCTCCTCTTTTCTTTCTTGCCTCCTCTTTCCACTCTTTCCTCTTGCTCCTCTCTTGCCTCTCTTCTTCCTCTTGTCTCTCTGTCTGTCTGTCTGCCTGCCTCTCTCATGTCCCCACTCCTGACATGACCTTTCGCTCTTTTGCTGCACACACTCCCCCAATAAACCTGTTGCATGTGGTGTGTTCGCTTAGTGGCACACATTGGCAGGGCCCGCTGAAAGGTACCCACTTCACCTTTCTTTTTTATTTACCATTACAAGGATGGTTAAATAGAAATCAGACCCTGAGTATGGGAAACAACCATCCTGATATGTATAGCACATTTGTAGAATTTCTTTTCTTTTTTTAATGTGTATGAGTGTTTTTGCCTGCCTGCATGTATGTATATATGTGTACCCCATGTGTCCCTGGTGCCTGCTGTGTCCAGAAGAGGACATCAGATCCCTTAGAATTAGAATTACAGATGGTTATGAGCTGGCATGTGGATGCTTGGAATCAAATCTGGGTCTTCTGCAAGAGCAACAAGTGCTCTTAACCCCTGAGCCATCTCTCTAGCCCCCTTAACAGGATTTCTTAAGCACGAAAATTGGAAAGAGCAAAGTGTAAGTGTGACAATTTTTATGTGACACATACACGTGGAAGGAAGTTAAGAATGTACAAAGCAAACAAGAGTTCTTCCCACTGTGAATTCACCAAGAACACAGATACAAGATAAATATACAAATACTACTGGTCTTGAAAAAAATAAGAGTAATGATAAAATGACTCAGATATTCTGCTAGACTTATTGAGCTATGCCTTATTATGCCAACATCAGAGAAGTTTCCTTCTACAGCAGATGGAAACAAATACAAAGACTCATGGCCAGACATTATGCATCAAGAGAGAGACCTTGCAATGCATATCTCTAAATGATGTCTTCATCAAATCCCTCCCCTCAGAGCTCAGGGAACCCCGAGGAAGAAGAGACAGAGAGAGTATAAGAACCAGAGAGGATGAAGACCACCAGGAAAACAAGGTCCTGTAAGTCAACTGAGCAAAGCTCATATGAACTCACAAAGACCAAAGCGGCAAGCACAGGGCCTACATGGGTCTACACCAAGTTCTCTGTCCATACATTAGAGCTTTCAGCTTAGTATTTTTATGGGCCCCTGAGTGTTTGAATGAGTGTGTATCTGATTCTTTTGCCTTATCTTGGGCTCTTTTCCTTCTGTTGGTTTATCTTATACTTTATTTTGTTATGTTTTGTTGTTATCTCTTAGAAGCCTGTTCTTTTCTAATGAGAGACAGAAAGGGAGTGGATCTGGATGGGAGATGAGGTAGGGAGGAGCTGGGAAGAGTAGAGGGAGGGGATTGCAGTCAGGATATACTGTATGAGAAAAGAATCTATTTTCAATAAAAGGGGTAGAAAACTAAGAATCATAATCATTCAAGGAGGGAAAAGAATCCATTCACCTGAATCAGAGCAAAGACCATAGTTCTCTAGTCATTGGAACTCTTTACTGAAGCATCTGAATGCATCTGTTATGGCCCCACAAAGTTATTTCAAAAACAGAGATGCATATTAGCTTTGCTTTGTGAAATCAGGCCTTCCAGAGAAGATTTTGGACACACGTGCTTCAAGTGTCTCTTGATGGGCACACATCAAGCACACCAGGGTATTCCTTCTGGTGTTTAAAGTCAGATAAGGACACTAACACATCAGGAAGGAAAAGGGGTATGAAGTACAAACCATCAGACATCTCCAATTTACCAACTCATCTTCTGTCAGTGTTAGCAGCCCAAATTCACAACCCTCCTTATCTAGGCCGTGTGGTTTTTCCTTAAAGACATGCATTTCTAGGGCTAGAGAGATGGCTCAGAGGTTAAGAGCACTGGCTGCTCTTCCAGAGGTCCTGAGTTCAATTCCCAGCAACCACATGGTGACTTATAATCACCTGCAATGAGATCTGGTGCCCTCTTCTGGACTGCAGTCATACATGCTGTATGCATAATAAATAAATCTTTTTTTTTAAAGATATGCATTTCTTCATAAATATAAGCCTGACACTCTTGAAAAAATAATTTGGGGAAATCAAAGCAGAATCTATTTTTACAAATATTTAAAAATAAATAAAAATAGCCAATGAAATCAAGATAATCATAACACAGACGCAATTCTCTCAGGTGCTACCTAGGTGTGAACTATTACTTAATAGACTGGATACCCCCAACGACCAAAGTTCCCTCTGTGGGTCCCTCACTAAGAACCTCCTTTGGGCCTTATCACAAACAGGGACTCTCTGCTCTTATTCTGTGCTATAGGGAAGACACTTGCATAGGTCTGTGTATTTGGAAGCCCATGGTCTCATTTCTCTAAATATACCATACTTTCTTACTTCCCCAAGATTTGTCACCAAAGACCTATGAGGAGGAATAAAGCCTAGGAAATCATTACTCTGGGACCTGCCTTCTCAGATAAGGCCACTTCTGTATCCTGTTTGTCTCATGCCTAGGACTCTCTACTTGACCCACCAAAGTCACAGTTTTTCACAGATTTATCAGTAAACACCCAGACTATAAATACATAGCAACTGAAAAAATGAGCTATCATTTTTAAATACAAGAAGTGTTTTTGTTTTGTCTTGTTTTCCCAGTACTGGAATTTGAACATTGGGGGGGGGGATATAGCAAGTGGTAAGATGCCCCAATAGTGCTACTTTATGGTTCAAAATATCCCCAAATTTGAACCAAACCAATAGACAGAAAACTAGTTGGTTCTGACCAATCCATGAACAAGTGTCGTAACTTTACATAACACATTTCACCTTTTGGTCTAATTCTAGTTTCATGAACTTATTGTTATATTCCTCTGTCTTATTTATGTCAATAGTAGAACATGACATTTATTTCCAGGAGACAGCTCCAAAAAGATACCATCAAGTGGAGCAACAGCCACACAACAAAGACAATAAGAGACTGGGGAAGTATCCCATTCTGAAATGACAGGATTGCAATGATCATACTCCCTCACCTCATTCTGCTCCACTGTAGACAAAAGCCAAGGTCATCTGTGCCAGTGGGATGCTGGGAAGTCAAGAAAAGATCATCATGATCATTTGAACTTTGTCCTTTGTATGATGGATAAGCTCATCTACAAGTTCAAAGAACAAAGCAAGAGCTGGTGGGGGAACTGCCAAAGTTTGTTTTTCCACAAATCAAGAGATGGCTGCAACCTAAGGTGTTGAAATTTCACAAGGAGCTGTGCTGGGAGCATGTCCCTCCAGAACAGCAAGTGCCAAAAGTCTTGAGAAAGAGAAAAATCTGAACAGATTCCCAGCCTACTCCAACAAGTTCAAAGTTAGAGTTATCCTGAGTGAATGAGATCGATGCTAGGTGTAACATTCTTTTGCAAACAGTCAGATGTTCATGCAATTTCTATCATAATATGATAGACAGAAATTTCCCAGGAGGCTTTGTCTCATACCTTTAGATGTATTCATATCCAGGAGACAAGAACTAAAAACAAGAACAGGATGTACTGATGGCCGTGCTGGATCTCCCATGAGAAATAAACAAGGCTATCAGATGCGCTGAAGAAAGTAAACTCATGCAACCATTATGTCACACAATTAGTGCTAGCTGATCCACATGTATTGTCTAGCTGGATGCTCACTGCACCTGGATTAGTTACTTTCTTGTCATCATGACAAAATAGGAGACAGGAACAGTTTAAGGGAGGGAAAAGTCACTTTGGGCTCATGGCTTACATCCCACTGTCTATTGCAAAGGCAAAGCACGGCCGTGGGGTCACATATCAGGGTGGAACCTCACATCTTGACAGATCAGGAAGCAAAGGGCTCAGCCCTGAACAACATCAGACTATAACTTTCAAAGTCTCACTCTCTATGACCCTCCTGCACAAGCTGGACCTCCTACCCCAAAGGTTTCATGCCCCAAAACAACACAACCAACTGGGCACCAAATGTTCAAAAGATGAGCCCTGTGGAGGACACTGCACATTCAAACCATAGCAGGCCCCAATGAGAACAGGTCATCATTTTTGTTTGATAGCACAAAGGCCAAAAGACTAAAGACAGACACCTCATTAGTTCGGATGTTGTATACAATAATTGACCACCAAGACCAGGGACCCTTGGCTTCCACAGGTCCTGGGTTAGCTAAGGTGACATCAGCTCTACTGTATCATTTGTATATCTACAATGCAAATTCCCAACAACAGTCCAAGAGGCGCTGAAAGATCATCTTAGGCACAGGACACTTACTAGGAGTTCAGCTGAGCAGAGGGTCAGATCTAGGACTGCCCTATAGGTCCAAACACAGTTTAGGGTTTGAAATGCTATTAGGTCCCCTGGAGCTGGAGTTATAGGCAGTTTTATGTGTGTGCTAGGAATCAATTTCTGGTCCTCTGCAAAAGCAGTGTCTTAATCAATGTTCTCTCACTGTGAAGAGACACCATGACTGCAGCAACTCTTATAAGGGAAAGCATTTAATGGGGCTGACTTACAGTTTTAGAGGTTCAGTCCAGTATCAGGATGGCAGGAAGCATGGTAGCATACAGGAAAATGTGGTGCTAGAGAAGGAGCCGAGAGTTCTACATCCTGATCTGAAAGAAGCAAGAAGAGGAGAGGGAGCCTCTGGGCCTGGCTTGAGCTTCTGAACCCTCAAAGCCCATGCCAGTGACAAGCATGCCTGCTGCCATGATGGAGTCTTATCCCTTCAGAACAGCCACCATAATATATATATATATATATATATATATATATATATATATATATATATATATATGTATAAGTTTCTCTAGGCACAGAGAAACCATTGACACAATTGTGGTCTGTTCATCGTTTTACCCATCCTTCCTAAGCTTTTTACTCTAAATCAGTAGTTATTTTAGAACTCTTACTTAATAACAGATGTCAGTGTTGACCCTACAGATAATGGTGGTAGTAGCCAGCCTTTTTATTCTCTCAGATAATACAATTGATTTTTGACATTTTAAAGCTTTATTGAGATGTAAGTGATATATAAAAATTATACATGTTTAACGTATAAGTTTTGATTAATCACATTTCAAGTATTATAATACTGTCACTAGTTGGGCAGACCTGGAAAACAAAGATGGAAGGAAAGTTTTGAAAGGATCCAGGACTGCATGTGGAGTCATCTGTAACACAAGCAACTGGGCACTCCTTGAAGGATATTTTTGATCAGATCATTTGAAGCAAGAAGATTCACCCTGAATGTGGGCAGTACCTTCCATTGGCAGCCCAGTTAAAAGGACACGGAAGAAGGAAACTTTGGTCTTTGCCTGCTTGTTTTCACTCTTGATGGCAAGTTCATCTATCATGATGTTTTGCCATTCCTTTGCCAATATTCAAACCAACTTCTTCGGGCTTCCACTGTAGACTAAAGACCAGTGGCTCTCCAGGAGTCCTCCAAGCTTTCCACAACAGATTGAGAGCCTGTGATACATACAGTGTCACAGACTGATAACTTACTGAATTCTTGACCTTTGCAGTATAAGACAGCCATTGCTGGACTACCCAGATCACTTCCTATATAAGCCAATCTAGTAAAGCTTCTTTTAACACACAAATACACAGGCATGCACACACACACACACACACACACACACACGCACGCACACACACATACACACACACACATGCACGCACACACACACACACGCACGCGCACACACACATACACACACGCACATGCACGCACACACACACACACACGCACGCACACACACACACACACACACATGCATGCACACACACACACGCACGCACACGCACACACACATACACACACATGTACGCACACACACATGCACGCACACACACACACATGCATGCACACACACATACACACACATACACACATGCCCGCACACACACATACACACACACACATGCACGCACACACACATACACACACACACACATACACATGCACGCACACACACAGACACACACACACACATGCCCGCACACATGCACACACACACATGAGTGTGTTCTTTTAGTTCTGTTTCTTTTCCTGATTACAAATACAAATCTCAACTGTCTTCCTCAAGGAACCATAGCAAGAGGTCTCCAGGAATAGGAAAGCTCCTGAGAAGGGAAGTCTCTGAGAAGAGAAAACTGAACTGCCAATAAGAGCCCCAGCCCTTTGCATGATCAACACAAAGGCAACACTCACTCCTAGCCCGTGAGTTGGGGGACAAATAAGGTTCAGAAACTGAACTACAGTGCCCATACCTCCCGATCCCAGACCAAACACAGAATGGTGTATGGAAATAACAGAAAAGTCTGACCTGACGTTGAACCTGCCACTCACAGAAGGCTGAAACAGACTTGACGTGGGAACTGTAGTGGGCCAATTTCAAAAGCATCAACATTCTCCAGTGGCATCTAAGGAGATTCATACTCAAATGTCAAGAACACAATCCAAAATCACTTGATGTATGTGAACCAGGAAAATCTGACCAATTCTTAAAGGAAAGGACAACCCAGATTCAACTTCAAAATAGTCCAGCTGTTGGAACTATCAGTCACGCTCTTCATAACTGAAGAGATTACAAATGAGCATTCTTGACACAATAGATATAAATTTTCAACAGCAAATAAAAACCACATAAAAAAGAAACTAAGAAGAAAATATTGGAAGTTGCAAATGATAGAATCTAAAATGCAATCTTCCCTGGATTCGGCTGCAAAATAACAATCACAGGAAAAAAAGCCAGTGAAAGAGAACAGAGCAGAGGAAACCAAACAGCATTAATAACACAGAAAAATGAAGTGAAAATTCAGCCAGTCACAGGGACACTTGAGAAAAGAGCTCCCCATGCTCATCACAGCCTTTGACATCGACATAGAGATTAGAGCCAGGGACCATTGAACATAATATTAGCTCAAGCTAACAGTCTCAATGAAAGATGCACACCTACAAACCCAGACATGCCCAGAAAACACCATGGAAGATCCACTCCAAGTAAACCGGGCCTCACACATCATGACCCAACTTCCAGAAGCCAAAGATAAAGACAGATGTTTAAAAGGAGCACAAAGATGGGGAAGGACCACAGACAGGTAATGAGAATATGAGTGATACAGATTTCTCATCAGAGGGAACACCACCTGTTCGGTACTGGCAGAAAAGAAATGCTTATGTGAAAGTCTACATACCGTGAAAGTCTACATACCGTGAAAGCATCCTTGGGAAGTAAGGAGATGAAAGACAAAGACCAGGTATTCTTGGATGTCTGAGCACTCTCAGCATTTGTGAACAGAAATGTGCTTTAAAACACTGAAGAAAGGGAAGTGGAGAGATGGCTTGCTAGTTGAAAGCACTGTTTACTCTTCCAAAGGACACAGGTTCAATTCCTAGCACCCACATGGTGGCTCACAACCTTCTGCAACTCCAGGAGATCCAAAGGCTCACTTCTGGCCTCAAGCACAAACATGGTGCACATATGTGCAGACAAAATACCTGTGCATGGGCTGGAGAGATGGCTCAGAGGTTAAGAGCACTGACTGCTCTTCCAGAGGTCCTGAGTTCAATTCCCAGCAGCCACATGGTGGCTCACAACCATCTGTAATAAGGTCTGATGCCCTCTTATGGTCATACATGCTGTATACATAAAAAATAAATAAATATTTTTAAAAAAATACCTGTGCATAACAAATAAAATTCAATTAAAAACATCTGTTTACAAACACTAAAGACGGTTCTTCATGCTGTGTGAAGATGATACCGAGGGAAATTTGGAGTTTAAGGAAGTGAAGCAGAAATCATAAATATTTTAGTAAACTGGATAGACCATGCTCCTCTTTCATGATGTTTAAGTCACACATGATCACTAAGAGTAAAAAGAGAACAGTGCTCCATGACAGTGGTCACATTAGCAAGGAGGGCAAAGGCTGGGCATCCTTCCACAGTCTCTGTGTTTCACTCTATGTTAGTAAGAAGTTAGGTGTGGGTTACTTCCTTACAGTGACACAACACACACACACACACACACACACACACACACACACACACACACACACAAAGATCTGTCACTCAAAGCCAATGGAAACTATTTAAAGACACACTAAAAAATTCAGTGTAACAGAACTCATAAAAGAAGGAGCAGAGAAATCACGAGAACAAAACCAGAAAGAGACAAACACACAAACAAAATGATTAAGCCAGAATCAGTTGTGAATTACAAAATCACCATTTACAACATGAGAACTGAAGGTAGGGTTCTACCTTCAGTAGAACTTACTCCTTAAAAGGGAGAAACAGAAATGTTAATGAGTGTGATTGTGGTAATTATTTCACAATCAATGCAATTTTTATTTGGCTCTTTTATATAAATGAACCTGGAAAAAAGAAATCTACTTAAAATATAATGTTATAAATAACACTGTTCAGAAGATGGACCCTAAGCCCTCAGTGACTCATGATAGAAAACATCAGACTTAAATGAAGGGGCGGTCCTTAAAATTCTCCAAGCATTTCTCAAGCTGTCAATCTTCAAACAAAAGACTAGAATTCTTTCCCAGTCCAGAAAAGACAAGGAAGAAATGAGGACCATGCCCATGAGACATCCTCAGTTCAGTTCTGTGATATGAAAAGGGAAGACAGATAAAGGATGGGTTCACCAAGGTGATGCAGTAACCCTAAACACAGAGGTACCTCACCTCAGTCTCCACAAAAAGACAACAGACAGGCCTCCAAAGAGTCTGGGCAGCCCTGCAGTTCAAGGCAGAGTTCAGTACTCTTTCCTCAGTCATTGATGGACACAAGAGACTGAAAGGCACTTAAGGGGCAATTCATTTCACAGAGGAGAAACATTTCAGGAAGACCTCCAGCCCTAGAAAACAAGTGTGCACAAGTGCCATCAAGTTGAACTGTACAAATTGTGTTCCCCAATAAAAATGGGATCAACCTAGAAATCAAAAACAAAGAAAATTTGGGAAAATCCCCAAGTATTTAAAAATTAAATGATACACTTCTAAAAAATGTCATGGTCAAAGCAGGAGTCTCCAGGGAAATTAGAAAGCATTCTCAATTGAATGAAAATGAAGTATTCGTTAATGTCTACCAAAGCACTACTTTTGTTAGAAAATCAGAGTCAGGCCTAATGGCGCAGGCCTGTAATTCCTACTGCTTGGAAGCTGAGGTAGGAAGCTAGGAAGTTCAAAGACAGCCTGGAGAGTTAGATTGAAAAAAAGAAAAAAAAGGTAAAACAAAGACTGGGGATATAGTTCAGCATTGGAGTGCTGGCCTAGCACACATGGGGCTTTCAGTTCAATCCCCCACAGCAGAAAAAACAAAGAGAAAAGAGGGAGGGGAGGGAAGTAAGAAAGATCTCAATGCGATAATTTAACCATTTAGGCTTCTACATAAAGAATCTAGAAAAATATATGACTCCAAACCCAACAGAAGGAAGAAAACACAAATTACAATACAGGAAACTGAGAATAAAAACAAGAAAAAACAATGAGAGAAAACCCCGTTCTTGAATAAGATACATCAAGGCTAAGAAAGTGATTACAGAAAAGTTCTGCATTAGACATGAGAGGCCATGGAACTGTGACGAGACATAGAGGCCATCGACTCACAGGCAAAATCAAAGATGAAACAGAAGGACCCGCTCTCCATGTACTGTACCAGATGAAAAACTCAAAGTGTGAAGAAATAACCTAAGTCGTTTTGTATTTATTGAAGATATATTTTGGTCGAAACATTACGTGTATTTTTTTCTAAAAAGTTAAGAACTCCATGATCATGGCAAACTAAGATAGTGTAAGAGGATTGCAAGCTCAATTTTACATATATGCTAACAATGATCTAACCATAAAAATTTTAAAGTAATTTGATATCCAATATTGATCTTTCTAATGTTGGGTCTAAAGATGATCACCCTCCCTAAATTGGTATACAGATCTGATCTAATGTTTATAAAAATTCTTAGAGAGTCCTTCTGTAACAGTCGACAGGCTGATTCAAACATGTGTGAAGACATACAGACCTCAGACTAATGGGACATTATTAAACACAAAAATGTAAGTGATCTCCATAGCAGGGTTAAATGCATGTATAGGCACCAGGCCTTGGCTATAACTCTAACAGAATCACTGCCCTGGACTGAGCTCTGGACCTGAGCACAATTGTACCTGAGAGAATGCTGGGGTTGCAGGCACCTTAGAGAAGGGTCAGACAGGGGGCAGCAGGCCTTTGGACAAATTGTTCTAAAAAAAAAAAAAAAAAAAAAACAGCAGAGGATTGCTGCCCCTCTGCCTCTAGACCCAGACAATTAGGAGCTACACAAAAACAAGTCCCAGACATGTCCGTCCACAACCTAAGGGATATGATTTAACATAACTGGCATAATAAATAAAGCACCAGATATGTCCTATGGGATGTTTCTGCTGTTATAGATTGTATACCATAGCTGTCAGAGGGAATGAGTTTCCTGCAAATAAAAATGGGATGTCTAACTATCGAAGGAAATGGGTTTGCTGGCAATATAGGTACAATAACATAAATTGCTAGAGGATATGGCAATTTTCTTGCAGCTGCAACTCTCCAATCAGTTCAAACCAAGCATCTCTAACCTGAAGTAAGCACCAATTCTGAGCTTGTAACTATATAAAGTTGGAATTCTGCTGCATCAGACGGAAGGAAAGGCCTGAGTTAACTCATAACAATAAAAAGACTCTGCTTTTGCATCAGATTTGGTCTCTTATGGTCTTTGGGGGACTCTGGGTACAACAACACCAAAGTCTCCCTTCCCCATGTCACCTGAGGTCAACTCTCAAGCATTGGCAGGCACACTAGAGAGAAAGAAACAGAGGGAGACAGAGAGCAGAAAGACAGAGAGAGACAGACACAGAAACAGACAAACACAGATGAGAAAAAGACAGAGACAGAGAAAGAGAGAGAGATTAGCTTAATATGCATATCCAGTTGCCCTGTGGTGTGGAAGATCACCCCAGTGTCCTAGTTGGCAGTCCTAAGACACAGACCCTCCCTGGTAGTTGCAGAACTCACTGAGATGGCAGTGGGCTTAAAAAATGGCTCAGCGGTTAAGAGCAGTCAGTGCTCTTGCAGAGGACCCTGGTTCAGTTCCCAGAACCCACACTGGAGATCACAACTGTCTGTAGCTCCAGTTCCAGGAGATCTAGCATCCTCACACAGAATACACACAGGCAAAATACCAGTGTACATTAAATAAATAAATAAATAAGTAAATAAGTAAGTAAATAAATAAATAAGATATTTAAGAAAAAAAGAAAATCCTATGCTAAGATTCTGTGGTCTGACACAAGTGAGCATAAGAGGTATGTGTATTTATTTTTATATTTACTCATCAGTCATGTTTTAAAAATACAGCCTGTCATATCCTTTTATCCATCATTTCTACATTTTTTTCCCTGTTTGGTTTCTAATGAATATTCTGAGATCATTATTACAATTGACTCCTTTTGCACAGAATCCTTATTTTTTTAAATAGATAAATAAAAAAAAAAAAAAAAAAAAAACAGTAGTCTAGGAAAGCTGCATGTGTCCCAAACTAAAATGCTCCGTTTCTTCCAAATTTGTTAATGGTAAATGTGGTTTTTCCCCCGCCTCTCTACGCCTTTCTCGAGGGGTTTTATTATCCATGATCTTTCCAGCATTTAGAATAGAATCCAGTTTGCACACTTAGCATTCTTCTTTAATTATGAAGTTGAAATAAACATTAGTAGGTGCCAGATCCAATTGTTGATGGGAACAGAAGTGGACGAGCCAACAGGGAGAGAAGGGTCCATCTTTCTGTGACCACTCGCCACATGAAATAAAAATGATGGATCATCCACATTATCACCCTCTAAAAGGACAAGAGAGGGAGAGAGTTTCTATTTTGGCAATTGCTTTGTTTACCATAAAAGGAAAGGTGGGGGAGGCACAGCTTCCCCCAAGAGTGCTCTATTTTGCAGCCTCAACCTCGGTGCAAAGCTGCCAAGGAGCCAGGGCCTTTCCTGTCAATGGATGGGTCCTGATGAGTAGGGTCCTGGTGCCACTGAAAGGGTCAGTGCTGAGTCCTGTTGCCAAGCTCTGGGCTGCCTTTGGACCCTGCCGGACATAAGCATGTGCATGCACAGTGAGCCTCCAGAGAAAACTTAGAGGAGTTTCCATGTGGCCATGGTCTGCCTAAGTCTATCTGAATCTCTTCTCTAGTTGAAACACTATAGAGGCACCCTGGCTTCATCCTAGTCCAGCCTTTGTGCTCAGGCCTCAGAGTTCCTCTGACTGCATGGTCTCTGCCTCCTTCTCAGTGGAGAACACTGTCTCCCTTGGGTCGCCTGCCTCCAGCATCAGGTAGAGCCCTGACTTGGATTACTGAATAGTTTGATAACTGTTACGTATAGAATTCTGCTCCCAACCAAATGGAATCTCTAAGCCCTGCATGACTGCGGGAGGTTTGGAGGGGTGGCAAAGCCTTCCTCTGCTTCAACTGTTTTCGTGAATTATTGATGGCAAAAAAAAAAAAGCAATTGCAGCTTCCTTGCTCTAGATGCTTCCAGGCCTCAGCTTCCTGCAGAAACCTCCTACCAAGACTAGCAAACTCCTCCCATCCAGGTGACAATAAACACACAGAGGTTTCAGTTTCAGACTCGGTGTAGTTGGAGTGGCCCCATCAGAGCCTGCACAACTCACCTACTCCCCGCTTTTCCATACTTGTGTCTGGGGGCCTGTCCTTTCTTCATCCCCTTGGCACCAGAATCAGGTCAATCCCTGAGCCGGGCAAGATGCAATGACTAAGTTTGTGGCCAGAGTTGATGCGGATGGGGGAGGAAAAAGCAACGCCAGCCCTCCCTGCTGTCTTTCTTGTTTTCACCATCAACAGAGGAAACACTCTTTATCTCCTGTAAAAAAAAAAAAAAAAAAAAAAAAAAAAAAAAAAAAAAAAGCTGGCTTCTAAAGGCCCCATGCAGACTCTCCCAGCATCTGGAAGTCTTTACTGATGTAGCAATAGGACGCAACACCTGACTCCCAACAAACAAGTTGCCTGGAGTTAAGTGATAATAGACCACCCACCCCGCCTGCTGTCTACTAGGTTCTCCACACCAGCACTGGGTCAGGCTGTCAGCAGACAGGGGCTGATTGTTAGAGTCGGGGGATTGTTCTTTGTGGTTTGGGTCTTTTGGTCCCAACAATAAGGAAGAAAAGGCTATCTTTTTAAAAAATATTTTTATATAAGATATTTATTGACAGATAATTTACATAGTATACAATTTTCCTGTTTGCACAATTTGATAGATTTTAGTCCAGCATCCTCATAGGCCCATGACACCATGACCACTTTCTTTTTTAGAATATCACTGTCTTCAATTTCTTCCCCCCCCCCTTTTTTTTGAATGCTGAATGCTGTTTATTGAAGGAGGGAGGAGGTCTTAAATACAGGCTTACAGCACAATGGGAGAACCCCAGAGGGCAGAAGTTCACTTCTGATGTTTTACAATCTTTCATCTAAGCTGTTAACGCCCAATATGCAGGATATACAGACAAGGAGCTTCCCTTAAGCATTCAGGAGGGTGGAATCTCACAGGGAATTAGCATAGGGAGGATATCAAGGTCAAGGTCAGCAAGCAAGGCAACAGTTACCCAAAATGGGCACCAGGGCCTTACAGGTCTCCCCTCCCCCCCAAAAAAAGTCTATCTTGACATGGTTAGTTAGGTAGCTGCTAGTCGAACAATTAGCAGGCTAGGCAGCCACTGAAGACGAATGCCCCCAGCGTCTTTAGACTTCACCTCGAATTTCTCTGGTAGCACACTAATTTTAAAGAAGAAAATATATCACAGTTACTTTCTTTGGCATCAAAATACCACAAGAAAAGAGGGGTTTCTGTGGGGTTCATGTACAGGTATCTCTGTGACCTCCAGGGTCAGCAGAGTAACTTTCTGCAGGAGGCCAAAAGGCAGTTAGGCTCAACACAATAAATCATGCTTAAATCTCTTTGATGAACAAAATAAATTAAATAAAGATCAGGTGGGACTACATCAAAATTCCTTGTGAAGTACATGTGACACCTTCCATTAAGATAGGTTCCATTGATTGACTACATGTGATACCTTCCAAAAAGATAGGTTCTATAGATTGACTGAGAAAAAAAATAGCCTATGGTAAGGTCCAGGGAAGGGTCTCCTGTGGTCTCCCAACCATACAGACAGCACAAATGTCACCAGCCAGGAATACATGTCCACCTCAGCCTTCTGGGCACATAGCAGGGATTGCATTCCTTCCCTTGGAGGAACAGCCCTGTGTACTACTAGGTTTCCCTAGCACGTACCAGTGTGTACAAGGACCTCTGTGCCCCCACACACTCATGGACTATGCAAAGGTAAGGACTAACACATAGTATGGGCTGGCCTCAAATGTTGTTTTGGGTATGTCGGTGTCCCTCTGATGGAAGAGGGTGTCAAGAAGCTGATTTAGAGGCTTGGGTTTGCACAGGAGAAATTTTAAATGCGGCAAGCAGTGACAACAAAGAGGCAATGATATGACTTCACCTGCTTCCATGGTGGTGTTCCCCATCCAGTGGGTTGTACGTGAGGCCAGCACTCATTGTCCCAACAAGAACAAGGTCTTGCCCACAAGTGGGCGATTAGTTTCAGGGGGAAATCAAAGCCTTCTGATACTCTTACAAGGAAATAGAAGAAAGTCACCATGTTGGGGAATGCCCTGAGCTATCTGGTCCACTTGGATCATAATTTGACTTCTGAGCAAAGACAACCACCTCATTCTTACATTTCTTGTCTGTCAGAGCAAAGGCCGGGAGGAAGACTCCGTGAGGAATGGCCCACAGAGTCTGCCCTGAAAGCTGGTGCTCTGGGTAAAGACACGTGAGGGGCCGCCATACCGCCAATGAAGTTAGAGATGCTGCCCAGAAGGTTGTTGGGATGGGGAAGTCTCAAAGCAGAGGACCCACCAGTCTTCCTGGAGTTCTGGGGGCTATTCAGTCCCATTTAGGACAATTGGCGTCCCTGCTTTTTTTCATGAGGTGCTTTAGTGCCAATGAACCACATTCCATTCCATGTGGCTGCCTGGCTCTGGGGAACATGACAGCTCTTCAAAGATCCGCCGTTATCCCAAGAGCCATAACAAGCAGAAGATTTCTTTTCCCTCATCTTCCCTGAAAGCTTAAGAACCAGGCTCTTTTCATTTCAGAGCCTCTCTTTTCTAAAGCCACAACGCAGGTACTTTGCAAAAGTCAACAGTTTGTAGCATCCTTTTGAGCTCAGTACACATTTGAGAACAGCAGAACTTTCCATCATGTGATTAAAAACATTGAGTTGGAAAGAATCGGGGAAAATGTTTGACAAGTTTCAACTACGAAGTTTTTATGGCCTGTTCCTGGACCTGTTGACTGTGAGAGCAGCCAGTAAAGTTAGCTCTGAAAGTTACTTCTGCCAAGAAGAGGTGTCAACAGGGAGCCCGGGGCTCCTCGCTCTTTGTTTAATTTTTTATTATATTAAAAAAAAAATGATTTGAAGACTGATTTTATTTTCTAACTCTCTCTCTCTCTCTCTCTCTCTCTCTCTCTCTGTCTGTGTGTGTGTGTGTGTGTGTGTGTGTGTGTGTGTGTGTGTATCTGTGTGCAAGCATGTGTAAAGTCTATGGAAGACAGAAGAGGGTATCACATTCCCCTGGAACTATACAATGGTGATTGTGAGTTGCTGTGCATGGATATGGGAACCAAAATCAGATCATCTGAAGAGCATTCTGCTTTCTGAACTGCTGAGCCATCTCTAACCCTGTTATTGCGTTTTATTTACTTTACATGCATGAGTGTGTATGTGGAGCAGGGCATAGAACACATACAAAGGTCAGAAGACAACCTGTGGGGGTCAGTTTTGATTTTCTCTTCCCATTACATAGGTTCCAGGGATTGAATTCGGGTCATAGGGATGGTGATAACATCTTTACATATGAATCCATCTTTCTGGCCTCCATTTGTGCTTTCTAAGCAGCCACAGGGTCTCAAAAGACCCATCTGTGAGGAACAAGGGGCAATCATATTGCCAGTGAGACTCTACATCATCAGCAGTCATTGGTGAATATGACAGAAGCCAGCCAGCATCACCACTCAATGGACTAGCACATCAACCGAGGGTGGTCTGAGCCCTGCATGTGACCATGATGACAGCTCCATCTTCCTGTGGGCTCACCTCATGTCTCTTGGTTCTGAAGTAGAGACAAAGGTCATTTTTGTGTGTGGGACACTCTGTTTTCATAGCAAAGGAGGAAGAAAGCAGCCCCACATTTTGGCAAATGTCTCTGACATTGTCTGTGACTACTGCCCTGTCTTCTAATATTCCATTGGCCACAGCAGGTCACATGGCATCAGCTTTCTCTCAGGACTAGGAAGTTGAGCTGTGGGGCAGTGGCCCTGAATCATTTACACAGGGTGGGTGATGAATTAAATGTAGGCATTTATATGGTCTTGCATGGGCTGCAGAAGAAAATCCAACAAGAGTGGAATGGATAAAGGGGGGAAAGAGACAGAAAATAAAAAGTATAGGGAGAAAACAATGAACCTGCTCCAACTGCCAGTCTGGTTTGTGCACAGTTTGGCCAGGAACTGGCTTTGGTTACTCCAGCCTTGCCACTCACAATGCTCAGTTTGGCTTAAAGTTCCAAACCTTCATCTGGTCCCAGAACCATACCCTCAGGCACAATGCCAGCAAGATGGAGGTCCAGCATCCTCTCAGCTTCCAGCTCCCCCAGAGTGGAGCACACTTGTCCCAGAACCTGAAGTCTTGTGCTTCCCCCTGATTCTTATTGGATGATGTTGTACTGGGTCCATCTTTGATCAAGGGAATGACTGGATTGGCTAGGTCCAAGTCCCCTTCACAGAAAACAAAAATTCAAGATGGGGGCAGCAACCTCCAAGAGGCACATGAGGAGGGCAGATGCACACATGGGACAAGAAACAACCGGTCTTCTGAGCTCCTGAACTGAGTTGAGCCATGTGAGACCAGTAGGTCACTTCCGCTGCATTTTAAAATAGCTTTTGCCTCTTCTAACAGCACAGAAACATCTTCTGTACTAGAAACATCGTCTGCAAGATGTTAGGATCTAAGAAGTTTCTGATAAGAAGATCCACTTATCAATCTCCGTTGGTAATTGCAACTTTGTGGCTGCAGGAGACAGAGCTGCATACGAAACCATCTACCCCCAAAGTTTTATTTTCTTCCCTATAAAACCCCCAAGTCACTGGGAGGTGGTGGTACACACCTCTAATCCCAGCAACGGGAGGCAGAGATGGGTGGATTTCTGTGAGTTCGAGGCCAGCCTGGTCTAGAGCAAGTTCCAAGGCAGCCAAGGATACACAAAGAAACCCTGTCTCAAAAAAAAAAAAGAAAAAAAAAAAAAAAAAGTAGCCAAGGCCCTGCACTTGGGCTCCATGTCCACACCCTGGGAGAAGCTGCCCTCTTCATTAATGGTTCTCAGGAAATGACAATCTGTTTCTGTAGAGGTCTGGCTCATCTTTTACTTCCACATTGCCTCCTTCAATCCCCAGCTCACAAGTAGTTCCAGCACTTGGGGGTTGAGGTGAGAGGACTGTTGTGAATTGCAGGACAGCCTGGGCTACAGAGTGAGACCATACCTCAAGAAGAAAGGAGGAGAGATTAGGGAGGGGGAGGGAGGGAGGGAGGGGAAGGGAGGGAGGGAGAAAGAGAAGGAGGAAACAGGACAGAGTGAAGGCATTAGTCTCCATCTGCTGTGGATGGACCTACTTACAGTGATCTGCTCCATCACTGTACCCACTCCCAACAGAAATGAAAACATTCAAGGAAGAATTCTGGTTCCTGGCAGCATTAGTCATAGTAACTAAAAAACGAAAGTACCCACTAACAATGTGTAGGCCTACAGAGGGCCACCATGGAATGCTGAGGAGGCAGGTCGCTAACACCCACAGAGTCAGCATTGTAGATGGACTCAAACTCATGCTAGGTAAAGAAGGCCTGATCACAAGACCGTGATCATGTGATTCTAGTGGTACAAAAATTTGTGCAGACTTTCCTCTGCGAAGACAAAAACAACAGCAAATGTCAGTGTTTGTCTGGATCACAAAAGGCAGCAGAAATTGGTTGTAATTGAACACCAGGAAATTTGTGGGCTAAGAAAGGTTAGGGGGTTGTGGCCATGGGCTGGATTGTGGCCATGATTGGATTGTGGCAATGGCTGTCTGCCTGGGCCAATTTTCTAAAGTCACTGAATGTACCTATACAGTTGGGGGAATTTCATCATATTTGTCAGCGGCAGCATGGACAGTTCCATCACTCTCTCATCCCCCAACAGCAGTCTGGAAGATTGCTTCCATCTTTGAGGGGCTTGGCTCAGTTACCATCGGATCATTGGCTTCACTGAAGAGAAGAATTTCAGGGTGAGCCACTATGAAGTGGGCCTGGGGTTTATTAAGATTATTTGAATGTAGATTTTAAGCATCAGACTTAAGAGAAAAAGAGGTGTTTGGGAAAGCTTGCCTGCAGCATGAATGTGGACTTCTCACAGAGGTCAGACCTCACTGTCTTTACAATCAACAGCCATATGTAATATTTTGGTGGGTCCTAAGATCACAGGATGGTTCTGAAGAGCAGCTGGAAGAAGGACAAATAATTAAGTGGACTAACACAAGGGCCAGCGAGCCGGGATCCCTTCACTGGGATCAACGTTAACAGTCTTTATCTGTACAATTCTCAGAGAATAACCAGGAAAGAAACCTGGCCATACTGGAGGCATGGCCTCTGTTTTGCTGCTATTTTAAAGTAGAATATGAGTATATTAATATAGAGTTAATATTGGTTTTGCCAGCAACTTTCACAGCAAATGTTGTTGATTATGCTGGAATTCATGATTTTCAGCTTGAAAGATACTTCACCAGATCTAGGGTGAGGGACTCTTTCTTTCTCTTGTCCCTAATCTCTATTTGGTCTCAGTTTGCTGGTAAAAATGTAAAGTTTCAACAAGTATTATTCTGATTGCTATGTAATATTCCATTAAATAGATGCATCACATTTCTCTAAGCGCCTTCGGGATGAAATTATTTCCAGAGCTTCAAAATCTTAATTGCATCAATCCATAGATTGCTGCATAAATCTGTGCATATTTGTATATTAATGATTTCTTGGGGCCGATAGCCTGAAACAAAACATAGACCAAATGAGATGTCCTCTGCCCTAGCATTTGATACTAAGGGGTACAGACAGTTAAAAATGAAACAGTCAGTAATGGATACCTCTGTGGGACATCAAGGGCCCAGAAATGTTCTAAGATAGGCAGACAAGTGACCAGACACACTTGGTCACCTTGTGAAGACCATTAAAAAAAGAAGTGTAAATTAGTTTTTAAAAAATGTAGCGGTAAAGAATGAAAATCAAGTGCTCCTGGGTTTTCCGTATAAACTGTATTGTTGGGGTCACAAAAATCTGACAACTGGAGCTTGCAAATGCCTACGGGGTAACCCTAGCTGCGGAGGAAGAGGACAAAACGTGCCCACTTTGGATACTCTTCCCGACCACATTCATGGCTGTCAAGGAGATGGATCTTCAGAATCTTAAGATGCAGAGAAGCAGGTTCACAGCACCGGTCTTAGACGACGCTGTGGGACCTCAGCAAAGTCCCGTGAGGAAAGTATGAGAGCAGCCATTCAAGCTGACCCTACTCCCAGGAAGGGTCAAGTCCTGAGCAGAGAGGTCTAGGTCCAGAAGAAAGCAGCTAGGTGGTGGGCAGCCAGGCTTTGCCCCTGCTCTGCTGGGGTGGAACGTCTTTTTTAGAATGTGCAGCCATCTGCAGCCAACAACTGGGTTGCGCTAGGACACAAGCTAGGTCTGCTCCCTCACGGCTGCGTCCTTAAGGTTAAAAAGACTAGGCGTTCCTGGTTTCTACAGAGCACGCACTACCTTTTAGCAGCAATGCTTGCTTCGCTTACAACCACTTCTCCACTGTGCCTCTACATTAAATTCACACCACATCTCAGGAATCAGTTCCCACAACCCTCTTCTGCAGAGTGGGAGAGTGGATCCCTCCAGAAGTCAGGGGGTGGGGGCCAGCTCTTTTGCTGGCTTCCAGCCCAGGCAGTTCCAACTGTTGTTTGCAAACTGTGAAAATAAATGAGCCCACTAGAAGCCTTTCAGACGGCACCCTCGCGGACAGAACGCTGTGGAGAGACATCAGAGCTTGTAGCTACAGGGCTGGTTAAAGTGTCCCCAGGGTCTGCAGCGCGGGCTTTGGAGGCTTCCGGTCTGTTCTTGTGGAGGGTCTGTCTCCCTGTCACCTCTCCCGGGGCACCCTGAAGAAGCCCTCCAGTGAGCTCAGTGCTGGACCAGGCGACCTCCCCCAACGCCCACCCTAGGGGGAGCATACGCCTTTTGGAACTGCTAAGCCAGGCGGAGCCTAAGGAGCTCCTAGGGTCCCTTGAGTCCTTCCAGCTCTTGTGACCAGGCCACTCTGGAAGAGCGCGAGCGCCACCTTGCGGCCTCTCTTGCCCAGCCACACCGGCATACCCACCAAACTGACCTTTTTCTTAGAGATTGTTGCAGGTGCATGGCAGGGTGGGATCTGACATGGGAGTTCTGTTGGGTCCACGCAAAAACACAACTCATTCCTCCAAGAGAATAAGAGAGTTTATTCTGGAATCAAATTTGAGTAGCTATAGCTTTGGAAATAGTGAGGTTATCCCAAATGTTACCTTCCAGCTGGCAAAGTTTTTGTTAGTAACAGAACAAAAGAAAGTCATAAATCAAGGCACTTTTCAAATACATAGGTGAGGATACCAGGTAGGCGGGTTTTGGCAAGCAGGGTCTCAGCACGGGGATTGGTGGACACCAGCGGTCTGTTACTACATTCCCAAATGGTTGCCTTGATGTTCACAAGACACAGCAGTGGGCAATGAGCAGCCATGAAGGGGCTAACATGGCCCCAGGCTGTTCAGCTCTGGACCTGCTGCATCTATGTTTTTAGTGATCACTTCCCTGTGAGACAGCCCCAACAGCCTGAGGCAGGCCAGAGGCACAGGGAAACTACGGGGCCACAGAGAGGACAGGGGCCATCCACTGAAGTCTGCTTGCCGTCTCTCAGCAACTGAGAGGCCAGAATTCCAGGCAACCACACAGATTTAATATTCCTTTTATAGAGAGACTTAAAATAAAAAGGTTATAATTGTATTGAACCGTGTGTAAGCCTAAGTGTGTGTGGGCTTTCTCCTTTCCCATTTATGCTAAAAAGACATGTCTTAACTCTTGGTTTTTCCTAGTCCAGTTGTAGTCTATCAAGAATACCTTAGTGTCTACCACCCTATGATTTGGTTTATACACACAGGGACACACACACACACACACACACACACACACACACACACACACGATTGTTCTCTCTCTTCTTCATTCACACAGACACACACAAATCCTTAGCAATTCTTTGAGATGACCTTCAGAAGCCACTAAAATCATATATATGGTATTGTTAATCCTGTGTGTGTGTGTGTGTGTGTGTTACTATTCAGACATTTGAGTCTCCCACCCACATTCGAGTGAGTGCATTCCTTTCCCTAACCCTCCCTTTTTTCTCGTACACACACACACACACACACACACACACACACACACACACCTACCTTTAATGCCCAGGCTTAAATTTGCATTAAACTTTCGTCTTACTAAGCTCCATCTCTGCCTCACACTGACTTGTTCTCATTTCTTTTCCACAGTGAAATCAGGACTTGGACCTTCAGCTGAGTGGAAGTTTCTAAGAAGTCCTTAGGTTGCTGTAGATGGTGCCCACACCCCACCACCTCTGGTGACCCCACTGTCCCCCAACACCTACATACACCTTGCAGAGACTGCCTTGCAGGGACCAGTCCTCAGTAAAGTGTGATTTGCTGTTGTGTGAGACTGTCCTCTAAGCCCAACTGTCACATCAGGAGTTGTGCTGGGCCTGCTTGTTGCCTATTTACCTTCCCTAATAGAAGGAGGGGGCAGGGAAGTCGTGGGACCCTCACTTGAGTGTCCAGTCCAGCCCGACCTTTGTACTGTCCTTGGTATAGAGGAGTGTGGATTAAGAAATAATATATGTGGAAATAGAGACGTAGACGTAAAAGAAAGAGACAAGAGACACAGAAGAGCATCAGGAGGGCTCTGGGTCAATACCACTGTCACCCTGAGTTTATTACTCACAGCCTTTTTATACCCAAAGCAAGAGGGGCAAAAGACCTTCCTCTTTCAAGGACATCATGGTTCAAAGTACAAACAAGTGTAAACACCTCCTTAGTATTCAAGACCCCCGGTAACCACACCTTTGGCAAAAGTCCTGTTATGCAGCCTTGTGGGGCAAAAGCAAAACAAGCCGGGACTCTCTGACCTTGAGTAGAGATGGAATAAGACCTCACTATGGGGTCTCCATGGGTCACCACATTTGAGTATCCTGCCACCCCTCTCAACCAGCTGTGTGTAATTCCACCCTAATCCCACATGGTCTTGAGGGAAAGGCTAGAGGATATAGGTGGGGAAGGATGAGGGGAGGGGGCTCCATCTATGCAGCCACAGGGGAGCCATCATCCCTGCTGGGTGTAGACCAACCCATGTGGCTGGTTTAAGGTCCCCTCCATCTCCATCCACCATCCATCATTCTTGCTCTATAGGAAAGCCCATGAACATCATAATGGGTTCTACAGAGTGACCTTTGGTGCATTCATGCTTCACTTTGTCACTTGGATCTAGGGGTTGGGGTTTAGACATTGTTTCTATCTCCTAGGGAAGGAATTTTATCATCTCTGATGATGCTTATGCCTAAGTGCTCTGAATGTGTCCACCAGAACTCTGTGGGGGAAACCAGAAAAAGCCAAGTAGAAACCGGAGAAAATGGCTAACTGGGGTGCTTATTAGCATATCAAAGTGGATGCTGGCCTCTAGGCTCACTGGGTACCTGTAGCTCCTCTCTGTTCTTCCCACCCCACCCCCTATCCTAAAGCTGTCCAGCCCAAAGGCTCCCTCCCCTCCCCCTATGTCTCTTTCTTATATAACCCTGTTTCACCCATGTGCTGCTCTCTTGGTCTTCTGGTCTTGGCTCTTGGTCCCCTCTCTTGTCCCTCTCTCTTCTCTTCCTCTCTCTCATTCTCTCCATCCCTTCTCATGGCCTGGTCCAGTCTGCTGGCCATGCTCAATCTGCTACTTTCTCTCTCTCTCTCTGTTCTGTGCCCTTCCAGATGCCTATGGCTGTACTCTCCATCATGTCTACAATAAAAACCTTCTGCTCAACCATTCCCCCCCCCTCTCTCTCTCTCTGTGTGTGTGTGTGTGTGTGTGTGTGTGTGTGTGTGTGTGTAGAACTTGCCCTCGCTGCCTCATACTGTGCCTGGTATATGAGCCTCTGCAGCTTCCCTGAGAGAAGAGACCCCACAAACATGATGCCTTGGAGGGTGTTTTCCTGGTTGTTTCAAGGTGGGAACCTGAGTAGTGCTCTGAGAATGTGCTGCCTTCTTGATGGCCTCTCACTCAGTTAGAAATGTTTTCCTCCCCAAAGATCTTTGTAGCTCGGGAGAGTACTTATCTAACATGTATAAGGCCCAAGGTGCAACCCCTCCATCCTAACCCCGTGTGTACACATACACACACACACACACACACACACACACACACACACACACACACACACACATAAACTACAGGACTATAACCACAGCACTTTGGAGGTGGAGGCAGAAAGAGTCAGAAGTTCAAGGCCACCCTCAGCTACATAGTGAGTTCAACAGAAGCTGATAGGGTTTTGTTTACAAAGGGTTACATGATACCTTGCCTCAAAAAAAAAAAGTTTTTAATAAAAAGAAAAGAAAAGAAAAGAAACATCAGTATAGCAAGCAATTTCCTCTGGGATAAACCTCCATCTTGGAGAAAAGTTCATTAAAACACAGGAAGTTAAAAGGGATGTAAAACTAAGATTTCTAAGGTGAGAGGGGAAATATTTCTGCAGGGAAGCTCCTTAAGCTCAGAGATTAACACTCAAAAGTTTCAGGAAGTCCCTGAAACTGACCAGATTCCCTAGGCCCCTCCCTTCTCAAGCATATATAAGCAGCAAAGACTGCTGAGCTACATGGAAGAAGCAGAAGCCAGAGAAGCCACCTGGGAGAAGAAAGCTGCTGAGCTACATAGAAGAGATTCTCCAACCCACCAAGCCGCCTGCAAGTTGTGCAGCACGTGCCAGGGTCTCTGCGACCTGCACACCAGCAGAATGCTGATGACCGATGACATCATCTGCAAGAAGGCGGTTCAGGTCAATACAACTAAGTAACCAGTGTGGGTTCAAACTCCAGGAGTCTGACCCTGAGTTTATTTTAGGCACATGTAAGCACAGTGCAATTTGGCGATAACTTAATCCCATGTGCACAAATAAAGCATATATAAATCTCCTTGAGGAAAAAGTAAGCTAAATAAAGATTGAACATGACTGCATTGAAACTCTTTGTAGTGTACATTGACACCTTCCCAAAAAATAGGTTCTATAGATTGACTGAGAAAAACAAGCACTTGGTAAGGGTCTGGGGGAGAGTGTAGTGTGGTCTCCACCACACAGGCCAAAGGTCACCAGGCTATTGACCACATTTACTAGGTTATAGTCCCTCCTTTGAAGGGACTATAATGTGTGTTTAACATTCCAGGTTCCCATAGTGCTAATCTGTGAGTACTAGAAGTGAGTGCCAGGTTTCCATCTTTCATGAGTTGTCACCCCTACAGAGGTGAGGTTTTGGTGACACAGCTGTCTTTGAGTCATTTCTGTTCCGGTAAGTAACCTGTGCTAGCTAGATTTATGTCAACTGAACACAAACTATATTTATCTCAGAAAAGGAAATCTCGGTTGAGAAAATGCTTCCACAACATCAGTCTGTAGGCAGGCTTGTAGAGCATTTTCTTAATTAGTGATTGATGGCAACGGCCCAGTCCATTGTGGGTGGTGCCATCCCTGGGATGGTGGTCCTGGGTTCTATAAGAAAGCCAGCTGAGCAAGCCATGAGGAGCAAGCCAGTAAGCAGCACCCTTCCATGGCCTCTGCATCAGCTCCTGCCTCCTGGATCCTGCCCTGTTTGAATTCCTGCCCTGCTTTAGTTCCCACCCTCACTGCTTTTTATATTGAACTGTTTCATGAAACTGAGTGAAATACACCCTTTCCTCCCCAAGTTGCTTTGGTCATTGTGCTTCATCACAGAATTAGTAACCTAATTAAGACATAACCATCATTCATATTCCTATAAGTAACTCCAATAAAGCTCATTGGTTCATCAAATTGGACTTTGGTGTTATCCCTAACTTGATCAGCCATCAATTCCCTATCTGGAGTGAGTAGATGTTTGATCAAGCATAGTTTCCTCCAAGAGACACCAGTGCAATTGAAATCGTGAGGACAAAGAAAAGTCTGGGAACTGAGGTGTCAGGGCAGGGGTGTGGGGAAGGTGGGGAAAGATCGGGGAAGGCTGATGCCTTTGCAGATAGAGGGGATTAAAGAGGACAGCTGGAGGCAAAGGAAAGAGAGCTGTGAGGAAAGCAGGACCACAATCGTGCGTGCATGCATGCATGCATGCATGCGTGTGGACAAGGGGCTATGGCATTGAAGTAGCATGAGACAGGGATATTTGCACAGGGATGCCACTCCTCAGAGCTCTGAGGACCCATGTGGCTAGGACAAGCACTTGGGAAAGTCATTTCTAACAACCACTGGCCCCTTACTTGGTCCCACAGGATCACTGAAGGCTGTATGAGAGTCTGCCATCTTGCCCTTCATTTTGTGTCTTTCTCCTTCCCTTCAGGCCAGTGCTAATCACTCAAGGAGTATCTTTCCACCTAACCTAAGCCACCCCACTCCCAGGCTGAAGTCACAAGGATGCCACTAACCTAAACCTGTCATCACTTTGGACTCCAGGAGCAGGACAGACCTCCACCCCCAACCCCAGTGAGGGCAATTCCCCATGAGGAAGAGGCTGCACTCTGAAACTGAAGTGATCATCGTGTAGGAACCAGATCTCTCCCTGTAGCCTTGCAGAACCCGAGCTGACCTCAACCAGACCGCAACTGCCTACCCTGCTTTATCATGCAGCCCTCGTCTTCTTGACCCAGTTCTGCCTTTATTAAAACCTGGGGCTCATGTCTGGAAGATGAAGTGGGGTGACTGGACCCCTTTATCCATTCTTCCCAGGGTGGCCACATGGTTAATTCTTCTCTCTCTGATTTTTCGGTGTTGTCTACCTCTCTCTTCCATTAGCACATGGAGTCACAGCTGAGTCTAGCCTGTTGCAGCTGTGGGAATCCTGGCTTTTTCCCTAAAATGCTAGTTGCATTGCCCCCCCACCCCCCCCACCCCCCCCCACCCCCACCCCCCACCCGCACCCCCCGTTGATTCAAGTTAAGGAACAGCACTATTTTCATGCCTTGGACCAAATCATCCTACTCGGGCGGATTTACGTGGTTTTATTTTTTTAAGCCGAGGGAGAGAGCTTCTTTGGGAAAGGCCTGGATAGGAAGAGTGTTCAGGGAGTCTCAGCAGGAATAGGGCAGTAGAGAAGGGTGAGAGCCGGCCACCCTGGGGAGCAGCACACAGGATCCATAGCCTCTCTGGGCTCCCCTCCGTTTCTCAGCTCTGAAGTGAGGCTCTTCCTGTGAATATCCACCTCGGTGGGAGGGGAGTAGTTTCAAGCACTGCAAGAGGAAGCCTGGCCCAGGGGAGCACATGGTAAAGGTTCCTTGTTAATGTAACTGAGCTCAGAAACTAACCATCAACACCATGCTTCCTGACACCTGACTGGTTGTTGTTTTTCTTGTTGTTCTGACAAAACCCTGACAAGGGAGGGAGGGAGTAGGGAATAGGTTTATTCTGGCTCACAGATCAAGGGTACAACTGCTGTGGATATCACTCTGTGTAAATAAAGTTCTGATTGGCCAGTGGCCAGGCAGGAAGTATAGGCGGGACAAGAGAGTAGAGAATTCTGGGAAGTAAAAGACTGGAGAGAGACACCGCCAGCCGCCGCCATGAAAAGCAACATGTAAAGACACCGGTAAGCCACAAGCCATGTGGCAAAGTATAGACTAACAGAAATGGGTTAATTTAAGATAGAAGAAACAGATAGCAAGAAGCCTGCCACGGCCATACAGTTTTTAAACAATGTAAGTTTCTGTGTGCTTTCTTGGTTGGGTCTGAGAGACTGTGGGACTGGCGGGTGAGACAGATTTGTCCTGACTGGGCCAGGAAGGAAAACTCTAACTACAGTACAACTTATCATGGTGGGGAAGTGGGCAACCGAAGGGGCTCTCAGCTGTGACAAGAGCCTGAGGTGGCTGGTGACATTTCATGCATAGGAAGTAGAGAGAGAAAGAGAGGAGCGCCATCACTCAGCTTGCTTTCTTTTTATTTAGCCCCCACCCATGGAATGGTGCTGCTCAAGTTCAGGATGGGTCTTTCCACCTCAGTTAAGGCTCCCTGGAAACCCCCTCCGCCATGCTCAGAGGTGTGTCTCCTAGGTGATTCTAAGTCCGGTCAAGCGGACAACACAGACTAACATCACCCCTGACCTGGAGCAACACAACAACCTCCTCTACAAGCTCCCATCCCTGTCTTCATGCTGGATTTCTTTCAGCTAAGGTGAAGCTGAAACTGCATCCACGTCTTTGGGAAAACCGGCTAAGCCACCGAGGCCCTGCTCCTGGGGCACACTGTATCTCGGAAGTTTATCCATCTCAGCTTCCTCGATCTCTCAGTTCTCCTTTCTGCTCACCCATGATGGTCTTCACCACCCTTTGCTGCTGGGGCCGCCTAGGTGACATGTGCACTGGAGTTCCCAGAGAAAGGCCACACCTGCAATGCAGATGTCACAAGGCTGAGTGATCTAACTGACTGGAGCTGTTGTGCCTATGGACAGTTGGCTGTTACAGACCCAGTGCCAAAGCCATCTTGGGCTGCTAAGTCCCCTTACTAGCCATTCATCGGCTACCTTTCTGTCTGACCCCAAACCTTCCACCTAGCAGGTGAAACCTCTGGCCTAGTAGACCATTGATTTCCACCCACCTGGAGCTAAGAATGGCTTCAGAGAGCTATCCTAGAATTCTTCCTGCTTTGCTGTCACCTACCTGCTATTCTCATCCAGGATTAAAAGGAAAATGCCTCAGTTAATAACTTACATCTATATTAGCCGATATAACCACTTCTAGGTTGGAATATATTATCTAAAGCAACCTGGCTCCATGTTCCCAGGCTACGGCCACTCATATTTGGTTCAGAATTAATGATCTGCTTTCCCACCAAGTAGAGAGCTGTGTGAGACACTGTTTTCAAGGGCCCATCCATCCCACATTTTCCTGTTTCTTAAGTCAACACAGGCCGGAAACGTATCCACGGATAAAGTTCATTTTCAGCAGAGTTTACAAGCATAGGTCCCCAAAATGGCCTGCTCAGGACCACAACCCTTCCTAGGCAGTCAGCAGGGCTTTGGTGTTGAAGGCCTCCTTCACAGCAGCTGTATGTGTAAGGCACGGGTGACATAGTTACCGTTCTATGCACAAGGTTAAACTACTAGAGCATATCACCGTTTCCCATCACCACGGTTTTAGAGCATGTCTACTATCCCATAAAGCTGGTTTTGTTCAGTCTCCAGATATAGAAATACACATATATATGCATGTATATACATATACAAATATACATATAGATAAAACCATATACATATGTATCTATATAGAATACACAGAGTACTATGCTCCCAGTGAGGTAATAAAGAAGAAACGGGTGCAGACAGAAGGGCTAGAGGCTGTAGAGAGGAAAAAGAAGAATAGTACTCCTTCTCCTACCCTTAGCAAACTCCATGGTACCTGCTTCAGCTCCTGGGGGGCATCAGGGAGACCAGGAGGACACGAGGACAGTGCTTTAGGTACTGAGGGTGGAGTCAGTTCAGCTGCAGGTAAGAGGTCCATCGTGAGTACCCTTCTCCAAGCCAGCTGGACTCCCCATCCTCACTAGCTCCTGCTTGCCACCGCTGTGCTGGGAGAATTCCCCTTACAGAGGACAGTTGACTATTTGTGACACTATGAGACTAACCTCCATTTTCAGAGTCTGAATGGGGTAACCCCCCGGCTGGTACTTTTTAAGGATGGGTACGGCGAAGGAAGGACTCCTTGTTGGTCATATTCCAGTAACTCACTTGATTGTCTCCATGACTTTGGCTTCTACAAGCCCTCAGTCAGGTTTCCTCTGTGACAAACGGGAAGGTTGAGGCCCGGGTCCGTGAAACAGCTGCTGAGCTCTGAGCAGGAGTCCAGCGTTTGTCCTGTCATGGAGTCCAGGTCCAACCCTGGCCATAAGCAACAGAGCTTAGGCAGACACTTTCTTCCCCTCTAAGGCAGTGTTTCTCAACCTTCCTAATGCTGCGACCCTTTAATATCGTTCTTCATACAATTATCTTCGTTGCTACTTCATAACTATAATTTTGCTACTGTTATGAATCATAATCTTGATGTGCAGGATATCTACTATGTGACCCCAGTAAAAGAGTCGTTCCACCCAAAGGGGTCACGACCCACAGGTTGAGACCTACCGCTCTAAGATAGTTGCCATTTCCCATGTCCTTCCTTCTAAGCTGGCAACACTGAGCAAGTCAGCACATTATGAATATGCCCTGCTGTAGGAAGCTATGCTGACCGCCAGGGGGCAGGGCCGTCTCACTGAATTCTCAACAACTGGCCAGCTCCATGCCGCCCAACGCTGGCAGCAGAGGATGGCACACTGACAGTGGTGGCTTCTCTTGATTATTGGCATCAGAATGGAAGGCAGCCTGCACTCTGGGGGAAGCCCAGAAAGGGTATGGGAACAAAGACAGTTCATCACTTTGGGAAAGACAGGGGCTGAGTTCCTGCAGGGTCCCTGGCTGCTTTGCTGGGTGTCCTGAGACAGGCAGTGGTAGGGGAAGTCAGGGTGTAGGAAGGACAGTGTTAGACAACACATTCTTTGTGTTTTTCCTTTTCCTGATGGCCAAGGCACAACCCTAAGCTTCATGATCTGTGAATGGAGATTGGGCGACTGCCAAGCCAGTCCGAGAAGAGAGCTACTCAGTGAACTTGACCGCCCACCACTCTTCATGCCCTGGTAGCTGAAGTCACCTCCCTGTTCTCAAACCGTTAAACACAGGCACCTGTTTTTTACAGGCCACTGCACCTGTAAAAAGTTAATCAACAGCCAGTTCCTACTGCAGGAGGTAAGAGATTTATCAACCCCCAGCATGAAGGTAATTCATGTTGACTTATAA
This sequence comes from Onychomys torridus, assembly GCF_903995425.1. Taxonomy (NCBI): domain Eukaryota; kingdom Metazoa; phylum Chordata; class Mammalia; order Rodentia; family Cricetidae; genus Onychomys; species Onychomys torridus. The sequence continues at coordinate 21,631,400 of NC_050452.1, read as the reverse complement.
TTTGAAGTCATAGCCTCGCCCAGATGGAGGAAAAACATCTGTGTTTGTGCCCAGGTTAGAGATTCCCAGAACTCCTTTCAGCAGCTGGCAGCTTGGACACATAAACTAACCAACACCATGGCGCATGCCCTGCACTTAGCAAATGGCAGGCACTTATGTGGTGTCTGCTCTGAAGACCTAACTTTCTCAGTGAAGAATCAGAATCCAGAAGACCTGGCATGGTCCGTGAAACTGGAGTTTCTGGTACTCTGGTATCTACCCCGAACGGACACATCCACGTAACAAGGGTCTAAATGCTCTTTGCCAACGTGGCGAAGCTTTGAGTGACGCTCTCTCCCCATCTTTTCCCTCCATCACAGGCTAGGAAAACAGCTTTCACTACACTGATGCACTGGCCAGCCGCTGCATGAAGACAGACAAAAATGCTGACGGAAGTTCACTACAGCTGATGGATAAAAGATGGGTATAACTTGCCCAAGTGCCCCTGGAATTTGGCTCTGACCAATCCGTGTAGAGGACTTGCTCAGTAAGAAGTAGACAGCAAAAGGCTTACTCACCTTTAAGGATTAAGAAAGCCAGGTTAAAAGAAAATTTAAGCTTGGAAACTAGAGAGACACAAAGAAAAGCACACAGGATTAGAAGGAGCAGCTCAGCTAATTGTCAGAGTGCCACGGTTCTCAACTGGTGGGTCACGACCCCTCTGGGGGCCAAATGACCCTTTCATGGGGACCGCATATCAGATATTTACATTGTGATTCATAACAGGCGCAAAAATCCAGTTATGAAGTCATAACAAAAATAATGTTATGGTTGTGGGGGTGCGGGTCACCACAACATGAGGAATTGTATTAAAGGGTCACAGCGTTAGGCAGGCTGAGAACCATTGCCATAGTGTCAACAACATTTCCAAAGCCAATGATGACCACCAACATCCCCACCCCACCCCACTTCCTTCTGTGACCTCTCCTGATAATCACCCTTTGCCCCTCTGCCCCTCTGCCCGCTACTCAGGTTACTCTTCGATTTATAGAAATTAAGCCACCTAGCAGGAGGCTTTAGCACCTGCCTTTTCAGCCCATGCTCAGTTACATGAGACTTATCCAGCTGCTAGTGCCCCCGCTTCCGAGCCTTAGCAACTCCTTGTCAAGTGGCCGTGGATGTTTCTAAGCCTCTTGAAATGAGTGTCTGAAGTGTTTACAAGTAGGAGGTCCATCTCGGGCCCCACCTGGCACTGAGCATAGTGATTCCGGTTTCTGGGATGGCTTGAACATGAAAGGGGGCGGTGGTGGTGGGTGGGGTGGTGTGGGAGGGTAGTAGGCCTCACTGCTGCGCAGCCCTGGTCACATCCTGTCACTGCCATAAGACCTTCCACGTCTAGTACAAGCATTGGGAGTCATAGAGTTCACTCTCACTGCTGCTTTAGCCCCAGCCTGTGGATGCTAGGTTTGTTTTCTACAGAATTCGTTCAGTTCTCTGGAAAACATTTCCATCCCCCCCTCCCCAGGGCTACTTAGAAGAATGTTCTCTAGCGTCCATTATGTGTGCGGATTTTCACCCCATGGCACTTTATGATCCGAGAACAGACTCTGTGTGGTGTACATTCTTTCAGACTTGTTGAATTTTGTCTGTCTGACAGCAGGTTTACTTCGATGAACGCTCCATGAGGACTTGGGAAAAGGCCCAACCTTACTATTTGCCCGGGGTGTCCTACATGTCGGTTACATAGAAGCGGCTGGTAGCTTGTGTTGCTAAGTTCTTCTACATCCTTTCTGACTGTCACTCCAATTGTTCCTCTCACTGTCTCTGAGCAAATACATTATGGACTGGATGGCTAACAAAAATAAACATCCCCAACATCATGACTCCTAACGGTTTCTGTAAGTGTTCAGATAATTTACCCTCTTTACACCTTTCTATTTTCATCCATCCCCTGAGACTGGATTTGAAGTCTCTTGTGAACAGCAGATGACTGGACTATTCCTTACTCCACTCAGCCAACTGGTCTTTTGACTGCTGTAGTTTGGTCATTGGCTTGTAAGGAAGTGAGACTATGTTAGGACATATGTGTTGTTCTATTTATCTCAGCTTGCTACCTCTAATTTTGGGGTTTTCTACTTTTATCTTTCTGTCTTCCCATTTTTAAGACATTCCATTTCGGTATGTTTAGTGTTATGAGTTTATCTCCTTCCCCTATTTTTGTAATGGTTGCTCTGATTATTCCAGCAAGATGAGTGATTTTACTGTTGTCTAGGGGTATTAAATTTTTATACTACATAATAGGGCTACAGAGATGGCTCAGTGGTTAAGAGTATTGGCTGCTCTTCTAGGGGACCTGGGTTTGACTTTTAGCAGCCACACAGTGGCTCACAACCATCTGTAACGTTAGTCTCAGGGCATCAGACACCCTTTTCTGGTCTCCACAGATATGTATCCCCACAGTGTGCAGAAATACACATAGACGAAACACCCACACACATTTAAAAATTACTACACAGTTTGACTCATACACTCAATATCATCTATGTGTCTTACCACCTCCACTTCAAAATGTTTTCTTCTGAGCATCAGATGATATGGAAATTTTTCTTTCCCTCATCAAATATTAACTACAAACCTGTGAGGAAATGGTGGCCATGCTGCATTTACACCCACAGCAGCTTAGCCTTCTTTCCTGAGGCACCCATTTTCTTTCTTTCCCAGTGCCTTTCTGTTTGAAGACTATTGGCTGCCAGTCTTCAACTGTTGATGCACCTCTGTCCACTTGATACAAACCGGGGAATATCGAACCTCAATTGAAAAGCTGCTTCCATCAGACAGGCCTGTGGGCATTATTTTTATTAATTAATTAATAAAAATATTGATGTGGGAAAGATGACCCAGCCCACTGTAGGCAGTGCCACACCTTGACAGGTGGTCCTAGTGTGAATGAAAAAATCAGGCTGAGCAAGCCACAAGAAGCAAGCCAGTAAGCATGGCCTCTGCTTCAATTCCTGGTAGAGAGCCTGCCTGATTTCCCTGTGTGATGCACTGTGACCCATAAGCTGAAATAAACCCTTTCCTCTGCAGGTTCTTTTTGGCTATGGTGTTCACCACAGCAACAGGAAGCAAACTAGAACAACAGACATGCTACGAAGTCAGAATTGTCATCTTTATCCTGAGAACATCTGTATCTTCCTCCATTCTCGAGGTTAGTTTCACTCAATATAGAAGTCACAATTGATCCGGGCAGGGCAGTGATGGCTCACACCTTTAAGCCCAGTACTCAGGAGGCAGAGGCAGGCAGATCTCTGTGAGTTTGAGGCCAGCCTGGTCTACAGAGTGAGTTCCAGGACAGCCAGGGCTACACAGAGAAGCCCTATCTCAGAAAACAAAACAAAACAAAAGAAGTCACAATTGAAGTCTGGGGTGTCAGTTCACACCTGTTCATCTCAATAGAGTGAGTTTGAGGCCAGCTTGGGCTAAACGAGACCCTTTCCCTTAAAATAAATAAATAAATAAAAATCCAGTCCATTTTGTGTTTCTTAGGCCTTCAAAACGTTTGCTCACTTTGTCCTGTCTTTCACAGCTTGGTAAAGCTCACTGCCATTCTAGCTTATGTGTGCCCACACAAGATCCAGCATTTCCCAATGACCCCCTACAGGATTTTCCCCCCCTTTATCTTTAGTTTACAGAAGTTTGCATTTCTTGTCAAGGATTTTAAAAGTAAAGTTTATGTGCACATTCAAGGTATATGCATGACGAGACAGTAACCAGTAGACAGGCGCAAGTTAATATATTCACCATCTTGGTGTGTGAGGAACAGCCACAAGCCACTCATTCAGTAAAAAAAAAAAAAAAAGAAGAACGTGGAGCACTATTATGACCTGCTATCCACATGCTGCACCCAGATCTCCATCCATCTGCTGCTTGGAGTTTTCAGAACCATAACTACCATGTCCTTCTCCTCTACAATGAATGGTATCAGTCTCTTCATCTTTGGCCCATTCCCCACTCCTCTGTGTCTCTTCATCTTTTAGATTCTACAAAGAAATGAGGTCAAGAAATGTTGCTTTGTGTGTCTAGCTTGTTTCCCCTAGCCTGCATTGTGGAGTTTGGTTGATATTATTTAGCTGGCCTCATGTATCTGTAAACCCCATGTTTTGCCTCCGGGTTTGGGGAATGTGGAGCTACCATCTCTTCAAATGCTGTTCGGTAGCTCTCTCTCAGCCTCCTCTCCTTCTGGTGCTCTGAAGCGTTTGTGTCTGCAGGCCACCAATGCCTTCTGTCCCGCCACATCCACTTTGCTGGCTCCACTGAAACAGGGTGGTCCAGACTGGCCAGCTAGCACTGTCCTGTAATCTCCTGTCTTTCTGTCCAGTGCTAGCATTACAAATGCTAAGTGTCTCACTGACTGAGCCGTTACCCCCAGCCTTCTAGGAAGGCTTGGTTCTAAATTTCCATCAGCATACCCCTAACTTTGTAGCTTCTGTTTCTCGTAGGTCTTTCCTAAGTTTTCCTCTCAAGAGCATTTGTATTTGTTTGTGGAAGCATTTTTATGATGGCTACTTTGAAATCGAGCCTCTGGTGCATCTTGATGTTGGCATAATCCTTCTCAGCCGTGTGGGGCATTTCCTGATAGGACAGGTCATTTTCCATTGTATTTCAGACATCTTGCCTGTTACCCATGAGTCTAGCAGACTGAGTCTCAGAGTCTTTTACTTCAGCAGACGTTGTTATGCTGAGTGAGCAGGCTAGGGCCTGCTCTGTGGGCTGTGGTTCCAGCAACAGTTCAACCAGCCCAGCTTTCCAGCGCCCATGATTTGCTGTCTCTCTAGAATCCTTGCCCCTCTCCCCTACCTGGGCTGGCTGAGGGAAAGAGGGAAATCTGGAGGTGGGAGAGGGGCACCTCAGGCTTATGCAAGGAAAGGCTCTCTTTGAGTGGCATTTGCTGTGATTTCCTCTGCCTGGGGGAAAGAGTGCTTCCCTAGTGAGGTGAGTGCTTTCAATGTGGGGCCCTCTCTGAATCTCCCAGGCACCTGGGAGCCTCTAGGGTGGGGTCTCACATCTTGGTCATCTGGTGGGTGTCACTTTATTGAGCCCCCACCTTGTCTAACCACCTCTGACCAGGTTCGGAGCAGGCTCTGATTTTTTTGGTAACTTTAATGTTATTTGTGGCTTATCCATTTTTGTTAGCTCAACACACTTGTTAGCCAATGTGTCCAGACAGGGCCAATTTCTGTGGCATAAAACATCCTGTCTGGTAATTTCCCGGGCCCCACATTCACTCAGGCAACTCAGGTTCATCTTCTGAGACCTGCCCAGGAAGCCTCCATTCTACCTCATGAGATTTTTCCCAAGGCGATCAGAATTTTCTTGTGGTCAAACCTCTAGGATAAGACACAGGAAGGCTTTACGTCTTCAACATGGGGGTCCTGAGTGTCTACTGCATGCTAGACTGAGGATCCAGTGGATAGGTAGAGGCATCCAGCCTAAGAGGTGCTGAGATATGAACTGCAACTCCTTCCTGTCTACCAAGCCCTCACCTCAGTCACTGGATCCTCTGTGACCAAGGAATTAGAAACATAGCATGTTTATCCTACAAGCCCAACCATTGCGATAAACACCCAGCGTGCCTAGATGTCACATTCAGTAAATGATCTTTGCATCTGTGCTGTCAGGGACCCTGGTTAAGAGAGTCAGGAACTGGCTGCAGGGATCCCTGGCTGCTTCCTGTTGAGATTGAACCTGCTACTGTCTGAGCTCATTTCTGAAACAAACATCTGGTCATGTCATGCCCACCTTCCTGCAGTCTGTGTGGGAAGTAGGAGATGAATGTCATTAGAAGCCCTGGAGGCCAAGGACACGGAAGCATGAACCAGACAGAAGCTGCTAGCTGTGTTTATGATCTACTCATGATCAGCCAGGGCCCGAAGCAGCCTTTCTTTCCAGGTTTAGATCCAGTACGTTAGTGGTGGACCTTGGCCCTGACTCAGAAGGATGAAGTCAGCCCAAGGGAACACAAAGCCAGCAGATCCACAGTCCAAGGAAGGTTCAGGAAAGCTAAGGGCTCCGCAGGGCTGGGTTTAGATTGCAGACAGACACAGCTTAAAGTCCTTTCATGGAGCCTGCATGTGGCTGGGCTGTAACCACAGTGCATTGCCAACACCCCAGCACTATCCTCCTCCTCCACACACCATTAGTTTTTTGAAGATATGTTATTACTGTTCTGTGTGAACGTGTGAGGAGGTCAGCGGACAGCTTCAGGAGTTGGTTCTCCTTTGCACTTTAGGTCTCAGGAACTGAACTTGGGTTTGTGCAGCAAGGCTTTTACCTGAGCTACCACACCAGGCCACTGCTGTCACCCATTTTGTAGTTCAGGCTAGCCTGGAGTTCATTATACAGCTCACACCTGCCTCCACAAACTCCTGTATTAATCTCCTAGGCCCCAAGATTACAGGTATATTTCACAGACACCAGAAGAGGAAAAAACAAAAACCCAAATACAAACACCAGCAGGCAGATACAGAAGTGCATGCATGTACGTGCACACGTAGTCACACACACAAACACACACACACACACACACACACACACACACACACACTCTGCATGCACAGACTCAACATACAACTTGGGCCACAGATTTAGGACCATTTAGGAAGGCAGATGGCTCAGTGGGGGAAACCGCTTGTTACACGAGCTTGAGGACTTGATTTAAAATCCCTAGAACCCACATGAAACTAGTGTGGTTGTGTGCATCCATGATCCCACTGCTCCCATGGCCAGAGGCAAGGTGGAGGAAGAATCCCGGAAGTCTGTGGAACAACCAGTCTGGAGCGTGTAGCAAAAAAGAAGAGACTGTTCTAGACAGGGTGGGAGTGGAGGACCAACAACCAAGGTTGTCTTCTCATCTTTATACACCACACATGGGAGGCACATGTGCATCCACACTCACCAACACACACAGGTGCACACATATGCACACAAAAGACATACAAAAACAAAACAAAACACCTGCTTCATTAGACTTACCAAGGTCATAATTTTTATTATACTCTGAATAAGGCTGATATTTAGAGAGCAGAGAAAATGCCTATACAAAAGGTTTATAGAACACTCATTTACATACTGGATATATATTCTTTACATTATAGAATAATGGAAACTGCGCTAACAGATAAGACAGATAAGGCAACATTACAATGTCTTTGACACTGAGGATAAATGCAGTGTGGCTTCTAACATGGGTACAGCCCAACACTGGAGACTATAATACCATTAATGAGAAGGTTAATGGGACCCTGGCTATCTAGCGGAAGGGGTGGGGCATCACTGAATTTACTCCCAGAATAGTGAGCTAACTTGTGCCCAACTGATGCCCTTGTGAGAAAAGCCTGGACAATGCCCCTTGCCAGTGTTTCTGAGCACATAGTATAGTCTAGGATGCAGTACCTCATCTTGTTCTGTTCATAGACACATTACACACAGAAGACAGAACCTAGTCCTACCAGCTCCTACAAGATGTAGAGCTGTCTTCCTGTGGTTCCTCAGAGCAAATTCCTTAATATCCTTGACCACTTTTACCTTGAGTAAAGGTCATACCTGGTCAGTCAGTTTCTAGAGCACATTCATGTGGCTTCTTGGATGAATTCCATGCTGACCATTGTGGGAGGCCCTGAAGTCTCCAATTAATTAGAAGGCTTGCTTCAGCTCTGCCCTACTGATTTCTAGGTAGGCCCTTTCCCCCTCCAGCAGAAAGGACCTGGCTTATAGTCTTTGGGTCACATTTGCAATAGAAACCATCACAGGATACGGTACTTCTTGGCCAGAGCATAAACTAGCCCCACCCCCACCCCCACCCGATCTGGATTTTAGCTGCATATGGTTAGCTGAAATACTAGAAGCCTCTGTGGAAGACATGAGGCCTCTGGGGAATGCTGGCACATTCCCTCTAACAGGCACATCAGAGTGTGTCCACGAAGGAGGTCCTTAAAGACCAAGGCAAACATTTGGCACAGAAATGAGGCACTTGCTTTTGGTGCATCAATAGGAGCTAAAAAGTGGAATGGTCCACCTGTATATACACACAGACACACACAGGAGCTACAAGTGGAATGGTCCACCTTTACATACACATACGCACACACACACACACACACACACACACACACACACACACACACACACATACACACACCCCGACAGAGTTGATTTCAATTCTACATGCAGTAACAATTCTCTGCCCCTTTTGAAACAGAGAATCCATCACATAGATTTCCAAACCCCAGCCTGAACAACGATAGCCTATTCCAGCTAAGAGATGTCTAAGCTGGCACTGGATTTTAGGAATCAGAGAGTGGGGATTTCAGGCTGGGATGGGGATGATCAGAGCCTTCTTGGGGTATAAAGTTCTGACAGGAGACCCTGGCTTTGTCTCCACGTAGCCCTGATGCACCTCCACTCTGGGAAGTGCTGGGCTCACTGGCTTCTTCAGAATCTCTGACCACTGACAGAAGCAGGCAGGAAACCTGAAACACTGGAGAGCCAATCTGAGCATGAACCATCACATCTGACTCAGCGGCTAAGATGACTCAGCAAACCAAACCTAGCCTGTGAGAACTAGAATTCTAGTTCTCTCTCTTCATCCCCTTTCTCTCCCTCCTGACATCCGCATAGGTCCCCACGGAAGCTGCAGGTGCCACGAGGAGAATCATGGTAACAGCCTAGAAATGCCAGATGTACTTTAGGTCACGTAGGCCTGGAGATGGCCCAGTCAGTCTTGCAGAGGAGGCTGAGACTGATCCCAGTGTCTTAGTCTCTCATTTCTCCTGGACATTCCCACCAGGAAAGAAATCATCCACATCTGGACAAGACACGTTGCTGTGCCAAGTAGAAGGTGGGCTGCTTGAGGCAAAACTGTTTGGCAGTACTGCAGATGAAGGACTCTGTAGTGTCACCTCGAAACCACTGTTCACCTTTTCCTTGAGGGGACAGTTGTCTCTGGTGTGTCTACAAGTGGACAAGCCTTCTAGCAATCACGGCTTAGTCGGCTGCAGCATTTGATATGGGTACAGTATGGCAATGGCAAGCGGTTATAAATAATTTGGCATTAAGTAAAATATAAATTATATAAAATGGCGTTTTTGATTCTGTCTTCTCATTTTCCTCTCAAGGTCCTCTAGGCTCTCTATAGCGCAGCTGGCCACCTGAGAGCAGCCTCATGGAGTCCTTACCACCAGCAGTGGGGTCTCTGACATTGCGTGTTCCTCCTGACACCAGAGGCATCTGCTGCCCTCACTGCACATCCCTTCCACAGTCCCCTCACTTAGATCACCACCATGTTCCAACCTGCACGAACCTTCACTAACCATGCATCCCCTCCTCAGTTTCATCACCGTCTGCTGTAGAAAGACAAGATGAGGGAGTCGCTTCTGCTGACAAGTGAAGCACCATCATTACTCAGCCCCTGCCAAGCAGGCTGGGGGCTCCTCATCCATGCAGATGCTAGTGAGCCAGGGACTCGGAGCCGCCTTGTCTTCTATACTGTCTTCTTGTACAGCCCTTGTCCATGGGACCCTGGCCCAAGATCCTTCCACTCAAAATGCACTTGACTATATAAGTGTGTTGGATGAGAAGTTACTCTCAGGAAAGGCCAATCTGTGGTGACATTGTTCCTGGTTTGAAGAGCTGCCATATTCTCCCCTCTCGGGTCTTGGAATGTGAGGATTGTCAGTCTGGTACAAATGGGGGCCCCGCCTCACCCCACTGCCATTTCAAGGGCCCTAGGAGGCACCTGGTGGGGTTTGGCTAGGAGGGGCTTAGATCTTCTTAGGGGAGCCAATCATGACCTTTGACACAAAGTTGACAATGGCACTGGCTGGCTGCTCGGGGTCGTGCTCTGCAAACAGGTGGCACACGTTGTCTGTAGCACTGCCCTGCTTCCTGGCCACGAATCCAAAGACTCTGCAAGAGACAAGTCTAGGTCAGAGTAGCCAGCACAGTGTGCAGCACCACACATGCATGCATCATCACACATACACTCACCACACACAAACACATATGCACCACTCAGGCATACAGAATCAAACGTTCACACAGCAGCAACCTGGGAGCAAGAGCAACTGCACCTACAGAAGGCTATGATGTGCCAAGCACTAGCTTGGAGCCCTGTTCACCACCCTGCCCTCTGGTCCTTGGAAACTGCAGGAGAATGAGCACTGAGCCTGGAGGAACGCCACGCCACCCCACCCTGAATCAAAGCAGAGGCTCTGCTTGCTCCTTAGCACCTCTTCTAGAGGGCTAGGGATCTTCAGGACACCTTCTACAGAGTCCTGAGCTCCAGCTGGCCATGCAAAAGCAGGCTCTCCCCTGGAGAGTCGAGGCCTTAGGGACTCCAAGAAGAATGCCAGAAACGCCCAGGCCTGCCTAGACAGACACCCAACCCAGAAGGCTAATATGCCAAGGACTCCTCTCAGGCTGGTGAGACCATGATCACTTCAGGAAGTTGTGGGTGTCTGCTACTACCGATCAGTTCTCCAGAGTGGAAACACTCTGCAATGGTCCTGCAGGGAAGGGGGGTATGTGATGAACACAGGAGATGGGCAGTGCAGACTTTGCGAGGAAGCCAATCAGGGGGTCACGGTGAAGCTCTGCAGCCGGGGGAGGAAGCTCTGACTACCTTGACAGCAATGCTGAGCAGGGAATGAGAACTCGCCAGCCAAAAGTACAAAACACAATCCCTGAGTTTGGAGACTGTTGGGCACGGGCTTCAGTCCTGCTCACACACATAGGTCTGGGGGCCTCAGCAACACTGTCACCTCTTAAATGGCTGGGTGAAGAGATCTGTCTGGGTGTGTATGAAAAAGGACACTGCAGACCCAGTATAGACAGTGCACATCCATCCCACCTCAGAGGACAAGCCAACCTTGTCCAGGCCTGCACTCTAAAACCTGAACATGTATCCTTATTTTCTGCTTTCAGTTTAACCCAAACACACGATCCTATTGACAATGACTACTTTGTTTTGTTGGTCTTTTAAATAAGCCCTTCTTCACAAATCTAGAATGGAGTTCAGCTCCGCCTTGTGATTATCCTCAAAAAAGAGAAGAAATGCTGGCTACTTACTTGGAGGAAGGGCCATCTTTGATCCACCTTGAGAAATGAAGAGAAAATGGATTTACGTTAACGTTTCAAAATTAACATATGAAAGTGTACTTTTTGGGTATAAAAATGGAAAATTCTTACTTCCTGTCTTGTGGGTCCAAAGCACAGAAAATCACACTGCTCACAGGGTAATGCCTCCGGAAGAAGAGTCTGTTGGGGAGGTGGAGAGAGAGGATAGCTCCAGTCACTGGGGTTTAGGGTGATGAGAGAGTCCTCATTTCCCTAGTGGGATGATTTGTGGAGTAGAAACTGTTTGATGCCTTTACTTGTTATGTGGGAAGAAGAACAGAGTTTGTGCTTGTGAACAGTCAACAACCTTAAACTGGGAAGAAGGGTTCTGGCAAGCAGCCAACAGAAGCACCATAAAGAGTGCCAGTGCCAGCCACAGGGAAGGCAGGCACGGATCTGGGAACTCTGAGGAACTGGAGGCACAAGTGATAAGACACAGGAGGCAACTCAGGACCACTGGACCCCTCGGCTCTCCCTCGGCTGAGCCCATGTCAACAGCACCTTGCACGATACGTGCCCACTGCACTTTTATTGGAGTCCCTCAATTCTGCGGTGGGTATTTCGGTGCAGGTTTGAAAGAAGGAAAAAACCAAACACCAGGGAGTTAAGGAGTTTGCTTAAGGTCATCTGCTGCAAGTGTCGGGGAAGCCCTGGTCGGCAAAAGCCACACTCTGCACTGTGGTCCTGCCCTTAGCCCAAATGCTTCATCCTAAAGTGGAGGGTGGAAGATTCTGTCTTCGAACTATTGGGCAACCTGGGAAGATGAAGACAGGGTCTCACTTAAAGAACTGGCCCTGGGCGAGGCACTGCGGGTAGGTGTGAGGACTGCAGGGAGGCTGCTGGTGCATTGAGGGCTCAGGATGGTCTGGGCTATGTCCCACGTGTTCATCACGAGGGTTCCGGATTCCACACTGTGTTCCTTTGACTAACGCCAGCTGCCCACCAGTTATGAAAGTAGATGATACCAAAACAGACGCCAGTAGATTCTGGTCCATCTCAGCAGTTTTATAGTAATGACTTAAAAGATTCTGCATCTTAAAAAAATATACTTAAAGGAAAATGCCTTGAAGGTAGAGAGCTGGCTCAGAGGTAGCGTATGAACTCAAGTATGAGGACCCAAGTTCAAATCCTCAGTACCCATGTAAAATCAGGGTATGCAGATGTGAGTTTGTAACTCTAGGGCTGGAGGGACTGGGAGAATGGCATGGCATTGAGCAGATCCCTGGAGCTCACTGACCAGCCAGTCTAGCCAAAACAGTGAGTCCTAGGTTTACTCAGGGATCCTGTCTCAAAGAAAAGAACAGAAAAATGACTGAGAAAGACACCCGCTGCTGACCTGAGCCTCCACACCCGTCCCACCCCATACTTACTTTCTCTGGTTGTCAGTCAGGGTGATGCCCTGGGCTGACACCTTGAAGTGTACCACTGTGGACACTGGGGGAGGCTCTTGAACCAGGGTCATACTCAGGGCTTTCTGGACTGCCTGGTGACCCGTGAGGGACTCCATTTCCACAGAGTTTAAGTACCACACGTTGCAGGCTGAAAGACAATGGGGAGGGGGTGAGAAGAGCATTAGCTAGGACTGTTGGGGACACACATGCTCTGGCACATGGAGAGAGACCAATCAGAAGAGGAAAAGATCAGGAATAATTTGAATGTGTGACCCAGGCCAGGAGCATTGGCAAGCACATGTTCCCTGCTTTCCAGTACCAAGCACACATTTGCTCCAGTGCCAAGAAGAGGATATAACAAGCTACTGGGGGGTAGCCTGTTGGTGAGAGAAGTGCTGTGTTCATCCAGGATCTCCCCTGGCCTCAGAAAGAGTAAACACAATGGTTATGTTAACACAAATGCCCCAAATGTGGTAAGTACAGACACTCTGGAATTCCTGAGAAACATCCATGAGGTGACTACTACTTGCCTAAAGAGCTGGAAGGGCATGCAGAGGGGCCGTGGAGAGATGGCTTGCACCCAGTAGCTTAGTGCATAGACCCCACCTCCCATGTGTCCCAACTTCCTACACTGCCAGATGAGGGTGTTCTCTGCAGTCACCCACCTCCTCTCAGGGGGGTGAGGAAAAGTGACTGAGTGTAGGTACAGCCCTGAGTACCCCACTGTCCCATTTAGCCCTGACTTCTGCATTACAAGCAGAGGCTAACACAGATTTGAGAGTGTAGAAGCTGGTTTGTTAGCACAGGCCGTGCTTTGGGCTCTGCCTGAAGCTCCAGAAGAAAACCAGAGCCTCCAGTGCAGAGATGGAGAAGGGCCCTTCCCTAGAAATGATCCTGTTTGTCCCCCCCTGAGACTCCTGCTGCAATCTGACTGTCACTGTAGAGGCCCTCAGGGGTGATGAGGTCACTAAGAGGGCTCCACCAGACCTGAGTGGGTGGATACAACAGTGAGCTTTCCTTCCTGGCTTGCTTTCTTGCTCTCCCTTAACATCACTCTCTCATCTGTCTGTTTCCTGCCAGAGTTCAAGCAGCACAAACCAGCAGAAGCCGAGCAGATGACAATATCATGGTTTTATGCTTCAGAAACGTGAGCCAAAATGCTCTCCTTTATAAATGCCCCCATCTTGTATAATGTGAGAACCACAAGAACAGATTAACAATGGAATTGCCCTTGCTGGCTTCACTTTGCAGAAAGGGGCATGGGGATATGCTAACTCTGCTTTTGAGGTCTTAGAGCAGTGGTTCTCAACCAGTGGACTGCAATCCCTGTGGAGATGGATGGGGCCTTACACTGACAAGATGATCGCAAAAGGAAAGCCCCTCCCTTCATCCAGAAGTTAGCAGTCAGTCAGGACCGAAGCTTCACTGGCCCCAGAAGAGAAAGGCAAGAGGAGGAAGATCTGTCCTGTACTAAGAAGGGAGCATATACTGAGAGGAAATAAGGAATATCACCCTTGCTGCTTTTAGGCAGGATTAGAGCTATGAGCTCAGCTCCACGGTTGAACACTTACCCAGCCCCAGCATTGCAAACCAACACAATAAAACTTTCTAAATGCACAAATAATACACTTTCATCTGAGACACTTTGGTCTGCAAACTTTATTTACATTTACACTCATGAAAAGGAGCTTGACCATCCGGGTATCCAAATGCCACTGTTCCTGAAGCAAATCTACGTAAATTTCTAACCCAAATATAACTTTTCACCAGCTTGAACTTAACCTACTACCTCTTATTAATAACAACCCCAAAAAGCCCCAAAGAGCAGTCTATATTTATCACCTCCAGTTTGCAGACAAGAAGATTAAGTTCAGAGATGGTAAGGAACATTGGGAGTCATCACCCCTCTAAGTTCAGGCCAAAGTGACTTTGCTAGAACAAACTTCACAGACAACATCAGTGTTCAGACCTGGCTCACAGTCCCAGATGAGACCACTAAAGGGGAACTGGAAGCTTTGGTGGGTTACTTGCACATCAGCTCCCATCTAAACTAAGGGGTTTCCTGTGTTCTCTTGGGAAAGACAGAAAGGTGTCAAAAATTCTTAAAATTAAAATTGGACAAGGCGTAAAGCCCAGAACGCTCTGAGGGAATGAGTACCTTAATGTTGGTATAACCTGAGCCACTTTGGATAATTCAGCCACGTTTGTCAGGAGGTCTGAAAAGCCTGGAAATAACTTCAAGGTCCCACTTCTTTAAAGATTGAAAAAGAGAATCTTCCAGAAGCACTTGCTGCAGCTAACCTACAGAGGAAGATGTTCGTACCCATATGAATTACAGCAGGAAAAAAGTGGAAATAGATTATGTCCAAGAATAAAGAAAGGGTTAAATTCATTCTCTCAATGAAATATGAAGCCACCAGCAAATGGTAATCATGAAAATTATATAGCAACATGGAAAAATGGTTAGCAGGTAATTGGAAAAGCAGAATAAACTGTCTCTGCTATGATTAGAACTATAAAATCAAAAGCATGTGTGTTATGAGCAGGCACTGGAAAGAAGCCTGGAAAATGGAAACATACTTCAGGAGGGTGAATACTCTTACCTCTGATCCTGTCAAGTTGCTTATGCAGTTTCAAATGGCAGTGTGAGTGTGTGTGGTGCATGCATGTGTGTTGGGGATGGGGGGAATGTGTGTGCATTTTTACCTTACTACTATGAAAATCCCATAGACTTGGCACACCTAGATGTGGTTCACAGGAAACCACAGACTAGACTGCTGTCTTGAAGGCACCACAGGGAGCTTCCTGACAAGGATTGTTCCTACTGTGGTACCAGGAAGGAGCCTGGTGTTGGGAGATGTTGGGAGAAATAACACCGTCCCCTATGAACATGACAGTGGGCCAGCAGATAGCCTGTGGCCTGCAGAGCCAATTGCTCCCAGTGAGGGGAGGCCTGGAGCTGTGGAGCCTCATGAGACATCGAACAGGACAGTGTTCTTCAGACCGGCAGCAGGGAGAAAAGTTTCCATCTGAAGGCGGTTTCAGGTCCACATATCTGAATTCATTAATGTCGCTTCTGAGACTTCAGCTTAAGGCACTATGTAGACGTCTGGAAAATGCCAATAGGAAGAACGTCCTTCCAGCATGGCTTACAGTGCTGAAAAACTAATCAGGCAAACTGGATGCCCATGAGCAGCTGAATTACACAATGGAGGGCTTGCGTTATGTTTGCACAAACCCTGAGCAAACTCATCACACAAACTGCAAAGAAGAACGTGAAGGAACTGTGCACAGAGGACAGCCCCGGGACGGGGAAGTGCAGGGACAGAAGTGACTGATGCCCAGAGCAGTGTCTGGTTTAGGAAATTTCCGCCTCCCCACCCCGTCTTCCCAGTGTGAAGCGGGGCCGCACAAAGTAACAGGCTTACGAGTCATTTATGCCCTGCTTTTTGGCGTTGTCCTGCTTTAAAAAAAAAAAAAAAAAACTTAAAAGAACACATAATCTTTATTAATTTATACTCACAGGGCATTAAGTTCAACAGCCACACTATCTACAGATCTATCGAAGTCTAGAGAAAGAGCCTCTTTTCTCAGGGTTAGCTTACACTCCTCCGTTTCCAGAAGAAACAATTACGAATTGAAGGCTTAAAATACAGAAACAAATTGTTCCAGCTATTGGAACAAAGTCATAATGGCATTAGTATCAAATTTCGCATCCTGCACTGACTGCTGTGTTCCTGAGTCTTGACTTCTACTGTGAAGAGAGGGGACATTTTCAAGGACCTTAGCAGGAGTCTGGGATCAGTTCGGGGAGTATGGGAATAGCAGTGATCAGAGATCAGAATAGCCCCACCTTTTGGATACGATGTTTGTGTTATAGGTACTCTAAATGACCACAGGTAATCCTCAGCCACGGATGGTGCAAGCTCTGCCCCCAGACCTGGTGAGCTGAATCCCTGCCTTGGTAGTGCTCAGTGGCATGGAAATTCACACTCCTGGTGTGTTACAGTAGAGGATCTCAAAGCAGCCTTAAGTTAAACCTCATGTCTTAATGCCCAACCTGAATAATTAAACAGACTACAAGGTTTCACATGAAATCTCATCGCTTAGAAAACCCACCCACTAAAAATAAATAAATAAATAAATAAATAAATAAATAAGAAGTGCTCTCTTAAAAGACGGAAAAATGTATTTACAAATAGTGAGCTGTAGCCATACATGGGACATCTGTAAAACACCCCTCCACAAAAGACTCAGAGATTATATTATGGAAGAGCCAGAGGCCAGGGGTGACTGGGGCAATTTCTTCTGAATACACCACGGCTACTACATCTGTGAACTCACAGGAACACAAGATCAAGCCAGTCAACAGTCCAACACAGCTGGAAGAGACACACAAGCCCCAGCCCCTAGCTGGTGTCTGGTAAAGGAAGTGAGAGCCAGTTTTTTTAGGGGAGGGTGGCTCCTGGGAGGTTGACCATGCTTCCCTGGATGCCCCCATACCTGTGAGTACACAAGCAGAACTATCTGGACTCAGTAAGTTATTACATTTAAAAAGGAGAACATGAGGTTTGGATGGGGATGTGCAGAAGGAGGATCTGGGAGGAGTTGGGGTGACTATGATCAAAACACATTCGAAGAAATTCTCAAAGATTCAATAAACTATGATATTAAAACGATGCGCTGGAATGGAGTGGGGAGATTAACCTCTAAAAACAAGGACAACAGTGGACATTAGCACGACAGAAAGCAACATTTACTGGATGGATACATTAACAAACTATAGAAACTGCTTATGATGAGTGACATTAAACCAGAGATGACTGCAGCAGCACACTGGTTCTGGCACTCATCATGGAGACCGAGAAGCGGAGCTTTGTTGCTAACACAAATGCAGATGGTGGTATGGGCAAGATGCCCAGCGGGCTCTGACCAACAGTCTATACCTCAGGAACTCCATCCATGGAGTGGAATGAGCCCATGCCACCCACTCTGCTCCATGAGGCAAGCTCTCCTAGGCAGACATGTCACCAGGATCATTTTCTTCAGTCTTTTTTAATTTTACTTTTTAATAAAGTTGATATATAGCTGTGGTTTAAAAAACCAATCATTACAGGGTTTTTTTTGTTTTGTTTTGTTTTGTTTTTTAAACTTTCAAGTACATTTTTGAGAGGTAAAATCAAATAATCAAATCAGCCAAAGGCTGATTGTATGTTATGGTATCAGTATGTTGTACATCGGTATGTATCAGTGTGGCACAGGAGTGTCAACCCTGGAGGGTTTCAGGTAGCACCTAGAACAAACTTAGGGGCTATGAGTTTACCTCTCACATGGTACTCACTGTCTCCTGTAGCCACCATGGGCTGTGGCCCAGGGCCAGCCTGCTCAGTCTCAAAAAGAACCAGAAGAGAAATGGGAAGGCTGGCTACCCAGGGAAAGGCTTTTCTCTTAGGTCAGGAAAACAATTCCCAAGGCCTTTTCCAGTGTCTACTCACTTGTTCTCTACCTTGTCTGTATAGGAAGGATATAGTCCATACTGAGCAACATAAACCTAAGGTCTGTATAGCTGCATACATGTTAGATGTCAATCCTCGGAATGGCAGCCAGACTGGAACCCAGAGATACCACAGTGACACACTCCTAGCTTGGGGCATGTCCCTTGTCACCTTTGTTGTGGCTATGGATAAGCCATGTTTTTGGAAATCTAAAACACATTCCACATTAAAAATGAGAGAGTCCTCTTTGGTTGTACAGTGGCCACAGTGATGTATTTAACTTTACAGAGCAGACTACATTAGAAGAATATAAATCATACAGAGGAGACAGATGTTTCTCAGACTTTACCATGGCACTCTAGCTGGATAGTGGGAGATAATTAAACAGTGAGATACCACTCTCCATCTGTTAGAACAAGCCCATCCTTCAGAGTGACATCATCACCTGTAGTGAGAATGTGGAGCAAAGGGATGCTTCCTGACTGCTGGTGGGAATGCAAAATGGTACAGCCACTTTGTAAAAAAAAAAAAAAATCATGTGGTTTCTTTCAAGGTTAACTATACTCTTGCCACATGACCTAGCAATCAGGCTCCTTTGTATCTAATCAAAGAAATTGGAAACATACTGACCAAAACTTACATTTGGGTATTTTTAGAAGCTTTGTTCATACTTGCCAAAACTTAGAAGCAACCAGATATTCTTCAGTAGCTGTGTGAGTAAATAAGCTGTGGTTCACCCAGGGCTGGGGAAGATACGTTGGTTGGTAAAAATGCTTGTCATGGAAGCTGCAAGCTGAGGATTTGAATGCAGGTCCCCAGAAAGCACATAACAGTTGGGTGCAGTGATGTGCTGCTATTTCGTAGCATTGGGGAGACAGACACAGGTGGGTCCTTGGAGCTGGTTGGCCAGCTTGCCTACCCATATCAATGAGCTAAGTAAGGGTTCAGTGAGAGACTGCTTCAGAAAAATCTAGAGGGCTGGAGAGACGGCTCAGAGGTTAAGAGCACTAGCTGTTCTTCCAGAGGTCCTGAGTTCAATTCCCAGCAACCACATGGTGGCTCACAACAAATGACATCTGGCAACCTCTTCTGTATACATAATAAATAAATAAATCTTAAAAAAAAAATCTAGAGTCATTGAGGAAGATACACAACATGGACTTCTGCCTCTACACACATGTGCACACCCCCACAGGTATCTGTACAAACACATATATACACTCCTGCACTACACAATGAAAGAAACCACCAATCCATAAAAGCCATGGAAGAAGCTTAATGCATACTACCAAGTGAAAGAGACCAGTTGGAAAATGCTACATAGCTTGTGTTAACAGCATAAGGCCTTCTAGAAAAGTCTAAACCATGGACAGGATAAAATGATCAGTCGCAGTGAGGGTCTCAACTACATGGGAGGAATGAGTAGGGAGAGTAGACGGGAATTTCAGGACAAAGGAAATACTTGGTGCGACATTATACTGATGAGTGAATGCCATGGAGATTTCTTAAGCCCATTAACACCAAGAGTGAACTCTACATCTCTGGGTGGAGCCTGGTGAAACTTAAGCTAGAGGCAATCAATGGCTGCTGACAGAGGGAGTTGCAGGTTTCCTCATGAATGAGTGCCCTGATATGTTATTAAATCCTACATGGTCAGGTCTAAATACATGTGTATATGAGCAACACTAAAAGGACTCAGTGGACTCGTGTGTGTGTGTGTGTGTGTGTGTGTGTGTGTGTGTGTGTGTGTGTGTGTAACAATAACAGTAACTAAAGAAGTAGGGGTCATGAATATGACAGCGAGTGGGA
Source organism: Onychomys torridus (assembly GCF_903995425.1). Taxonomy (NCBI): domain Eukaryota; kingdom Metazoa; phylum Chordata; class Mammalia; order Rodentia; family Cricetidae; genus Onychomys; species Onychomys torridus. Next base: position 21,611,554 of record NC_050452.1, on the reverse strand, counting down.
GGCATGGAAGGAGTAAGAGGGGGAAGAGGGGGAGAGAAATTATGTAAATTCTCAAGAAGTTGTAAACTGTAAAAAGACTCTAAACTATGGACTTGACTTAAAGCTGTGTAAGGACACCAGCTCATCCGCTGTGACGCTATGGTGTGGGATGCTGTGAATGGAGAGCCAGCATTCTTATGGGGTCTCTAGACCTTTCATACCTTCCAGTAATGGGTCTAGCAAGTAAAAGCTATTAATAAAGATATTTCAACCAAGTGGCCTGGTCTCCAGTGTCTCACCACACAGATGGCACAGTGGGCCCAGCAGCTGACTCACGTTGAGTGACTGTTGAGTCACAGCTACAGAACATTTTTGCATTTTCAGCTGGCAAGACAGGTCACCCACATCCTGCCTTACTGCGCCCCCACCTCCACCCCCATACTAAATACAGGACTTGACATTTATTCCACTGAATTTGGTCTTGTTCGAGTCAGACCAATAGCTCTCGCCTCTTATGCCCTGGCCGTGTCTCCTCACAGCTGCACCCCACCCATCTGTGCCAAGCATCTATAAAAGGAAACTTCCTTCACAGTCCACAGAAAAGCAGGAAATGACTGTCCGAAGGGAAGTTCTATCATGGAGTTCGGTTCTGCCCAATGACTCGGAGGTGCAGAGACCGAGAAAACAAGGTTGTGCTCACTGACCTGCCCCCTGCTTCAGCAGCTCGGCGGCTGAGTTGGCTGCTGTCTGGGGAGAGTTTTCTGCTATCTCCTCCAGTGGATCTGCAGGAAGACGGAAGAAAAGAGAAATAAGGACTTTGGACACAGTAGTCCACATGACAAAGACAATTTCATGACAGAATTCCCAGACAGTGACAGCAGCGACTGCAATCCCACCCAGAACACAGATGAGGGTGGCATGCGCCCCCCCACAACGTTTTCCTGGTCTCTGAATTCATTTACATGAAAGATCAAAATGTTAAAGCCAAACCCACTTACCTACAGGAAAGCTGGAATGCATAGTCAAGCCCCTTGATATTAATTTTTAAAAGTTATTATGAGTATTTTGTAACAAATATAAAAGTAAAGAGACTTGTTTCTTCATAACCTAAAGTTAACCATAGCAACATATTTCCCATTTTGTAGGTCTGTAAATCTGTCATGCAAGCGACCTTGAAAATTAGTCTGAGAATATATATAATACACACACACACACACACACACACACACACACACACACATGTGCGTTTGTGTATATAAATTAACTACTTATTTATGTATTTTACATTTATGTATGTCTGTGGACCTCATGAATGCCTGGTGCCCAAGGAGGCCAGGAAAGGTCAGATCCCCTGGGATGGGAGTTGTAGATGCTTGGAAGCCACCTGAGGTGAGTGCTGGGAATTGAACCCTGATCCTCTGGAAGAGCGGCCAGTGCTCTTAACTACTGAGTCATCTCTCTAGTCCCCAAATGTCTTACAATTTTAAGATGAAGAGTCTTTGTTTTCTAGGGACCTTCCAATGTACAATATCTTGAAGCTGCTGTCTGCAGCAGGGCTTTGTCCCTTCTGAATTCAGGTGGCCACCTGCTTTCTTTGGAGTTTATGTTGAGCACATGTTATTATAGAATCATTGTCTGTTTTGTTTTGTTTTATTTTTTAAGGATCTCTGCAGGTTCTGGGAGCAGCATGCTATGAACAGTGCAGAAGAGTCTACGCACAGCCAGTCTACACTGAGGCCTCCACCACATACCTCTCTCTGGAATGAGCAGCTTGCAAGGCAAAGCCAAGGGTGTGATGGAATGTTGGCACACCAAAGCCGTCAGGCTACCTGTAAAGTGGGTAAGAGCAAATGAACATCATCAAGGCCTTCATCGGCTGTGTATTTAGTCAGAGAACCAGTTGAGACCAAACACCCAGAAGGCAAGCCTTTAACACCACTGTGGGATGTGACCCAAAACTCCCAGAAATGTCGAGGTTGCAAGACAGTGGTTGATAAGAGACTTGCAGGGTTGGGGATTTAGCTCAGTGGTAGAGCACTTGCCTAGCAAGCGCAAGGCCCTGGGTTCGATCCTCAGCTCAAAAAAAAAAAAAAAAAAACAAAACGAGAGACTTGCAGTATATTCCATAGCATCGCCTTTATAAGTGCAAAGTGCCTCGGGCTTCTTAATGAGTAGGATATGAGGCTGCCCAGTCTGTCCAGAAGGCTACAAAAGGCTCTCGATTACAAAGGAGGAGGGAGGCTCTGGCGGTAGCTCTGGGCTCCTCCTTGAGCCTGAGGGGTGGGGGCACACTGGGCTCCAGCCCTGCTGGGACCCACTGGCTGACCTTCACAGTATGTGTCCTTGTCTTATTCTAGCCCGGGGATGGTCCTTTCCATTTATTTGGTTTTGACAAAGCTTTAAAGGCAATTATGCTTTCAGCTTATCTCAAAGACTAGACTTCAGATGCCAACAGCCTTAGATTTGGGGACTGAGATGAGAGCAACCCACCATGATGGAGAGGCCCTCGAATTTCAAGCCAGCTGAAGGAGGGAATCAATGCCCTGCTAAGTATGAAGAGAGCTTCTCAAATAACTCACCAAAATATGGTTCATTGGAGCACCCTTTCAACCGAACTCCCTTTGGGGTACACTCAATCAGGAAATGCCGGACAAGTTCATTAGACAAATCTCCAGCTGCAAAGGAAGAGAAAAAGTAATTTTTAAAATTTAAAGCACAGGAGACTCAGAGTAGGGGAAAAGGCTAGGAAGAGAGCGAGAGGAGAGACAGAGATGGATAGATGGTGGAGGGATGGATAGACAAGACAGACAGGAAAAGATTTTTAAAAAGATGCCTCCTGCAGATATAAAGGTCAGAGCTACACCTAGGAAGGCTCCCTCTGAAAAGGACTAACCTGCAGCACTGTGGGGCTGCCTAGAACCACCCTTGGTGAGCAGTGATAAAAGCCAGGTGGATGGTAAAACCTCTGGAAGTGAAAATGTGGAGACTAAGAGAATCCCCCTGAGACAGCCTCCAACACTACTAGTGCTCCCAGAGAAGGGATGGCTTGGCAGCTGAGAAAGACCCTGGCCTCGGAGCACGAGCAGCATTCCTCTGAGAGAGAAAAGACCTCAGTAAAGGGCTGGAAGGATGCCAGCCCTCTGGGTGAGGTGGAGCTGACAGCTGGGTACAGGAAGGCCTTCAGCAACAAGCGTTCTGCTATGTAGGAGCAGCATTCCACGACACGGCTAGTCAACAGAACACTTGTGTTCACGCCAGCTGCTGAACCTAAAGAGAAGAGGCACCAGGCGCAGTCACCGAATGGAAAATGTTCTGAAGACGGAGAAGTACCAACTGAACCGGGAGGGAAAGAAGCCCCTGGCCCAGGCTGCTGAAGTCAGTAGACACCCGTGTGCGGGCTCCACTATCCTGTCACTGCTCTTTTTGCCACCCTCCGTAGGGGCTGGCCTCTCAATATTGCTGCTGCTGCAACTTCCTGGCAGCAAGACCTGCTGGATTTGTGCCAGGAGGGGTTGCCAGGCTCTATCTAGTCTGTTGTGCAGGCTGAACATCCCTAGGAAAATTTTGAGCACCAGTGTGCAGCCATAAATGGAAGACTCTATACCATGAAACTTCGATTCCTGTACACACTCATAGAAAATACTGCATTACATTTCCATCAATATGCAACGAAGTGTATATGAATTCTATACAAGATGTAATGAATTTAATGTGAAGGCTTGGGTCTCCCAGGTTCCATTCCCAGCACCCACAAGGCAGCACACAACTGTCTGTAACTCCAGTTTGAGGGTATCAGACACCCTCTTCTGGCCTCCATGGGCACCAGAAATGTACATACTACACAGGTAGACACACAGGAAAAACACCATACAAATAAAATAATAAAGTAATACAAAATCTAAGGACTCATTTCCAAGGCATCTCATTATGCACATACAAACATGTTGAAATCTGAAAATAATCAGAATCCCCAGACACATCTGTTTGGGGTCATTTATGATGAGGGATACTGAGCTAGAATTAGGCTCCAAGTGATGTTTATAAACAGTAACACCTATTAGTAACAGTGCATGTCAGTATTTTCTAGGGGCAGTCAAGCCTGCAGAGAAAGGAATGATGGGATTCCATGAAAGTCTGTGTGCAAGAAAATGGAGGGGATAAACACATGGCCCTTCCTCTGTGGGAGGAGAAGGTGCAGGACTTCCAGCCTAATGGGAAAACCCAATGAAGGTCTGGATTCCACTTGTGGGAAATGGCCCCATGCAGATCCTGCTGCCAAGGGCTTTTTGGAATGTAGAGTCTAGAATGGCCAGTCGTCTCATCTCAGGATGACTGGAGGTGGCAGAGTGACTCACTGGCTCTGCACTCATTTGGCAAACTCTTCTGTCAAATCTACCCTTGGACTGCAAAACACAAATGTCAAATCCAGACCTGGGTGTACACACATAGGTGAGACTGCATTCACCCAGTGGAGACCACCATGTTGGGTTTCCTGACATCTGCTACTTACATAGCCTCAATTTTATGCCTTCATCCTCACACTTAGTATAAAGTCTGCCCAAGACAGGATATGTTCCCAGATTTTATAAGACTTTTCCTGATGTGTCCTTAACCAGTGCTCCCAAGTAAGACCTGGGAGTCCTCAGCAGCCAGATCTGAGTGAGTGCTCAGTGATGAAGACCCATGTTCCTACCCAGCAGTAGCGTTCTGTTGAGCATCTTATGATGGAAATCCTAGATATTTTACGAGGCCACATCTGTATGATCTCACTTATCCTGCTCCCTCACCAGAAGCACTGCCAGTACCCACAGGTTCGGGGGCTGTACTCGCTGCGCTGAGTCCCAGGTGCCTCCCAAACCCTTTCCCTAGCCTTGTAAGACAAGCACATTCCAGGAAATGGGTCAGCTACCCATGCCTGAGGATAGCCCATCTGCAACCACATCTTATATTCTTGGTGCAACTCGAAGCTGTTTGCCCCAGGAAGCTTTCAGCACAGACTTCATGCAAGAGTTCACATGAATCTTCTCAGATCCAAGCATGAAGTGGGAAAGACAGATATGTACAGGAGGTGCCACATCTGGGATTTTTCTGATTCCTCTTCCCTGCTAATGCAATGTCTCCTCCCATAGATCCATGTAGCAAAGGTTCAGCTCCCAGAAAGACATTCTGGTGGTTAGTGGAAACATGAGAAGGTGGGTGGAGGTCTTGGGGTCACTGAGGACAATGCCTGTGAGGGAGGTGGTGGAAATCTAGCTTCCTCCTCAGCTCTCTCCCTTTCACTTTGCAGGCAGAGGGTGAACATGTACTCCCTTATGTACAATCATGCTATTAGGATGATTCTGCACAGGCCTGGTACCAGAGCCAACCAAATGAGCTGAACCATCTAAAACTGCAGGCCACAGTGAGCCTTATCTCATGATAAGATAATTACCTCTGGCATCTTGTCAGAGGGTGACTACCACACACTCTTCATGACCTGAGGCTGTTCTTTACCCCCCCCACCCCCGCTGCCCCCAAGTTCAAAATGACCATTTTGGTGGTAAAGAGAAGACAAAAGAGACTTTTTCCTTGCTAGAGTTGGTGATAACGTGGTAAAGATGGCTATATATAAGAGCAAAGGGGGTGGATGAACAAACTATGAAAAAGTCCACCGACAATGGAAAATATTTTCCAATATATTTCTGAAACAAAACAGAGCTATGAAAGAGAACAAGAGCTATCATTTTAGAATTCAGTGAATCTTAGGCTTTTGACTCAAAACAAGACACATGAGAATATATACTATATTAGTTTTCACATTAGAAGTTAGAAATAGACAAAATGATTGTTTTGGAGATGACTGTTTGTCTGTCAGTGATAAATCAAGCAGTAATGTCGTACATGTGGTCACCCAAAGGAGGAAAGGCTGACATGGAAATGGGGTGCTTTCCTGGGTTCTTGGCTCTACTATATTATGGAAAAGATTACTTGCAAAACAAAAGATAGAATGTATAAATAATGTACATTCTTAAGCAAGACAACTACTTAAGGAAATAACCTTATGAAGCAAACACTAAAGAGAACCTGTGTAAGCAGCTGCTATTATCTGTCACTGTATTTCCCTCAAAACAAACCACACACAATCCCCACTGATTCCAAGGAACCTTACCTTTTTTGTTCAGGTGCAAGACAGAAGGAGGAGGTGTGGCTACCTTCATGGCCAGGCCGTAGGCCCCTCGGAAGGAGTGACTGTCCCTCACAATGAATGACCCGGGAGCTTTGTCCTTCAACATGGCAATGGCTAGAGGAGGGAAAGGCATGGATGACTGACTGCAGGAGACAAAGGTCACTGCCCACCCAGATCCTCAGGCGGCTCCTGCTGTGCTTTGAAGATGGCCCCACCTCTGAAAGTCACACTGAAGTTGAAGTCTGAGCCCCAATGCCCAATACACTGCTCTCTTAGGGTTGGGCGATGGTCCCGGGGATGGCTCAGCAGCTTGAAGGTGGACTGTTACAAAGCAAGGTGGCCATGCACGGCTTCTCTCTCTGCTGCGCATGCGTACTTGGCTCCTCTCTTTTCACCAGTGTGAAACTGGTGCTGATACGCTTGGAGTGCCCCACCTCTAGGACTATTCTTTATAAGTCATCCCAATCTCAGGGGCTCGGTGACAGTCGCAGGAGAAGGACTGAGGCAGTCCCTTCTCCCAGCTGCTTCTGCAACCAGAACTGGTGAGGGCCCTGCTTGGCAGATGAACATGGAGTAAGGAAAATGCCATGCTTTCATCTGTGCTGCTAAGCAGGGAGACAAGAGGTGGGAGGACATGGGGACGCTGGCAGCACAGGGCTGCTCTGCAGAGCCCTTGGACCTTTCCAGGCCATGGTTGTTTCTCCACTTCTTTTCCATTTAAAACGACAACAGCTTCCAGGAAGAATTAGAGCCTCATAGTTTCTATTATCTCTAAAATCTAACGGCAGGATCTCAGGGAGAAAACTAGCCTTTCTGAGAGATGGAGGGCCTGTGAGCTCCTTCTGCACCGTGACAACCAGGCAGGTTCATGCAGGTGACAGGAAGTTTGTTATAGCTAGAGCTCCAAACGTTCCGTTCCATTGCCTTTCGTGGCCTGTAGCCACCAAGCTCCCCACAGTGAATCTCTCCTCTTCATGGCCCTCTTTCCGCAATACTCTGAGGAGACCTTAGTAGAGACCTGAGCAGTGTCTCTTCCTCAAAGCAATGGTGGGTTGGCATGGCTGGTGAGCTGCTGGCTTGGCGAAACAGCAATGTTCACACTCCACACACTGGGATGCATATGGCTTGAAGCCACTTCTCACCAAACCCTCACTGAGTTTTTTCCCATGAAAAGATGAAAGTTGTGAAAATTTCCCCAGACCTATGATAAAAGTGTGTTTTGCTCTAATTTGATCTATACCATGGGAGTTCCTGATAGAGATGCCCAGAGACTGAATATGACCAGCATTGCAAGAGGTCCCTGGTCCTCCCCACCTACCTTGTTCTCTGGAGATATCTGCCTTGTACCAGAACTTGGAAGTGTCTTGAACAAATTTCACAATCACGAGCTTATCATTTGGGCTATCTGTGAAGCAAAATTTTAAATATAGAGTATGTGTATTGCTGCCTCATTTATGGTAACGATGCAAGTCCAAAGCCATGCCTAGGTGTGAGGGAAAGACAGGGGGGGGGGGGGTCCTAAGCGGGGAAGGAAACACAGCTCAAAGGACGGAACGGTAGGGCAAGCCAGTGCCTCATGACGCTCTGCAAAACACAGATGTTTTCAATCCCAAAAGGAGGACACAGAGGCAAGGCTGGTGTCAAACACTCACAACAGTTCATAACTCAGTTCTGGATTGATTAACTGTTTCGCTCAGAAAAAGAAAACAACTTCCAACGATCTTTACTTTCAAGTCAAAGTGAGGGCTGCATTGGCACTTCCTCCGGCTGGGCTGAGTCTACCGTGGATGAGGGAGGAAGCCAAACAGATTTACCAGAAGCACTGTGTCTGCCTGGTTCTAGACTGGCAATATGGGGAAGAGCCATCAGGGGGTCTGAACATTTCCGGCAGAACACGTGACTTAACCCTGGAGACACCCCAAACCCTCCTTTCCTAAAGGACTGGGCAGAGGCAGAGACATACCTGGCAAAGGTGAGGCCACTTCTGAAGGCTTGCAGAAGTCTGGAAGGACGTTCGGGAAGGGGATACTCATGGTGCTCCCACTGTGGGGGCTGGAGAAGCCACTGGAGGAAGGGGAGACTGAGCCCAAAGAACGATCACCCTCTGAGGCTCTCTTCTTCTCAGGGAGGGGTGGCTGCCCAGGCAGGCTTACCCCCTGGTTCTGCAGGCCTGGACTGTGGTGGCTGCTGAGTCCAGGCGACACCGTGAGAAAGTTGTGGGCCAGGAAGCCGTTGTCAGCAGCCCCTGCTGTTGTCAGAGGGGCTCCTGGAGCCGGTGATGTGCCGTGGGAATTGACCAGCAGGGCACTCGGGTCCTCGCCAGGTGGAAGGCCACTTGCTACCTGAGCAGTGTTGAAGCCTAAGAAGGCTTGACTGCCCGCAGCGGGCAGAGCTTCCTGAGGCTCTGACATGGACAGCTCATGGCTGTGGAAGGAGGCCTGGAGCTCCGAGGACTGGAAGCAGGGCAGCCCTGGTGAGTCCTTGCCAGAGCTGCAGAACTCGCGGGTGCCGAGAGAACTTTCAGAAGGGTGGTTGCTCCCCAGTAGGGTTAGGGTAGACTTGGGGCTGCTCTCCACCCACTGGCGTTCTGCAGAAGACAGGCTGTTCAAAAGACAAAAAACAACCATAAGGGAATATAAGGAACATAAGGTTACCTCGAAACTAACAACTGTTGCAAGACCTGGAGAAGACTGGGCTGGGGAAGTGGGTACTGAGGCTTGCTGGGCAGCAGAGGAGATGTAGTATCCCTCATCCCTTATAGGTGTTTCAGAGACACAGGTCAACCTTGGTCTAAAATCGTTAAATTGAAAATTCTAGAAATAAACAACTGCTAAGTCTTAAATGTCATTCTGAGTGGAATGACGAATCATTTATTGTCCTACCCCATCATGTCCAGGATGCGAATTGTCCCTTATTCAGAGTATCCTCGTGGTATATGCTGCCCACTCTTAGTCAGTAGTTAGACAGGCTGATGTTATATAACTGTGTTCATGTTCAAGTAACTCTCAGGTTACTTAAAAATAGCCCCAAAGGGGCTGGAAAGATGGCTTTGTGACTAAGCACTGGCTGCTCCTACAGAGGAGCAGGGTTTGATTCCCAGTACCCACACAGTGGCTCACAACTGCCTGTAACTCTTGTTCCAGAGGTTCTGATCCCCTCTTTGGACTTCCACAGGGACCAGGCATAAGGTGATAAACAGACACAGATGCAGACAAAACAGTCATCCAATAAAAATAAATAAACATATAAACATTCAAAATAAAAATAGCCCTGAAGAGCAAAAGTGAGAATGCTGGCTGATTGGCTATGGCAACGGGAATCTGTAATGTACTTTCTCTGAGAAAAGGTCAAAATAATCATAGGTATGAATGCTTGAGAAAAACATATTGTGTGAAGGGTTTGGTCTGGTCTAGGATCTCTGGCATAAACTAGTCCTAAGAACATATCTCCTGCAGACAGGGGGACAACTTGACTGGAAATTACCACATTCAGGAACTTAGGAAAGCCACTAAAAATATACCTCTTGTAACATACACACATTTAAATTGATAAACAATAGGTACAGACCTTACACGTGATGTCAAGGCCTTTTAATTTTTAAAAATTCCTTCCTTCCTTCCTTCCTTCCTTCCTTCCTTCCTACCTACCTGCCTGCCTACCTACCTATCTTCCTATTGATTTTTCAAGACAGGGTTTCTCGGTGTAGGCCTGGTTGTCCTGGAACTCACTGTGTAGACCAGGCTGGCCTCGAACTCACAGAGATCCACCTGCCTCTGCCTCTCGAGTGCTGGGATTAAAGACGTGTGCCACAACTGCCCGGCAACCCCCTTTATTTTAATGGGAAGGGAAACTGGAAACCTGTACAAGAGACATGGGGGAGTTGAACTCTACTTTGGGCCAGAGTGGCAGCTGGCCTTCCTGGCTTTCTCAAGGCCTCATCTTTTGAAAACAAAAGGATAATTTGGTCTGCCACAGCCCCTTTCTTCCTTTCCATTTTTGCAACATTTTCCTGGGTGTTCATGTATTTGCCAGTTCCAGTGCACAAGAGCAAGTTCCATGAGCAGCGATGTGTGGCACACCATCCTGGGTATGGGCTCTTCTTCACCTTACCTGAGTCGGGTCTCACTGTTGGGCCCTGCTCTACCCATTCTTTTCTTTCTCCTCTCAGCTTAGTGCTCTGTTGTCTGAGGGGAACTTCTAACAAGGCTAAATCCCTCCATCCTACCTCTCTCTCCTCTGGCCAGGTCCATTGCTTGAAACTGTGCAGGAAGATGCAAACATCTGCTGAAAGTTGGGTGTTGCAGGCATATCAGCCCGAAGCATGGTGGGTTTGGGTCCAATGGGGCTCTCTGACATCCCCACAGTGTGGCTGATAATCTCTGGACAGCCTCGTGGTTCTGGAGCAAGGAAACAGAAAGCAGAGATTACGTGATCCATAACGTTACAATCTCAGCCCTTTCCCATCACAATCTCAGCCCTTTCCTGTGTTCATAATGAAATGAGTTAATTTTTAAAGCTTTTGGTTGTACATGGTCACGATGAACCATGACAGCAGTAACACAGGTGGCTGTAGGGGGTGCCTTTGTGCTACTATGTGTAGATTGTCACCCATCACTGTTACCAAAAGAGAAAACAGCTAATTCAGTCTCCATGTGCACTGTCCGTCCTGAGCTGGCTGCTCATGTATGAGGGACAGATGTATGTACAGCCTGCCCTATAAACTAGCAGGAGCCTTCTCCCACAGAGATGCTCTCTTCCCTTGAGTGCAGGCACTGCAGAACTATCATCTGACATGCTTACCTTTCCTTCCGTTCCCCACCCTCCCATATTAGTGACTCTGGGCCTGCATGTCTAGGGACTATGGGACATGGATCTGATCTGCTACACACTATTCTTGGGAGGTTGAAGATTCAGGTTCAGAATTACCAAGGCATCTGGGACCAAGAAGGCCAAAGTCACATAGAAAGAGGACTTGGAACTTGTCAGGTATATCTCAGTCCTAAGCCTCAGGGCTTGACACCAAATACCAAGTAACAAGTGGCTCTTGGGAGCTAAAAAGGATTGGAGCAGTTTCTTCTGAGTGATAACAAAAACCTATGTGTGGGAAATACTCAAGAAGCACGACCCTGGCCATTAACTAAAGGTCCCAATGCCCTATGCCCCAAGGCACTAGACACAGGAGCAGCTTCATACAGCTCCACTTTAAATCTGGATCTTCTCTGAGAAATACCCACCATCCCAAACCTGCCTCCCATTCCATCTCACTTTAGTTATGATACAATCTAGACTTCTAATTAAAATATTGCCAGGAAACATGACAAGTAAAAGGAAAAATCACTACCCTCCCAAACAAAATGAGACAAAAATCCCACCAACAACAAAAAAACATAGCTAGTTAAAAAACTGGAATTAAAACATACAGACTACAAAGAAAATAGAGAAGTTTGCATGTCACCGAAGAACCTGAGTCCCTAAGGATAATCAAATGGAAGCTCTAGGAATGAGAAGCAGAACAAACAAGCATGGGGTTAAGGACTTCAGCAGTGGATTGGCAGACTTGGGGTCAGGAGGAAGCATGCAAGGACGACACTGGAGCATGGACAGAAATAGAAACTCAGCCAGAGAGACCAGTGCCAGGATGAAAGTTGCTACCACGTCAAACCTACACGAAGTGGGCACTGCATGAAGCAGAACCCACGCTGGAAAAGACATTCACTAAGAATTTACCAAAATACCAGAGAAGTCAAACCTCAAGTTACAAGAAAATTACCATGGATACCAAAAGAGGACAAATTAGAAGGGCTCACTGCTAGCTAGTATGGCAAAAAACAAGAAATGCTTTGCCTTGTTCATCAGGGGCCATGATGGGACACCAATTTTTGTCCTGTATTTTTTTCAGCTCATTAAAATTCTCACTATAGGAAAACCCAGTACTGATGTGATATCTGAATAAATCACAGGGTGAATGCCCATGTCCTCTGGGATTCATCTGTACATCCTTGGGACAGGTGTAGTCTTCTTAACCCCACACCCCCAGTACAATTCACAATAAATATTTCAAAGTAAATGCTTGGTGCATTAATTAACTAACTGTATGGTTTTCCAAATCCATCCTTTAAACTTTCAGTGGCAACTCTGAAGAAAAACAAATACACTGTTTAAACCATCTCTCCCTTCACTGTCTTCCAAGTGATAACTTAGCCTCATTCACATCCATCTGCATTTATTTTCCATCTAAGACCTAGGAAAGAAGGAAACCAGAACATGGTAGGAACACCAGCATGGCCCTGCCCTCGGGAGGCGAGCATTTGTCTGAGAATGAGGCCCGAAGGGAGGTGCAGTCTGTGGCTTCTAGAGAAAGCCTAGATGCCTTCTAGAGTTTATCACTTACTCTGCTTATTGCTGTTAAGGGAGGAACAGTTTATTTTTGCTGACAGTTTGAGGGAATACAGCCCACCATGGTGGAGCATGCATGGATGCAGGAGAATGAGACAGCTGATGTGTCTACACTCAGGAAACAAAGCACAGACAGGAAACCCAGCTGATCTGTAAAACCTCAAGGCCTGCCCCTGGTGATCCACTTCTTCCAGTGAGACTCTACCCCCTAGAGCTTCCATAACCTTCCAGAACAGTGAAAACAGCTGGGATCAAGTGTTCACAACACAGGAGACGTGTGTGTGTGTGTGTGAGGGGGTGGAGTGGGGTGCAGAATTCACATTTAAACCACAACATAGCAGAGGTGGCATTTGATTAAATCCAAGATGGACAGTGGGACTTCAGGTGTGTACAATAGGCTTGGAGAACACCAACCCCTGGCCTGCTGCCCATGGGGAGGAGCTGTCTCCACTCTTCACTGATGGTACATAGAGGAGGTTCTGGTGATGCATCTTATGAATGCATGGATGGATGCATGGATTGACGGACAGACGGACAGAGGAGGAGGAGCACTGGCTTCAATCTTAGAGCTGTGGAAGTTCTGCCAGAGTCTAGCTGGAGATTAGGAGGTGTGGATCATCCCTAGGATCAAGTTCCAAGGAGCAGCACAGACCTTTGGGATCTTTAGAGCTGTTCATCAGCAAAATCGAATGAGCCAGCAGGGGATGGGGGAGTGCAGTCCTCAGCATCTTCCCCTGTGACCTGGCTCCAAGAGGCCCCACACAGCATAGGACAATCCTCGCTGCTCCTTGCTGAGTCCCTGAGCCTTGAAGATGCAGGGAACCCATGCCAAGATTCAGAAGCATTGAATATGCTTACATGGCGCCAAAGATTCCCTTCAAATGAGAACAGGCGGAGGAAAATCAAATCCCACTTTGTTCCTGTTATCATCGTGTTTTCCCAGAAAACAGCAAGCCCAGCACTTCCCATGAAAGTGGCTTTGTTTATCATTCATTAGCACCAACTCTGGGGGCACTGTGGTTCCCTCTTGTCCCAGGCTTTGTGTCAGTACTTAACCCTTTGTTTACAGAAACAGCTGCCTAGGCACCAGGTTGTGTGTTCATGCTAAGCACTTGGTGCAGGGACCCCCAGGCACTCGGTACAAAGTCTTCTGCATATCCCCTTCCCTTGCCTGCACTCAGGAATGCATGTCAGCAAAAAGCACCCTTTAAACAGCATAATGTCACAGCAATGAATGCACTCACTATCTGGACCTTTGCATTCCCAAAAACGTGGGTGCTAGCTGCTCTTTTAAGTCTGCAGGATGAAGATCAAGTCTGATGACCAGACCGTAGATACCAAGAAGACATTGGCAGAAGTACCAGTTTGCCTGGCACCTACACAGTGCAGGAACAGAGCTGCCCCGTTAAGAGGCTTCCTTTGGAGTCACCTTCCTAAGCTCTCCTGTGTACTGTCCTTGCTGACAGTGCAGTGCATGGGATAGAAATCCCACAGAACTTGGGAGCATGCTGAAATCTTACTCAAGGAACTGATACAGGCTCCAATCAAGCCGAAGTCTTCAGACCCTTCTGCACGGGTTTCTAGAAATTGGCTCATGAGAAGAGCAGACGCAATAATGGCCACTGTTCTTTAACATAAGGCTCACAGTAACACTACTGGTTGGTGAGCAGCCTTGTCCTTCAGAGACACCATAGAAGGGGCAACAGGTTTTAAAGCAACCACTCAGAGGGTCTACAGGGCAGTCCTTCCAAACTCTGCCTTCTGAGGCATGAAGCCCTCTTCTGTTAAAGTGAGTTTCCTTGGCAAGGAGAGGTCTAGTGGGGTCCTGCCCAGAAACCATTTAGCTGCTGGGAGTCTTGACAGTGTTGTTTTTGTTTACTATCCACACACTCGCATTTTCTGCTGCTGCTGCTCACATGCACAGCAAGGGCTGGAGGGTATAATACCATGTTTGAATTAGAAGATTACCACACTTTCTGGGTTCTCTTCTAAGCCTGTGTGTGTCCTTGGTGCCCTGTGGTTTAGGGGTGCAGAAACCTCTGCCTAGCATCCCTTCCAGGCCAGGCGGGAACTGGGGGGGGGGGGGGGGCATATGCCCAGCCTCTTGGGAATCTCAGGAATGCCTGCACTCTCCTCCTCTCTGCTTCCACTTCCTCCATTTCCTGTACCAGGACGAGGGTGAGAAGGGGTCACTGGCATTCTTCCAAATGATCTATTTTTATGCTTTCTTTCAAAAGCTGCTGCAGGAGTGTTCTGTGGGAAGCTGGACACCAGTCACTCTATACTGGCGACTGGCGACTTGTAAGTTAACAAGAAAACTCTGCTTATGGCCAGGACCACTGATAGCCTACATAGTAGGACTCTTATCTTTATCTACTCATCCATCCATCCACCCACCCACCCATCCACCCATCCATCCATCCATCCATCCATCCATCCATCCATCCATCTATTTCCATCTTCCTTCTTCCCTCCTTATTGGTTAGACCCAAGTTAAGTAAGCAGTCTCCTTTGCCATCACTTGAGAGTTCTGGCCATGGTAACATCAACACATCTCTTAGCTTGAATCTCGCTGGAAGACTGCATATGTTCTCAAGTTCTGGGGCCTCCAAGCTCTCCTTCCTTATAATCTTATCAATTGAGGTCATAATAGATGATTTCTGGAGTTTGTTTACATAAGCATTTAAAAATTCTATTTCCAGAAGGCAAAACTTTTTTATGGGGGGTTTGATGGTAGTGAAATTTTAAAAAGATGTTCTTAGCTTATAATTCTGCTCTCTAAAAATAAAAGGCTATTAAAACCAGCTTTTTGAAAGCAAGGGAAAAATGGGCAGGCAGTCACACATAATGAGAGTTAACTAGTAGAAGCCCCAGCCCTTGGAAGAGCACAGCACATGTTTCTTGATGAGAATCTGAGTTCTGACTCTCCAGCCCTATAGATGGCATACAAACATACATGAAAACACATGAACATGAAGGTTTGTGCTTTCCTGTTGCTAAGCTGCTTCTTGGTAACTCCTGAGGTCAGGGTTCATGGTGAATCAACTCTGCTCTTGACAGAAGCAAGGCTTTCATTTCCCCTGGAGGAGAGAGGTATCCTTGCTATCACTAGAAGTATTATCGTTGTTATTATTATTGTAATTAATAATGATAATAATAATTTATTTTAAATAGGGTTTCATGTAACCTAGGCAAGCTTTAGACTGACTATGTAATCAAGGATGGTCCTGAAATCTGGATCCTCTCTCTTCTACCTCCCAAATTCTGAGATTAGATATGTTACACCACACCTAACTTTGGGGTTGGAATTTCCATCTGCCACTGGCTAACCCTTCTGTGATGCTTTCATCCCAAGAGGAGTATCTCCTTTAAAAGAATCATGCCAGAGTTCGCTTTAACCAGTAACAGAAAAGGAAGCAGAGACACCGATAAAATGGCTCATTACAAGCAGGGCCTTGTGTTTTCCTGTTCTTTAGAGATGCTCCATTTAAATTCAAAGATTCCAAGTGGTACTGGGAAGCAAACACTCTGTTCTGCTCATTTGGTGCTGTGGACAGAATCCCAATGTTGAAGCACTGAAAACAGTGTTTCTCTTTGCAGAATGTCTCAAAGCAGCCTGGACCCTGGGATACAGTAAGCATGGCCCAGTAGCTCACTGAAAACCCACTGTGGCTTGAGTTCTCAGGAAAACAAACACTTCCCACCTGCTAGATTTTCAGGAAAAAATAGGTGGAAGGATGCCTTGGGGTGGGGAGACTGAGCTACCTGGAGGCCACATGTAGCTGGAAGACAAGCTGTCACAGAAGACAAGAGACTGGGAGTATGGGCAGTGCACAAAGGACAGAGAGAGCTTCCACTTGCTGGTGACAGAATCCTTGCAAAGCCAGATCTGAGGACAGGCCCCCATGATGCTCAGCCACACCCCGCACTGTTATTATTTAATTGTGATTTTTAAAAGGCATGGTAGCCTGGAGGTGGTGGCACACGCCTTTAATCCCAGCACTCGGGAGGCAGAGTCAAGTGGATCTCTGTGAGTTCGAGGCCAGCCTGGGCTACAGAGCGAGTTCCAGAAAAGGCACAAAGCTACACAGAGAAACCCTGTCTCGAAAAACAGAAAACAAACAAACAAACAAAAAACACAAAAAACAGGCATGGTTACTATCCTGACCACTTCCAAGTAAAAATTCCAGTGGCCTTAAGTACAATTTCCATTGCTGTTGAACCGTCACCATCATCTACCTCCAAAACTTGTTCTTATAAACTCAAACTCCGTACCCTATTAACAACTCCCTTTGCTCCTCTGCTCCCAGCCCCAGCAACTCCACTATCCTTTCTGTCTTTACAGATTCCACTCTTTCACAGACCACATGAGTAAATTATGCAGCATTTGTCCGTTAGTGATCAGTTTATTTACTTAGCATAAAGTCCCTGTCTTTCAGGAACACGCTTGGTGGCCTGTGCCAGAAAGCCCTCCCCTGCTCAGGCTGAACATCCACCCACTGAGAGGAATGCCTGTTCTGTCCATCACTGCTGCAAGGACATGTGTGCTCGGACCATTAATTACAGTCTCTCTTTTCTTAATCCTTTAGCCAGTTTGGGTGGGCATCAGTCACTGCAGCATAAACTGGCCTCAGGGACAAATGCTTGCTGTTCCTGAGCTGCGGCCACCTACTGGGGACAGAGGCAAATAGGGAGAAACGACTATAGGGTAGTCAAGCTGCAGCTAGGGTGAATGGAGCAGTACCAGAGAGAAAAAGGGAAGCACAGGGAAGCCCTCCTTACGCAGAGAGAGAGGGGAAAAATAAACACTCCGAATGCAGAGGGAATGCTTTCACCACACTGGAGAAACAACTCAGTTCCTTCAAGATCTCTGGGCTGAGTGGAGCTGGGAATCAAGGCTGCATCAAGAGCAGACCAGTGTCTCCAGGGAGAATGAACCAGAGCAGAGCCAGCTAGAACTCACTGGTGATGAAAATACTCCTAGCAGGCTCTGGTTGCTCCAAACTTTCATCCCCTGAAGAATTCTAGTACCATAGTTGAGTCTGCACACCAGCAGAAGTCTTGGTACTTTGTGTCTGTGGGCAGACTCCCCACAGGACCCAGCAGAGATGGGGCAGGTGGAGGATGTTGAGGCCTATTCCTTAGCCCATTCAGGCAGGAACTGTCAGTCAGTACTAGAGGGCTTTGCAAACAAAGCCCCAGAGTCGGGACTCAGTACAACCACTTTCTCTTCTACCAAGTACATCACAGACTTCTGCTCTGGAGTTCTGCATAACGCTCAGGCTCAGGAATGAAGAGACACCATTTTATATCTGACATCTCTGACTGGGACTCGGAAACTTAATAAACCCAATGAAGTCATCCTTAGAGGACCCTTTTCTCTACTGCATCCACACCCCTAGCCTACCAAATACCCAGGACCACAGGCAGTTTGGAGAAGGTGTCGTGTAACTTCCCTGAAACTGGAACAACTGGTCAGATTCCCAAGCAAGTCCCTAATGAGGCAATGGTTCCTCTGCCCAGAACTTCCGATACTGTGAGTTACAGTTTACACAATAATACTTCAAGAACTCAGCTTTGGTCAAACCTACTTAACAAAAAGGTATGTTCTCACTATGGGACAGACCACAATGGATGAAATCTGACGGAAGTCTTACCCGACCCTCAACACTTTTTACCTGTCTTTCAGAAAAATGCATAGACTATCAACATGTTACTAGTAATCACTGTCTGTGTGGCACCTCATAGACCTCCTTGACTTTAAAACAACTAGCAAATGCTCACACCAGCACCCAGTACAATGACTTTCTTATCTAATGAATGCACCATGGAGTTCCGCACCACGTTCAAAACAGGGGTGCCGGGCCAGTGGCTATCAGCTGGGGCTTGGTGCCTTGGCTTCGCATCAGGAGGGAACTACCATTCCCCCTGCACCAGGATCCCAACCTGATTTGGAGGCTTCCCACCCTTCACTCTTTAGCAAACCCTTATTCTTCCTGCTGTACAAAGCTCCATGGGTTAGAATTCCGGTGTCTCATAACTCGGGGTCTTAGCTCAGTCAACCATAACCAGCAAGCATCTAACTGATTTCTTACTGTTCTGGATGCTGGAGGTCCATGTTCCAGATGTCAGCAGTTTCCCCATGGTCCAGCTACTGTTATTACAGGTGATATTGTCTCCCTTTTGCCTCCCTTCTTGGACCTACATCAGAGTCTCCTCTTGTGATAAGGACCACAGTCATATTGGACTAGGCCCTGCCTTGGGGGACTCTAACTTAACAACCTGTGTGAAGATCTCCTTTCCTAATATGGTCACATCTGAGGTCCAGCTAGGGCTCTCACTCAGTCCTAACACAGGAATAAGATTTCTGGAAGTGAAGCCTTGCTTGATGGCAGCAGGGTGGCTGAGGGTCTCTCTCTGGGTTCCTGAAGTGCAATGAAGGGAGAACATGCAGATACACAGCATGATCAAGCTGTAACCACGTAAGGCAGTGGGTCTCTACCTTCTCAATGCTGTGGCCCCTTAATACAGGTCCTCAGGTTGTGGTGACCCCGCCCCAACCATAATTATTTTCATTGCATACTTCATAACTCTAATTTTGCTACTGATACGAATTGCAATGTAAATATCTGTGCTTTCTGATGGTCCTAGGGGGCCCCTGTGAAGGATCCCTTGACCGCCCCCCCCCAAAGTGGCTGTCACCTACAGGTTGAGAAGGGTTGGTCATAAGTTTAATCTAAGGAAGACGCAGGAGTTAGCACGGTGCTGTAGGTTGCATGGAGGCTGCTTCTGAATTGTCTCTTCCATGGCTTACAGGATGGGGATTCTGACCAGGCTGAGCCACAGCTCTACAGCAGACCACCCAGCCCTAAACCCCGTCCGTGTCCCAGGAAGTCCTGCACCAGCCAGAGGAGTGAGGAAGACCCAGCTCACAATGTCTCCTTTATCTGATTCTCCTCCCCTCTAGGCCTGTGGCTTACAGGGCAAGCTGGGGTAAGTCCTGAATAGGATAGGGCCTTAAATGGGCAAAGGTACCAGAACTTCTGACACCGTGAGCTGTAGGACACACAATGGGAGCCTTTCAGATCACAGCCACTTTGGTTTGTGTGTTTCTCTCACAGGTTCCTAATTCCACTTATTTCTAGCATGCGGGCTCTCCATGCCAACTCACTTGAGAGTGTCAACCCACCCCTTAGCTTAAGTGCAGCCATTTTGCTTCTGGCTGGCTTTCCTTCCCAGGGAGTAGTACCTGGCAAACATCACATGCAGAGTGCCACTGGTACCAGGGCTGAAGCCACTGCCCAACCAGCTCCTTAGGCAAGTCTAAACCCTAAAAAAAAAAAAAAAAAAAAAAAAAAAAAAAAAAAGCCAGCCCACTAGCACTGCCCAGATGCTACCAGGCTGCGCTGGCACTGGACTAGACTTCCAATAAAGTTTTAAGTGCATTAAAACTACCCACAAAGTAACAACTAATCAATAGGCCGGTTTACAGAAAGCTGCAGTTTCTGTCATGGAGGATTCCTTTTCTGAGAAGGATAGCCTGTGGCAGAATCTTCTGTGCCTGAGACTCTCATCTCATGGTAGTGAGTTCAGGAGTCTGAATGCTGTTCACCATACTTCGAGGGGAAAGCTGACCCAGCAGAAAGTCCCCTAAAACTGACAGTGACCTGCTTTACTATGTGCTGCCCTCTTTCAGAAGGCCAGTCAGCTACAGTTCACAGTGTATGGCAAAATATCTACTCAGTGTCCAGCCAGTAAGACAGGATAGATGACACGATAGAGAAGACCCTTGGCCATCCACCCACACCTACTGACAACACCCACTGGGTATTTCCTGTATTCTCAGTGGTCCTCGACCATGACGGAGGCTGGAGGTTCCAACATAAAGTGTTGTACTAGAACATCCAGCACTGGGCAGAACTGGGGCCCAGATCCAGGCCCTGGATGCCAGTATTTTATACAGCCTTGGAACACAGAGTAGAGCAGCAGGCAACAACATCAAATACAGTGGAGAAGTGTGTGAGTTTGGGAGAGAAAATAAGGCAAAGATTAGTTATAAAATGGAAATTACATCCCCCACCAAGGTCGAGTATTATGGGGAAGAAGAGGAGGAAAAACAGAAATGGTTGTTAATTTAGCTGTCACACACACAGGACTGACAGCTGTGGATAAATATTTTAAATAAGTTGGATATATATACATATATACATATATACACGCATATATACATATACACATACATACATGCATATATACACATATATATGTATAATACACATACATATATGTGTATATGTGTGTGTGTGTGTGTGTGTGTGTATACATATATATACATATACATACAGCACTGTGCCCAAGCCAGGACTGAAAAACTCATGTGATCAGGATTTCTGTCTCCAAGAAGGAATGAGTCCCACACCCTGCTCTATGCTCTGATGTTCTTGTGAACAGCTACTTGCCCCCCCAAACACTGAAGACCCTGAACCTCCCAGACAGCTCAGCACACAGCCACAGACAGCATGCTCTTTGGCCTCATGGGCCAGGGCCAAGAAGGAGAGTTCATCACCAAGGAGTCACCTCCTCAGGGGCCCCCAATGCACTGAGGGTTCGTCCCCAGCCCAAGTACTGCAGTCTCAGCCATCCATGCAGCCCACCTACAGCACAGCTAGCTCCCTCTGCCTTTCCTTAGCCTCCTCTATACAACTCTGGGTTGCCAATCACATAGCACCACATTTCTGAAATCTGTGTGCCTTCTCATCCCTAGTACATCCGGGCTTACCTGCCATGTTCACTTTCTCCAAGTGACACTTAAAACCAAGGAGGCCAGAAGGACAAGGCTCTTCCAAAGTGGTATGTCACTCTTTGGGAAGGGGAACCATCACAGAATTTTTATTTAAAAGTGAGGGACTGAGAGAATTCCCAGCTCACTCTAAGTGGTCAAACACTGATATCAAGAGATGCAGTAAGTAACGTACCTCATAAGCAACCCTAAGAATTTCTATGGAGACATATACTCCAAACGTTATCTGAAACCTAAGGAGATATCTCACTCTGCAGTGTGTGTTTCAAAAATTATGTCACAGTAAGGAAAACAGAGAGGAGGAGAGAAAAGAAAAAGAAACGGAAAAACAACTTTGTCCATAGTTTCCACAAAGAATTGAAAAAATAATAGTCGTTGATGCTTCTAAGAGCTGATGACCGTGTGTGATGCCAGGAGCATGGCTAGCTGTGTTTTGAACAGGCGCCTTTCCAGCTCTGTTTATGGAGTGTCTTTCCTTCCTCCTGATCAGCACCAACCATGGCATCTTATATAGATGTTTACTGTTTGCTGGAGTTTGAAAGTGAAGTCCAAACTCCAAAGGTCCATGTATTCAAGAGTTATAGGTTTAGTGCCCAGTGTGAAGCTATTGGGAGGTGGTGGGACCTTCAAGGGGCAGAACCTAGTGGGAATTCTGCAGGTCACTCAGGGAGTAGACTTCAAGGGATTAGAGAAATACATTCCCTCCCTTTTCCATCTTCTGGCCATGAAGAGTGTGCTCTATCATGTGACAAGCTACCCCACTGCAGGACCAAAAGCAAAGGAGGCAACACATTAACCATGGACCAGAACCTTCAACATTGTGAATGGAAATAAGCCAACACTGGCTGAGGTCTCTGCCTTCATGAAGGTCCTACACCTCCTGACAGTTATACACTGATAACTCGGGGTCTTTACTCTTTAACATTAGACAGAATTTACAAAGTTTCACTCACAGAAATGATAGTAATAATAACAACAGTAGTAAAATTTAGAATTAAATGTGTAGATGAACCTTACAAGAGTCATTACCATTATGACATATCATGCCCAAACATGACCCTTCTTTCCATTTATTTATAGCTTTTAAATATTTCTTAATAAGCTTTGAAAATGCCCCCTTTTATGAACAATGTCATTTTAAACAGCCTCTGAACGACTAAGATATTATCAACTTGATTTCCCCCAGTCCAGGTGTAACATGGGTTACAAAGGTGACAGAGACCTTGGTAATAAGAGAACCAAGTGGATGGGGTTACTGGGGAAATCGCATGTCTTCCTTCCTACAAAGATCTACTCTGAAGTACGATGAGCCGCTGGCCGGGCAGCTTGGATCTTCTTCCAAAATACACACAGGATGTATACATCTTCTAGGACTAGATCTAGTCTTCTATAGACTCTTCTTGTGTTCGTTCTCTCTCTCTCTCTCTCTCTCTCTCTCTCTCTCTCTCTCTCTCTCTCCCTTAATCCTTTGAGGAAGCTCTAAGAACATTCTGGAAGCTTTTCTAGCCATATCCAGTCACTCAAGGAAGTTGGCCATCCTACTGTTCACCATGGCCTTTTAGACATGTTTAACCAAGTAGTCATCTTTTCCTGGGGCTAGTCTAAATCAAATACCATAGAGAGGCCACCACCCAAAGCTGTGTGTCACACTGGTTGTTAGTGGCAGGATTGGGGGTGGGGTGGAACCTGTTCCCTGATTTCCCAGGTTATAGTCTGTAATGGGTCTTCCTGAGTCTTCAGTTCTCACTGTGGCCTGTGATTCTATTCCTTTTAGACATAAATTAATCCCAGAAAGGACTGAGATGCAACCCATGGACACGGTGCTCTCTATAGCCTCAGAGTGGAAAGCTGGTCCCAGACCTGCTGAGACAGCTGTCTGACCAGCTTCCACATATCACTGGCACCTACCAGTCTGACCTGCTTCCTTTCAGTGGGCAGCTATATGCCTTTGTCTGTTCTTTCCGTATTAAATATGGGGAGAGGGATCGGAAAGGCAGAGAAAGGAAGGAGCCTTGGGGACGGGGGACGAGACACAACAGTGGACAAACTGTCCTCCATGCCATGTAATCACCCCGAACTGGGAGTGACCATGGTCCCCACCCCACCTCAACTCACTTTCTCAGTGTTTCAGGGCAGGGCTGAACAAGCTGTGGGCACAGATAGGCACACTGACAGCCACCACTCACCTTTAGGAATACTGAGAAATCCTGGTACCGCTTCACACATGGTCTCCCCACAGAATAAGAGGCAACAGCAGCAGCTAACTCAAGCTGAGAGCCTTCCACGTGTGTGTCAGGCACACTGCTCAGTCAGAAGTGGGTACTACCTCATTAATCCTCCGACATGTCCCCTATCAATGATCATTCCTCTATTGGGGACCAGGAGACAGACTCTTGACTGGAGATGTAGAGAACTGGTTCACAGGACGTCAACAGGAATCTTGCCCCCCATCAAGACCTCTGACTCAGCAGCCCACCCCTGAAGCTGCTTCTCTCACATACATGCATCTTAAGACTTGTCCTGGAAAGGTCAAAGAACCTGCTGCACACATTTGCTCTGAGCATAGGGAAGACATGGGGTTCTTGGTGAGTAATTTATAGCCCTATTGCTGTGTTCAGAAAGTCCCCACACACACACAACATAGACAGCCCCCCCCCAATACTCCAGGCTCCACCATTTGCTATAGGCTGGCAAGAAACATGGTAAACATAAGCTCTATGTCAATTCAGATAGATGGCCATACTTTCCGTCTTACCTAAGACTAGGAAAACATTTCTATCCAAGGCAGCCAATTTAGAGTAGACTGACATATATATGGCATTCATGGAAAATGATGATTTTATGTGGATCCCATTAAAAGAGCAGGAAGCTTTTGAAAAGGCATTTTCTTCCATTTGATTTGAAGTGTCTCTGGCTCTTAGAAGGGGCAACACATAAAACTTGCAACCAGGAAGCATGAGGCAGACCCTAATCTGTCTGGGCTTGTCTTGGGGCTTGTACAAGGAGAGTTTTCTCTCAAGCATATGGCTCCTTCTCTCTCCCTTAATCTTGCTCATGATTTGAGCTGAAACACATACACCCAGTCTTGTATCTGTAGCATGCCTTCATTAGGATTGACAGATGCTTCAGGAGACCACGAATTCTTCCCACACCACTTAGAACCCTGAGATTCCCTCACCCCACATATGGGGGAGGCAACCCCAGTCCCGTCCCAGGAGGGGAGGACAGTGAAGGTACCAGTTGCCCCTGCTGCATACAGGCGCTCTGCTAACAATCTGAGATTACTTCAGTAAATGCCTGTTTTGTTTCAAAGTTCATGGATTTGTTTAGAAATACTCCCTTTGACTGCTCCAAGCTTACAAGACTCAAGAGAGGGCCTCGTTAAAAAAAACCAGAATATGTCCTACAGGCTGCCTGCCTCCTTAGTGGGAATACTGCTGCCTGGAGAAGTTGTTCAAGGAGTGATCTCTTGAGGGCCTATAGGGTGGGCTGTGACAGAGAGCATGCAGCAGGCCGGTGATCATCAGTTTGGGCAGAAGGATGCACAAAATGCTGCACATCTGTAAATCAGGCTTTTGTTCACCCCAAAGAGTCTCAGCAAAGCCAGAAAGCTTGCCTTCCCTTGAAGGAACAACCTGGTTCAGCTCAAGGGTAGAGTGTCTTGTCCTAAAGTCTGGGAACTTGAGAAATGTCACTAAGTGATAGGGAAACACAGAGCTATCTTGCTATTTTTCCAAGACCCATTTCACCTAGGTATCTTGGCCACTGGAACTAGGTCTGTCTCCTCCTCCTCCTCCTCCTCCTCCTCCTCCTCCTCCTCCTCCTCCTCCACCTCCCTAATCCCACCACTACCCTCCCCCACATCCCAGATCAGGTTTCAACAACTGGATGTGCCCAAAGGAGCCAGAGCACAGAGACATCGGGAACACACAAACAGCTCCCAAGAAGTCCCAAGGCCAGCTGTTGGCTTACCTGGGCACCTGGAATCTGGTCAGTCCATGAAAGGGCCTAGAATCTGTGAGCCTTATGGAAGGCACTCTGCAGGGTCGGTCTCCAGCAGCCCCGGGTGCTGAGTCCCGTCCCAGCGGCGTCCCCCACCCACCCTGGGAGGGCTCTGTGTTCTGCCAGTCCTGGGGGAGTCAGGGCGAGAGGCGGGGCGGCCACCTCCAAAGAGGCCCATTCAGAGGGCAGCCGGAGAGCGGGTCGCAGGAAAGAATCCCCGGATTGTTGGGCCGCGGGCCGCGGGCTGCTGCGGGCCGCCTGCCCAGTCAGTGCCTCCAGACTTGGCCCCGCCCGCTCCCCGAGGCAGTTCGCTTCCTTTCCATTCCGCTTCCCTTCTTCCTCCTCCCCTCTTCAAGCTCTAGAAACCTCCCTGCTGAAACCCACCACAGCTTAATGCCACGCGGAGGCCAGTATCACCACCTAGCAGAGACAAGGGGCAGGACCAGCAGCCACGCCCCACACCTCCCCTTCTCAGCAACCTGAGGAGCCAGGAGTTCAGGAGCTGAGTCTCACCAGTGAGGATCCTTTCCCTCTTAATTCCTTTTCTGGTAGATGGAAAGCCTTCACTACAGCCCTGCAACCAAGGAGACTCCAGCTACAACCCACCCCTTGGCATCTGCTCACGCTGTGCTGGTTTTCCTCCTGGTTCCATAAACTGATCTGGAATCAGCCTCTTCACCTGGCTGGTAGCCTCTCTACCAACAGGTCTTGGGCAGGATCTATACCTATTATCCCCCTCCCCTTCCTCATACTCTCTTCATGTGCTTCCCTCTATCTGAAAGAATGCCCAAACCAACTCCTATAATGTCTTCAAAATTGCTTACAAATAACACTTTAGTTTGGGGCACTTTCTTGCTCATTAAGTAGAATCCCAGTTCTATTACTTGAGCACTGAAAGCAGCTGTAACATAGATTGTACAGCAGTGCAGAGCGACCAGTGTGTCTGGTCCTGGAGACAGACACACCACTCCAGGTGTTACCATGAGGCAAAGGCAGCAGAGAGATGGCAATCAGTCCTGCTTTTGTCCTGTCTGATGGGTAAGGCAAAGTCTCACTCATTCTGCAAATATGAGCTTCTAGAAACTTCTAGAAAGTTCTCCCTGCCCTTCTTCCAAAAGAGAAGGTTCTATGTCCCCCTAGGGATGTTTCCTTGCCAGTATGTGCCAGCTTTTACTTCATCATCACAGGGCTCTGCACAGATAGAAGCTTCCAGCACAACCAGCTGACCATCTTGCTGAATCTAAGCCTGCCCAACCCCACAGGTCACAATGCCAACCTGGTAGCCCCTCAGTCTAGGCTCCTCCAGACCATATGTCTAGGGCAGAGCCAGGAAGACCCCCTAAGAAGACACTTCCTCCCTCTTGTTTATGAGCCTGCAAAACAGCTGCTCCCTGCTATGGGAAATGCCTGGCCCGAACCCAACAGTCTCAGCAGGAGGCTCAGCTGGAAAGGTGGATGTACCAGCCTTTCCAGTCCATGACTTCTGTAGGAAGAAGGACATTCTCGATGGCAGGTCCATCCCCTCTGTGGGTCCCACCTATTCACAGGCCAGAAGATTGGAGGCAAACCCAGAGATGGGCAGCAGAGGAAGCTGGACATACTGCGTTTGTGACTGTGTCAAAGCCATGACCCAGGCAGTTCTGAGTGGGTCTTGCTTATCTCCTTCACTCCTCTCTCTCTCCTTAGCTGCAGTGTTAGCAACTGGGGTGATTCTGAAGCATTACTTCCTTTAGAAAGAAAGTTGTTCTCAGAAACCCTGCTCTCTCCTCTAGAGATCAGGGTCAGTACCTGGACAAGAGGTAGACACTTTGAACCTGCTGGGATGCTCATGGGAGGGGAGCAAAATCCCAAGATGTATCAGAGTATGAATAGAGAGTTCTTGGAGAGGACCACAGCCCCATAAATGGGCTTGGCCAGCCCTTACCTTCAGCAGCAAGGATGCTGGTCCTGTAACACCTGGGGCCTTGCTCCACATACTTTGGGGCTCAGGCCCATGGTGGCATTGACACATTGGTCCCTAGACTGGAAAGCCTTGTCTTTAATTCTACTCACTATAGAAAACTTTTGTTTTTCAGTGCTAGAGATGAATTCATGATCCTAAGCATATTCTACTAGTGACGTAAAGCCCCTGCCCGATGCAGCACAGGCTGGCCTCCAACTCAAGATTCTTCTGTCTCTGCTTCCTGAGTGCTGGCATTATAGCGCTCCTGGTACAGCTAGGAGGCTCAGACCCTGGCCGGGACTATGTAGAAGGAAAAGTGAAGAAGGAAAGATGGAAGGAACCAAGGCGAAAAAGCTCATGTTGGAGGAAGGCGTTGGGGGAGAAGAGGCTTTCAGAGGCCTGGAGCTTAGCAACATTGGAAATAAGAAGCCATGATGCCCAGTTGTGGCTAAGGTGCCTATAGCAGGGCAGAGGAGGGATGAACATGCTTGGGGCCCGCTCTCCTAAGACACCATCCCATCAGTTTGGCAGAAATCTAGCTGCCCAGCCCCAAGTGTGTATCAGTTCATAGGCTCTTGAGTCATATATGCTCCAGCACTTTTCCCCACTGTACTGCAAGGCTGCCAGGTAGCACATCAGAAGCGTGGATCATTCTCCTCAGAGCCGTCTGGCCACGTGCAGGGAGATCCCCAGGATTTGACACACCCTCTAGAAAAAGAAACCAGGTGCTTTGTGTGTAAGCGCTGGGTTTCTTTGCCACCCACCTGACAGGCCTGGGGGATGTAAGAGGGTGGTGTCAGTGTGGCCTACAGGTCTTATCTGCAGCAACAGGTGCTGCCCCAAGACAGAGACCGACGGAACCCCAGACCACCAGAGTAACCACCACTACAGCTGCCATCTCCAAGTGAGTCTAAAGTCCTTTTCCTGTTGGTCTGGGGATCAACCATCCACCAGCAGACCCAAAGAGAATGCTCCCTGATAAACTGGCAGGAAAAGGATTAAAAACAAAACACAATCCCCTCAAATCTGTGTGCCTGCCACAAGCTGAACTCCGACAGCTGGTGACACGGACTTTCTAGTGTGCCATACTGAGACCTGAGGAACACCAAATTTACCCATAATGCCCTTTGGAGCAATCGGGTGCTATTTCAAAGACCTCAAGCGCCTGCTTTTATTTGCCTGTAAATGTGTTCACTAGTCCTTCCTCACAAGTATGGGCATGCCAGTGAACAGTTCCTATGCAGCACTCACAGTGAGACACTGTAAGTCCAGACATAACCAGGGGAATTTGCAGACATGACCATCCTTGTGCTGTGTCTGTATACAGTGGTCCTCTTGAGATCCTCAGTTCCATGTCACAGACTAAACTACAGATGAAAACTTTGATTTAAAAATGGTACCTGTACTACACATGAATGGACTTTCTGTTCTGTTGTTCATCCTTAAATGGCACAGGACGTTAAGTATTGGCCACATTCGCAAGGCATGAGGTAGTTAAGTATATGGGAGAATGGGTGGGCAGAGTAGATAAAGTCCACACTGCTGTGTTCGACACACCCAGAGAATGGTTCCCACAGGGCTCCTAGAACCGATACCCACGAGTCCTGAAGGAAGAGTGTACATACTAGCATGGGATCTAAACGAAGGCTGAACTACTTAACTCTCTCGAAACTGTCAGGCCTTAGCCAAGCAGTGGTGGCACACACCTTTAATCCCAGCACTCGGGAGGCA
This sequence comes from Onychomys torridus, assembly GCF_903995425.1. NCBI lineage: Eukaryota > Metazoa > Chordata > Mammalia > Rodentia > Cricetidae > Onychomys > Onychomys torridus. Next base: position 21,582,538 of record NC_050452.1, on the reverse strand, counting down.
GAGGCAGGTGGATCTCTGTGAGTTCGAGGCCAACCTGGGCTACAGAGTGAGTTCCAGGAAAGGCTCCAAACACAGTCCATGTGCCCTACCTGTACCTCCCATAATCCAGATCCTGCATAAACCAACACAATGGGGCACCCTGGCCAGAAATGCTAGCCTGTGGGGACAGTGGCACCAGAGTTACAGAGGCAACTCCCCAATGCCTAAGGCTATATGACACCTGGAGACAAGCCTGGGCCAGGTGGACTGGAGGGCAGGGCCTTGGGAGATGAGAGAAAAGCACATGGCTGACCTGCCCAATGAGGAAATGTTGCCACAAATGTCTTTCGCTTTTCCAGTAGACTGTTTCCCAAGCTGCCTGCACTTAGGTGCCTACCTGGTTCACTGCCCTCCAACCCCAGCTGTGGCCGGGTCTGCAATGGATTTTAGGCTCTACACCTGCTACAGGCCGGGCTCCAACTCACTTCTCCAGTTTGGGGCCCAGAGCATGCTCTAGATAGCCAGTGGGAAGAGCAGTAGCTTCAACTCCAAGACAAATTTTTGGGACATTCTGACAGAGAGATGAAATAGACTCTCATTTCTAAGACATCCCCGAAACCACACATAGTGCTGGCATTCTTCTTATTCTTTTGTTTAGAAGATGTTTTAAGAGGTTATGCAACTTTTGCTAAACCACAGAGAGCCGGGCCTCTGTCACCATGCCCCGGAGCCATCCTGTGGGCTAAGAATCATGATCAGAGCAAAACTCCTGTTGGCAACATGCCTGAAGAGCCTTTCCATGCTGTCTCTGAGAACAGCCCACAGGCCTGGACAATGACATGTACTGGTTAAGTACAATCAGAAAGCGAAGATTTCCCTACCCCCCTACTCCCACTACCAAGCAAGTCAAAGGATGCAATCTGCTCAGTTTACAAAGCTCTCCGCTCACGGGATCCTTCAAGTTGGCCTGCCTGGTGGATGAGGTGTCAGCAAGGGATGCCAGCAGCTTGTGTGTTCTGAGCCACATTCCACACAAGCAAATTCATGTTCTCATTGAAACAGACTCCTAACAGCACATTCACAGGGCAGTGCTGGACTCTGACCTCCGTGAACCAACCCCTGCTGTTTACTTTTAAGTATATTTACAAGCAGTCCACTTTTTTCCTTTCACATTCTTCATCTGGGGTGGGGAGAAGGAAGGGTGTTGTGAATTTACTAATCCACATCCATTGCTGAGGCTCCCCCTTCCCAGTACACATTCTTTGGCATAAGTTGGAATGTATCACAGGCATTTGTGCAGACAGTTATGTGCCTCCCATGCACAGACACTCTTACGTTATGTGCACCTAAATATAAATACACAGATTGGTACATTTGCTTTGTAAGTTCAATAAATTCAAAGCCACCAAAGTCTACCATAAATATCACCTGTGTTAACATATCATGTGCCTCTATGTGCTCAGTAAAAATTCTCATTACAGATTCATAAAAATTCAAACAGAAAAGGAGCTGGGTATAAAAAGGAAAGGGAAAGTTGGCTGGAGCATTTTATCACATGTCCAGCTTCCAATGATGCCAGAATATTCAATTAGTTTTTATTATTTATCTTTGAGACTATAGCATAATTACATCACTCCCCTCTTTCCTTTTCCTCTCTCCAAACCCTCCCCAGTTTCTCCTTTATTTTTATTTTATGTGTATATGTGTTTTGCCTGCATGTATGTCTGTGAACCACTGTGTGCAGTGCACATGGAGGCCAGAAGAGTGTGTGATCCCCTGGAACTGGAGTTACAGACAGTTGTGAACTGCCATGTGAGTGCTGGGAATTGAACCTGGGTCCTCTGGAGGAAAAGCCAGTGTTCCTAACTGTTGAGCCATCTTCCCAGTGCCCCAACTAATTTTCTAAGCAAAACTAAAATATTGCCTCAAAATAAGATCAGTTAAGGGCCCCCCACCTTCTCCTCCCTTTCTGCGTCCTTCCTAACTCTCGGGCCCTGCTTTTCTTCCTCTTCTGGCAAACATCATTCATTTCTGCCCTCTGAACTCCACCAAACCCAACTCCCCTGTTTTGAACCAGTTATTCTGGTTCCTGTTCTCTATGAACCCAGTAAACAGGCAGACCCAACCCCCAACCCTTTCACAAAGCCTGTATTCACAGTAGAGACAACGGCCCCAAAGGACCCCATATCACTCTGCCAAATACAAAATAGAAATGGCAAAATTACAAAAGCATTCCCTTGAAGTAAACAAACAGTAGCCATCAATCATTTTTACAGATGCCCAAAGCCCTCAAATGTTCTGGAAATAACAATGATAAAAACTGTTATATGACAAGAATGTTCTGAAACTACAGAGGGGCAATGAGACATAGTAAATGTACTAAATGACTGAATTTTCACTTTAAAGTGGCTAACTGTGTTACGTGAATTTTGCCTGAAATTAAAAAAAAAAAAAAAAAAGGATGATTTTGGAACAATTTGGAAGGTAACTTATGTCAGAAACATGGCTTTTTTTTCATGAGACATTTCCCCATGTTTTTTTTTTATTTCACTTATTTTAGAAATACCAAGGCTAAGTATCACCTAAGAAATGGAAGGATGTTTTATATCTTATGCTTCATAATTTTTTTTTTCTTTCACCTACACAAAGGTTGAGATTAAACAATGTTTGCTTCAATCCTTCCAAAAGGCTCACTTCTGGAGTCCTAAGACCTTTATGGGTGCCCTTCTGGTCATGTGTGTTTCTGGGGTACAAATGGGATGAAGTAACGATGCCAGGACACGCTGCTGCTCCCCAGGCCTGTGCTGGCTGGCCTCCATCCTCACAAAGCTCAAGGTCTCATGTTAGACAGGCAAGGATGCTCACGGGCCGCTGGACACTTGCTCAGACCCTGTCTCTGGCTCCCTTCCAGTGTCATCTGCATGCCTGCCCTCACCCTTTGCGTTCTTACAGGCTCCTGGGGGAAGGTGGCAACAGCAGCACTGACTGTCCATCAGTCCTGAACTAGTCTTCACTTGCCCGGAGTAGGTGCTTCTATGGAAGCCAAGAGGGGCCTAAATGAGTAGAGAAAGACTCCTTGGCTGAGAGAGGCCCAAGGAGCTTCTGTGTCCCCACAACTCATGCTCTGCTATGGCCCGAACATGGCCCCTCCCTCCAGTTCATATGTTAGGAAATCAATGCTAGTGTGGCAGGGGGGATCTCAGAAGTAAAGGTCAAGGAAGATGGAGTCTGTTCTCATGAAAGACGCAGCAGCACAGATTCCCGACAATCGTCCTGGTTATCTCCCCACTCCCCATGGGACACCTGCTGTGCTGGGACCCGTGAAGACATTCTCTGGTCCCAGCTCTTAGGCTTCCCAGACTCCTGAACTGTGAGCCAAGTCTGTGGTCGTTATAAACTTCCTGGGCCATGGTAGTCTGTTAAACAGAAGGCAGACTAAGACTCTCCCCATGCTGTTGACAAGTCATGGCCACCAATGGTGTTCCACTATTTATGGCACCGCCCCTTCCTTTGCTGTTTGTGTTACGGTTTTCATGCACAACCTCACTAATTCTGCTGCAGGTCTAAGTCAGGCACCTGAGCAACCGTGCTTCACAGGAAGTGCATGTGGCAGGAGTCCCTTACTGTGCTGTGCTAAAACAGATAAACATTTGGAGTGCCAGGAACCTCCCTGGCCCTGCCCAGGGAGAAAGTGTCAGAGCTAGGGTGTGTGTACATCTTGTTTCTAACAGGATAGGTGCCATCCAGCAATACCTGCCTCAGCTACCTAATCCTCTGTGTTCACTGAGCAACACTCCAAAGGCCAAATGGGCATTCCTAAGAGAGGAACAGCATGGTGGCAGAGCCTTCTAGAACCTGAAAATGCGGAAAGGCCTTGGACATATCTAGATGGAAAGTGAAAAAAGGTATGTGAGTGTGATCATTTCTACTATACCAGAGAGAAGTCTGAGGTAAGTGAAGAGTTGACCTGTGAGAGCTCCCCAATCCTGTGGGAGAACTGCCTTGGCAGACTGAGAAAACCCAGGTCTAACAGCTGGCTCTTAGGTACCATCAGGTGTTGGCTCCTCTGCTGGCCATTGACCCCTCCCCCCCTTCACTTTAGTTATTCAGGCTTTTATAAATGAGGTTTCTTTTTTTTTTATTGTGTGTATGTGGGTATGTCTGAGTGCATATATGTGTACCACGTGTGTGCAGGAGTCCATGGAGGTCAGAAGAGGCCCTCATAATCTCTAGAATTGTAGTCATATGTGGTTGCAAGCCACCTTGGGAGGACTGAGAACAGAACACAGTCCTCTTCAAGAGCAATGGGGCTCTTAAGCCATGAACTGCCCATCTAGTTCCTCAAAATAGGCTTCTTCAGTTTATTTAACTACTAACAGATCCCAAGTATGCTCTGGTTTGCTTTCTGTCCGCTGTCCAACTGTTTACTGGAGTGTGGCTTGTTTCTGGGTTGGCTGTGTGCAGCATGCTTATAGCAGGGAGCTGACTGGTTCTGGGGATATCTGACTCAGGAACCTTAAGTTAAACTAACCATGGGAGGGGCCAGAAGAGACAAGGGAAATGTGAGCCTTGGGCACAGGAAATTGTTGCCTTCAGAGCCAACCCAGGTTGGAGACTAGTCCAAAGACTCTGCCGGTTCTGCCTCTGAGTCTTCTTTTCTGCAAAGCTGGACCCTCATCCTTGGCCCTCCACATCTGTTCTCATGTTTAGCAGTAATTCTGCTCAGTGATCCCACTTCTAATATTCAACCACATTTGATATCTGAACAAGCTTCTCATCTCTCAGCTTCAATGTCTAAGCTCCAGGTCTTGATCTTCCTTTAGCAGGAATCCAGTTAGACTATTTCAGCAAGAAGCCCCACACCTGAGTCTCCTTCAGTAATATTCCCCGTAGCCTCCCACTCTACTCTGCTCCATGGTGATACAACCCAGCTGACATTGCTGCACTGGGGCTGAGCTCAGCAATGTCTCTGGCTGTAATAGTAACCAATGCAATCTACTCTGCTCATTGCCCCAACTAGTGCACAGTGGTGTCCATTAGACATCTGCCAAGGGACAGGATTTAAGTACAAGTTCATGAAAACTTTCTGTTCCCAAGGAATGCTGATAATAACCATGCATGGGGGTCACTCACTTGCCCTCCCCAGAATAGAGAAGATGCTACATCAAGAATCTAATTCACAGAGAAAGGTGACTTTAAAATGTACATGGGGTCTGTTGAGGGTGGCAAGGGGGTTGGCTCAATAGGGTATGGACAGTTTCCCGAGTTATCACTGTCTGACCCTGGAGGCCACAGCCTCAAGCAGCTGGTCCCCATGGCACTGACTAAGCACATTGTGTCTGTAATGACCACTGCTAATCTCCAAGCAGATCATTCACGACCCTACCACAGCAGATCGTGATTGAGAGAACCTGTATTCAGACCATGAGTTTTGTGTCTCACATCAAGTCCATTGATGGACACAGAAAAAAGCTGACATCTGTGATGATGACCGGGATAATGGGACATTTTGTTGTTCACCACTGAGAAGCTATTTAGGTGTAGACTCTTTTGATCTGGAGCTTGTGTTATACAAGTCAATTCTTAAAATGACTGTGCCGTGTCCTGCTGGCCAAAGAGAAGCTTGAAGACCAAGCTGCTTGGGTGCTTCCTCAAGGAGAGTAGCAGCCTGGAGAGATGCATTGAGGGACAGGTGAGTGAACATTCAGAAAATAAAATGGAAGCCAAGGTCCTAGGAGACAACCTCTGTGGCCACTCAGACTTCAAATTCTCCCAGGCAATGCAGACAGAGTAGTAACCTTGGGGTCAAAGTACTCTTCTTCAACTTCCTGCTGCTAACCAAAGACATTCCCAGTCTGGGGAGATGGGCTGTCATGAGTCAGGCACTAAGGAGGAGCTGGCTCAGGTTAGGATGTTTCTTTGGACCCCGGATGGACTGAGATGCCTGTGGAAGATGTCCAGACAAGCCAGGGGTTAGGACTCAAGGACAACGAGATTACCCACATTTTCCAGGAATAGCAAACAGCAAACTACATTATGAAAATTAAATGGCCAAAAGAATATATTTGGGGCTTCTCTCTACCTGTTCATGCTCGGCCCATCTTGGGATCCCAAGAAACGTGGGCAATGTCTACCAGGAAGGAACACTGAGAAACTCACTGGACTGTTAGCACTACCTGCCTGCAGTGCAAAATACTGAAGGTCTCCAGGGGTCATTGTAGAGAACAAGAGAAAGGACCAAGTATTTAGGGACAGGAAGACTAGGTCAGCAGCTGGGTCACACAAAACAGCATGAAGAGTTAACCACATTGGGGGGGGAGGGTGCATGCAGATACCCTGCCCTTTGCTAGAACCCATTTTCTTAGTGAGTGGATAGCATTCCTCCCTCAAAGCCCTTGCTCAATGGGGATTCATGAGGATGCTAAGCAGTATGCTGAGCTGACCACAGGTCCTACCGAACTGAGCATAAATTGCCACATGTGCTACTATCACACTTGAGCATTCCTACAAATGCTGGGAAGACTATCAATGTTCTTTTGATACTCAACTCTCAACCGGTGGATTTACAGCCACATCCCAAACCCCAGCAAGATATATCCTTGCCCAAGGCTTTGGAGATGTGGCCCAAATGGAAATATTTCTGCATCAGAGAATGCCGTGGTAGAAACAGCAACCTTGCAAATATCATGGCTGCCAGAGCCAAGGGTTCTTACCGCGTCCTCCTTTGCGCAAACTGGCTGGGCTGCTCAGCTGGGGCTCAGGTGGGCTGAACGGAGGGTAGCGTGGGGGTGTTTTCACTAGAAAAGAAAGTGGAGCAAAGGTTACTGTTACTCCTCACTGTTGCAGAATATGTGTTTACACTGTAAAGATGTGTCTCTGCTTAAGGCACCTTCTGATTGATTTAATAAAGAGCTGAATGGCCAACTGCTAGGCAGGAGAGAATAGGTGGGACTTCCGGGCAGGAAGAGAGAGACTGGGAGGAAGAAACTAGGTGCACAATTTCGCCAGCAGACTCGGAGAAAATTGGATGTACCCTACTAAGAAGAGGTAACTAAGCCACGTGGCAAAACACAGATTTTAAAATATATGAGTTAATTAAGTTATAAGAGCTAGCTGGGGGAAAGCCTAAGCAAAGGCCAAGCTTTCATAATTAATAATAAGTCTTGAGTCATTCTCTGTCTGTCTGGCAGTCCAAAGATAGTCCAACAAGAAAGCTTGCTACATCCCACCTTGTGGTACCCAGTTACACCAAATTAGTTTTCCTTCTTTCTTACCATACGGAGTTTCTGGAGACACAGGGAATGCTGGGGTCAGACACATAGACTCCTTGTTGTTTGAAATCCTGCCATCGATCATATCGAGGTCACGGGGATATGCAGTGATCATCGTCTGAAATCAGCATAAAGGGAGAACAGAAAAATGAGGAATCACAGAAAGGTGCCTTCCACATAGATATGGCCCCTAAAGACGGTCCACTCACATCTGAGAGTGACTCAAGGGGGAAGAAACCGGCCTCTTGCCACTCACTATCACCCAAGCTGGAGCACAGAGAGAAGGGGCTTATGGACCATCATCTTAATACAGTGCTGGAGAGCGGGAGCAAAGGTGATGGAGGCTTTGACACAAGGTAAGTAAGCATCCCACCACTGAACATGAAAGAGCACCAAGGAATCCTTAACTACATCACTGTTACAGATAAGTGAAAATACACAGGAAGTCAAACACACAACGTGGAAGGAACTTTAGGAGAAATGTTCCAGATAGCAATAATGCATGTTTGTAAGAGTTACAGTGAAGGCTCCACTTTTTCAACTTGAGAATCAAGTGTGTAATTAGAGTTAACTATCTGAGGATAGTGCCTGTCCTATACCAGTTCTGCCGAGAAGCCTTGAAGACATCTCCCAGACAGGACCTCCCTCAGGGTCATCATTTGCCATGGAGAACTTGGAGCCCTGTGTGCAGGCTACAAGTCTGTATTTGCCACTGGCTATGCGTCCATTTGCAGGGTCCTTCTAGGTCCAGGGCCATGCTTCCTAACCTTCACAACCCACCTGTATGTTTTGCATCTCACACTCATTCTACAGATCAGAGCACTGAGGTTTCAATGGCCCATGTAAGGCATTCCCTGTATAGCCATCTATGGGGAGTGTGCGAACCCCACACAGGCCCTCTGACCTAGGCTCCCAATCAGAAACCCTGTCTGTCACTGAAGAAATCATGTCTATGAGTCAAGGACAGAAAAGTTACAGTGACTGGTAACCTTATACAAGGACCTGGCATAGCCACTGCCCTAAGCCCAAGGACAAGAAAGTGGGGTTAAGTGGGGATGGGAACAGGGCCAGGACATACCTCTTTGATGTCTGCAGGAGAGGAAAATGGTCCCAGACTTGGGGGTGGGTCCACACTGGCCTTTCCCCAGCCACACTTAGAGAAGGACACCTGGCTTCCAGCATCATTGTCATACTGCCCGAGGCTCAGCTTCCGGAGCCGTCCCCCGATGGACTCATCACCTGAGGAGTAAGTAAGGAGAAAAATAAATGGGCTTCTGAGTAGGATCCTCATAGCACCGTGTAGAGACCATTGATAAAGCCCATCTTCAACTATTTCTGGATAACGCCATCACTAGTCAGTCACTCGAGACAGACACAAGGGCTGCTACAGGTAGACCACAAACACAGGGGCCATCCTAGGATGCTTAGAGACAAACCAGAGTACTCTATCCAGAAAAGGCCTTGGGGTACAGGCAAGGCTGGGCACTAGGATTCAGCCTACAGTGCTGGGACAGGAGATGGCTGAGCTAGACTTCAGAGCGGGCCAGCTAAGATCCAGCCCCCAGGCCTGGTATGAGCACTACCAGACTATGTACCTGCAGTGACCCAGGCATTTATTTGGTTCTCCCATGACAAACTGAACCTTCACATGGAGGGGAAAACCCCAAACCAGATACTAAGAATGAACATTCAATACACCAATGCCACTCTCTGCCAGGAACTCCACAGCATTTACTCCTGACCCAGTTTGCCCATGGTCAAACCGACACTCTTCTTGTTAGGGAAAAAAATATGCCTGGGCAAGAGTCTGCATTTTAAATTTCTTTTGGGGAATTCTCAAAATTGGGCAATAAGGGGAAACCTGCAGCAGACTATAAAAGTGATAACGTTTTCACACTAAACCAGGCTTTGCTGTCTGTCTAGGCATAAGCTAAAAACACAGAACCCCTAAGTATGGTGGTGCATGCTTCTGATTCCATGAGGCAGGACCACTGTCAGTTCAACATCAGCCTGGACTAGGTGCTGAGACCCTCTCTCAAAATGGTAAATAAACAGGGCTGGGGAGGAGGCTCAGATGATAAAATGCTTGCTGCATGGGGAAGAGGTTTCACAGATTCGGCCTCAGGGACACAGGTGGCCCTCCTACTTCTTAAATGTGTGGTCCTGGAACTGAGAAGTCTGAAAGAGCGGGAAGAACAAGGTCCAGTGAGAGAGTCTTGTCACATGGCTAGCAGCCCCAGTAAAGAGCCAAGGTGCCCTGCCCCTGCCCCAGCAATGGTGACAAAGAAAACACATCAGAAGAAGTCCATTGTGAGTGTACTTATGGTGGCTGGAGACCAAGCTGGGCAGGGGTGCTTGTGTAGAAAAGTCCAGTCCTTCCATCACAGTGAGCAGCAGAGGAATTTCAGGGCTGGGGGTTTGTTCTGCACCACACAGCAGATCAGTAAATAGCCATGTATTAATGGCACAGGTGCAATGGCAAATGCTTTAGAGTCCAAAGGAAAAAGAGACAGTACCAAAATACTCAATAGCCAATCTCTGGGATATGGAAGTCCAGGCAAGGGCTCCCATTTTCTATAAATATCTCCATTATTTAAAAAAACTTTCAAACTATAATTTTTATTTATTTTTTAGATTATAGCATAATTACATCATTTCCCCCTTCCCTTTCCTCTCTCCAAACCCTTCCATGTACCACACACCTTGCTCTCATTCAAATTCCTGGCCTCTCTTTTTTTTAATTGTGGTTACACACACACACACACACACACACACACACACACACACAGGTATGTGAATATACATACATTCCTTTAATACATAAAAACAACCTGCTTAGTCTGTATAATGTTACTTGTATTTATATCAACTATTTGTTGTTCGATAACCATATAGTTATATTCCCTGGAGATTATTTCTCCTGCTCTCAGCCATCCTCAGTTGCCTGAAGTTCTCTGTGCGCGGCTGAGGCCTCCTGCGCTTTTCCCCATCCACATTAACATCTATTGGTGTCATCTTGGCTGGGACATGTTTAGGCATGTTGGCAATATTTCATGGGTGTAGCTTCTCTGAAATTTCTAGGAGACACCATTTCACAGCAAAGTTCCTGTCCCTTTGACTCTATCTTCTAAAGTTTCACTAAGAACATTTTTACTTTCTAAAATTAAGGAAGAAGAGGCTTGGATTCCCTTTGGGAGAAACAAACCTGCTTCCTTTTTCCCTCCTCTGCAGGGCTCTGTATGGATGGCCTCTGCTGGTTCTCACCTCTGCAGGGCTTTGGATGGATGGCCTCTGCTGGTTCCCTCCTCTGCAGGGCTTTGTATGGATGGCCTCTGCTGGTTCTCACTTCTGCAGGGCTCTGTATGGATGGCCTCTGCTGGTTCTCACCTCTGCAGGGCTCTGTATGGATGGCCTCTGCTGGTTCTCACCTCTGCATTGCTCTGCATGGATGGCTGCTGGTTCTCTACTCTGCAGGGCTCTGCTGGCCTATGCTGGTTCTCTCTGAGCCTCTGGTCTTACATTGTACCCACTCTGTTTATCTTCATGAACTCTGGTATTGGGTCAATAAACATTTCCTCCTTCCTGAGCAACCCACTAAAGGAAACCAAGTGGATGTGGCCTTCCCCACCATTCCAAGGCGATGCACTCTACGGAGCCACAAGGTGCCACGCTGCAGGCATCTCTGCCCTTCTTTAATTACCCAGAGACAGTAGAGAGGTCTAACAGCTCCAAGGCAGGACCTGTTCTTCCTATTTTTCAGGCAAGATGATGCCGAAGTTAGGTTCCACAACAGGCCCAAGGCAGCTCAGCAAGTACAGTGAGAGAGCAGAGCTTAAGCTTAGGCCCAAGGCCACATCTAGAGCTGGACACTCCATCAGTCTGTCTCCACTATGCACCAATAACATCTACAACAGAGACCCTATTGGCAGCTGCTCCTCCTCAGCAGTGGGAGGCGACAGGGAAAGAGGGAATTCCCAAGGATGAGGACACTCTGCTTGAGAACTGAACTAGGCCCAAGAACTGAGTGGTCCAAGAACATCCACAGGGATGGGCATGGTCTCTTACACATTCATTGTCTTTCAGTTCCTCACACTCAGCTGTCACACACAGGTTCATGTGACACACCCACATTCACTGTCACAGACATGGCACTCGCTCTCACATGCTGACACATGCCACATACCCAGTCTCTCATCAACACACTATCTGACACTAAGTCACACATTCTCTCCCCCATCCCCACACACGGCTATTCAGACACATACATGTGCACTCCCTTACACCTCACACTCATGCATCTGTCTCCCCCATACCTCCCACACTCTCATGCATTCACATTCACACACTGACCTCCATATTGACATGGCCTCTGCCTGTACATCTGTGCCAGGCAAGGCTTGGGTTTTGTGCTCTCAATACTGGGGTGGGCAGGGGCACTTCAGCACCCCACCCCACTTCTGCAGGTCCTCACTTCTGGGTGCTACAAGACTCCCCATTTGAAGGCTGCTATCAGGAAGTAGGGTACTAGGCATTCCTAGAAATGCACTTTTCTGGGATGAAGAACCCCCAGCATTTCCACTTCCAGGGGTTATGGAAGCAGGTGTGGTGTAAGGCTTTCCTTCTTACAGAGAGTAGGCCTCACCTATTAAACTCCTTGCCTACAATGACCCTCTGGCAGTGAGTATGCCAAGGTCCTTCAACACAGACACCAGAGCCTCAGGAGAAAGGTGGGGCTAGGGACTGCCCAAAGAAAAACGCAGGCACAGCCACTTCAGCCTGGCTCCTCTCACTTCTCAGGGCCAATGTTCCCAGGTAGAAAAGACACAGAAGCCACCAGACATTTTTACCTCACATTCTAGTGATCCAGAGGCCTGAAAGGAGGCTGGCCACTGCAGGGACATTTCTCTAGGTGTTTTATTTACTATCTCCGGTGCCTGCCAAGCAGGTCCCCTCTCTTTAGAAAGACTGAAACAGTAAGCAGGGTTATTCTCTCGCCACTGCCTCCCTTGGGCTTAGCTTCGTTACTGAGGATAGACGTGGAGACAGCCGCCTACCCATCGCATCAGATCTCAGCTCTGATGTCCACCCCACTGATGCTCTGGAGGACTGGGTGTCTATGAGCAGGTAAGCAATAGGAGGGCAGGACATGGAGGATGGCGCGACAGCTGAGGGACAGATGACCTGCATCAGCGCCTCCTGTTTCCCTCTATGGCTGGTATTCCACATCTGCAGTGGCAGAAATAGCAGACTTTATTAACTGACTTCAGATCTCCTGTGCAAAGCTGACGTGATGGGCTTGGACAACTGAACAGCAAAATACTCCATGAGTCAATGAGGAAATAGTAAATCTACTCTCTGAACAGAGCTGCAAAGTCCATGCCATACAAGTGGCCGCAACATTCTTTACTGTTCATTTTCCTGTACAAAGTCAAATTCAGGAAAAGGGGAGGGGAGAGGGGAGGGGGAAGGGGTGGGGGAGAGGAGAGGAGGGGAAGAGGGGAGAAGAGAGAAGTGGAGGGGGGAGGGGAAGGGGAGGGGAGAGAGGAGAGGGGAGGGGAGAGGAGAGGAAAGGAGGGGAGGGGAGGGGAGGGGAGGGGAGGGGATGGGAGAGGAGAGGAAAGGAGGGGAGGGGAGGGGAGAGAGAAGAGGGGAGGAGAGGAGAGGAGAGGAGCAGGGAATGCTGGTGGACACTAAGGTGTGCCTGTCACTCCGGGTGCTTGTCTGCTATGGGAACAAGGAGGAGCTGTGCTGGCTTGAGGGAACCTTCTGAGGATTTGGCGCAGCCCAACATGCACACCAACTCTTCTCGGTTCTGAGAAGAGCCAAGGGAAAACAGGAGAGAAACCAGGCATCAGGGGATATTTGCGGGCAAAGGACATCTCCCATAGCTGTGGCAGACCCACCTGCCCTGCTGAGGCCCGCTTGGCTCCCTTCCCACCTGTGCCTGCTGGAGCTCAGTTGTAGGAAGCTGCACCTGCTTCCAGCGTGTACCTGGCAGTAAAAAGAAAACTTGACCTGGACCCTGGCGCTTGTAAAAACTCAGAGAGCTGGGGACAGAGAGGCCACTTCAGCCTAAGTGAGCAACTCTGCTGATGAGCCATGTTCCAGGAACCCTCCATGCAGCTGGGCTTCCCCTGGAGGGAGGGATAGACAGCAGCCACTTGGTGGCATGCTTTGCTGTGGCAGAATGCCTGGACACCCAACCCCATCATCAACCCAGCCAGTTCCTCTGAGCATTCAGCTGTCCTTGTGTGGGCCAGCCTTCCACCTGGCCCTAGGGACCCACCCAACCTCAGTCTAGAGCTTAAGACCTGAGTCCCTATGTGCTCTTCACTGCTACTCCCAAAGTCAATGCACTGATATGTGAAGACGCCTTCTGAGCACTGCCTGGGACCACCAGAGACCTTGGCAAGCATAACAGGAGCTGAGATTGCCATGGGCTATGGGGTGCACTGAACCTCAGAGAGAGTGAGAAGCCAATGCTAAGTCAGTGAGAACACACATTGGGATAGAGCCCTGTACCATTCCAAGGCCAGGCAGTCGTGTAGCGGGGCAAAGACAGCCAAGCTAGCAGGCACCATGATAGTGGGGAGATCATGACAGGGCACTCTCTCAAGCACTTCATCTGGAGACACGAAGAGCCCACAAGAACTGTGTCCAGGCCAAGATCATCAGGTACTGGGTCCCTGGTAGCCCAGGATAGATGAGCTCACCACGGGAATCCCTGAGTATGTGTTTAGGGGGTGAGTTTTAGATCACTTAGCTGGAAAACTACCTTTTAGAAGAAATCTCCCACAATGCTCCTTGGCTCTCTGCAACCCAATTGTGATTGTGGTTGGTACAAAGCCCTTCCTCACTGGTCTCATTCAGCTGTGTCCTTCAGTGCTGCTACGGGCCATGCAGACGCTTCTTATTGTCACCTGGCCTTCCTGGAAAGAGGGAGAGCGGTGCCGAGCAGAAGACACCATGACACCCACACTGACTTCTCAGGGTAGAATCCTCTCCTTGGTGAGGCACATGGCCCACTCTATTGCTAAAGTAAAGCTACCAGTCCTAGTGGGAGGCAGCTGATGGAGCAATATTACTAGCTGTCCTCTACATCCTGCACAGCCAGGTCCCAAACTCTGGCCCCATTGGAACCAACCCAGGAGAACACCCTAGCCTCACTGAGTCATGGGATGAGTGACTAGATATACATCTAAGTTCAAAACTGTAATTGTAAACATGTGGTTCTCCAGCAGTATGTCACTAAGATCCCCCAGGGTGAGCTTAACCCTTCCTCTTCTACATCTGCCTCTTCCCTGAGAGTCAGGACATGACTGTCAAGCTCTCAACTTGTAGGCACTGCAGGTCTGAACCCAGGAGTCATTAACTGAGCATCAAGTACTTTTAGACACTTGGGCTGTACCAGGCCAATCACGAGTGGGCGTCATTAGCACCAGCATCCAAAAAGCCCACGGTTGGTCACAGAGTGTAGTGCAAAGAATGAATGGAGTCAACGTCTTAGCAAGAAATCAGTGTGCAATACCAAGATGATGGTAGACTCACAGACTCTTAGCAGCACTCTGTACAGGCATGCAGTGAAATGGACGTGCTAACTTGCTTGACCACACTGAGTACCTCAACGGTGTGTATCAGAATGCACTGAGCATCTTACAGACACAGTAACAAGCATAACTAATAAAAAGGAGAGGGAACAGGTCCTAGGGCATGATCCATTTCCAAACATGGTCTTTATTTTCTACTTGGGACCCTGGAAAGAGAAGCACCCATAAGTGATTAATTCTTCTCTACAGGATCATGTAAGAACAAAGCAAGCCTGGCACCACATGGCATGCGGGTGGTTTTGGAAACTCCCTCACATTCCTGGGAATGAAAACAAATACCGTGAGGTATTTCTGCTGAGGTGGGGGCCTCCTGATTTCAGCTCCCTTGGATAAATAAGCATAAGCTCTACAGAGAGTGACTGGACAAAGGCTGGTGTGATGAGGGCAGTTCAGCTCAAGTGTTCCCTAAAATGAACGGAAGAGTTCTCTTTTGGCAAGCTGGATAGAGACAGGCTCAGTGGCCCCAGTCACCTGGTGGACATGTTCCTCAAGAGCAGGTGGCATGAATTTCCCACAAAGAAAATGGGTAGGACATTGGTCGTCCAAGTGCTGAGTGACATCAGGAAGAGGGCAGGAAAGCCCTCTGGGTATACACAGGCCCATCGCCTCTTCCCCATCTCTGTTTCCTAACCCGATCCTAATAGGGAAAGGAGACTTCTGCAAAGTTATGACAGAGGAAGGAAATGGAATTGAAGATGTGTTCCCTGGGAATCCTGCAAATGCTTGATTAGGTGAAGGAATATTTGAGAGGGAGATAATATATCCCCAAATCTGGGAAGAACATCTTTCTCATGCAATGAATATCTACCACAATGCTGAATGAACTCTGCATAGTTGTAAAGAGCTCCAAGCTACAAAGGGGATTTTTGGTAACATCTCCCACCACTCACATCTGGGAGATTCCACTCACCAAGAGGGTTTTGGGACCCAGTTCTGATGATTCCTTCTTCTTTTATGTTTAAATAACCTCCTCTACTACAGCTACAGAGAGCCAGACACTTCCCTCAGTCAAGGCCCATGTCATGGCACAAAGGCTATGTGGCAGAACCAGAAATGACAGCACATGGCTGACCTCACCAAGCTTGGGAACTGTCAGAACCTCTTTATCCTGATGGAGAGAAAGAATTTCACCTCTATCACATGGAAGACTACAGAAGGCAGTTTTCCCTGAAGGTGACCTTCCCAGAACCTGGGTCCCTTATGAGGTAACAGACCAAATGTTTCTACTACATTGAGAGCTCCAAGCTTCTAAAGATGACACTGTCCACGGACAGGCTGGCTAGTCTTCAAAGAGACTTTAAAACATCTGAGTGGCACTTTCCCAGCGAACTCAGCAGGAACTGCCCCATGACCCAGTAAATCCATATTTAGTGAGAAGCAAATAGGTATTCTACAGGCATGTGTGCATGCACCCACATGCATAACAACAATATTCAAAAACGCTGATGGAATCCTAGTGTCCGCTGACCAACTATGGAGTATTGTTTAGCCATAAACAGGAATGAGTCTCCAACAGTCACAGACCTTTGAAAATAGCGTGGCTCTGTAAAAAGAAACCAGCCAAGAAGGGCCATGTTGTATACACTTGCATTTATATAAAAAGCAAGAACATCGAGGGAGACAGGAAGCAGGTTAGCACACTGGGGGCTGAGGTTGGGTGGATGGAAAGGGAGCACTAATGGGTAGAAGTCTCTGGGGCAATGGGGGAGTTCAGAAACCACACAATGGAAGTAGCTGTACAATGTGGAGCACTGCTAGAAGCACTGTGACCCAGTAGCTCCTTATCCCCTGCAGGGACAAATCCCCAGGCAGAGCAGGAAGCAAACACAACCCATGGCATTCTCATGCACCTAGTCCCACCCTTCTGGTGGTGTCTCTGAGCTATGACCCCTGACTCATAACAAAGTCCTACCCACAGTGTCTCCTGTCGCATCCACCTTCGCCACTGATGGGACAGTGATCGTATAGACAAGCCCAAGGTCCCATGGCTCGCCCTTTGGGCTCTATGAACACAAGACTGAACCTGTGGTGGGGCCCACCCTGTCCATCCAGCATTATCCCGACACCTCTGCTGGTACTGGTTGTTTAGCACTAGGCTTCCCCAACATCCCACACCCTTTGGGAACATCTACCTGGCCAGTATCCCTGCCAGACTTGGCTATGAGGGTCTCATCGAGCGCCCCCTAGAGTCCTTGACTTGCTAGTGGTGACAGTGACTGAAATGTGTTAGCGAAGGTAAACCATGTGGGGCTCTCCTGCCATCCGAAGCACACAGGGGCTGAATTTTGAAGTTTCACACACTCCTCCCACAGCACAGGCAGGAAGGCCAGGATGCTATCTGCAAGTGCCTGCCAGGTTCCTGTCACCAGGGCTCTGAGCCTAATGTAACAAGAATGAAGTATCTTATTAACAGCATGAAGCAAGATGTCCCCAAGGTATGGAATTAGCAGCCAGCCTTTTGTCATGCATAGAAGGATAGGCTTCACAGTCCATCTCTGGTTACCCAGGTAGCCCTACAATTCCACTGCCGCTTAAAGGCTGTGATCCAGGAAAGCTGCCCACTCACAGGCTGAATTGGATAGGGGGAGGCAGAGGCTGGGGTTCTGGCAATGAAGCAACATCTGGGGCTCTCAAATAAGGTATAGTCAGAGTCCATCACAGCAGAGTGAGGGAGCAGTCTCACTGGCCAGTGAGCAGGTCGAGGCAGCAAAATCCCCCAAATGAACTGCCTGCCCCCACCTGGTTTTACCAGGGACAGAAATAACACTGTAGTCAGCGCAAACAGTGCTCAGTGGGTCTCAGGTGCCAAAGCTGGCTCCTCATCCCTGGCCAGCCTCTCTGGTCCTGCAGTGGAGATGGGCTACCTCATAAATCCCCTGACCATCCTCACCTCACCTCAGTGTCCATCTGGCAGAGCAGCTAGGGAGGGGAGGCTCTGCACTGTTGCCTGATGAGAAGTTCTGTGTTCACAAATCTCTCTGCAGCTTTTACCCCAGTCCAGAAAACACAGCCTGGCTGATGAGGGGGCAGACTACAGCAGAACAAGGGCATGGCCAAGAGATGCGGAGTTGACAGGTGGGGCTTTTATACTTCCTGGTGGACAGAGGGTACTCAGAGTGGATTAATACCATCGTCATCATGACCACCCCTGCACGACCACCATGATTACAGTCACCATTACCACCACCACCACTATCGACACCTTCACCACTGCTACCACCATCATCACCACTTCTATCCCAATACCACCACTACGGTCATGATTCTTACCACCGTCACCACTACCACCACCATCATCACCACCACCATCATCACCACCACCATCATCATCATCACCATCATCATCATCACCACCACCATCATCACCACCATCATCATCATCACCATCATCATCATCACCACCACCATCATCACCACCATCATCACCACCATCATCATCACCACCACCACCACCACCACCACCACCACCACCACCACCACTTCTGCCTCTTCTTGCAAATGGCACGACTTTCTATGGAGGAAATTCCACAAAAATTACCAAACAAACATCCCCACACCAAGCAACAACAACAACAAAATTACTTCTAGAAAAGCAAGTCCAGCAGAATGAATTTCTAGCTAGACTAAAAATCCCATGTTAGCTTTTCATCACCAACAAATAGCTGTGATAACTACCCTGGAAAGAATAAGTGCAAAGGTTTATTTTGGCACAGGACTTTACAGACTTCAGTCTATAATCAGGTGGCCCTATTGCTTCAGTCCTAAAGCTATCACAGTAGAAGGGCATGGCAAAGCCAGATCATTATTCACAGCCAGAGAGCAAAGCAGAGGAGAAAAAGAAGGGCAGGGCTTCTACTATTCTCTTCAAAGGCACACCCTCAACCACCTAAAGACCTGCTAGGCCCCACTGTTTAAAAGTTTCTACCGTATCCCAATGGTATTTATCATGTGGACCATTGGAAGACATGTAAGATCCAAACTGCTATAAGTATGTTTCCCATCAGCAGCATTACCGTATCCATCACCACACTAGCTGCAGCCATGGCAGTACCATTATTTCTACCGCACTATGAAAGAAACATCCTCAGATGCACTCAGCCTCCAAATGTGGTTTCTTTTCAGAAACAACCAGACCCACCCACAGAGAGGGCGGACGCCTGCCACTGCCTGCGGAGCTGGTGGGAGTCAAGCTACCCAGTTCTGCGGGAATACTACAATCCCCAGGAGGCGCTCTGGCAGAGTCGTTGCTCTCAACAACTTACTACAGATGGCAGCTTTCTCCAGTTCAAAACGTGATCTGGAAAGTGAAGGATCGTACTGACTTGGGAATGCTAAAGCCCCAGCCAGTATCCTACAGTGGATCTGCATCTCTAGCCAGAATTGAGAGCTCAGCAGGAGCTGGCATCAAGATCAGGATGGAAGGTGGGCCAGAGAGGAGGAGAGCATGGGGAAGAAACAGCGTTTCTGGGAATTTCACAGCCCAGAATCTCCATGTGTGTACAAGACTGAGAAAGGCTGTCGTCAGGTAATTCCACATCCACAATGAGGCCAGGTTTCATGCACAGCAATGTCCTGGGGACACCATGAAGCTTTGCAGCCTCACTGGGTCCTTCCTACTCAGCACACTCCAACTGACAGCCACATAAAGAGGACCCTAGCTCAGTAGCCTCACCCCCTCCCCACCCAACTGATGGAGAAAACAGGCCTGGACAAACAGACCTGGGAATTATTTAAAGTAGTGGGATTTATAACACCACAGAACTTCCAGGGGTTCAAAACCAGCTGCTTAGCCATTGGTACTTTTCTGAGTATATCTGCTGATGTCTGGATATTTGTTTTACATCACTTATTACTAAACTTTTCCATTCAGAGATGGGAACAGGATCACTAAAATTTAAATCTTAAGACCAGGAGCTAGAGATGGCTCTCTCTGCTCTTCCAGAGGACCTGCATTTGATTCCCAGAACCCACAGTGACTAATCTATAGCTCCAGTTCCAGAGGGTCTGACACCGTCTTCTGAACTCTGTAGTTACCAGATACACAAGTGGTGCACAGACATACTGGCAGGCAAAAAGCCTACACACATAAAAAATGTTAACATAAATGAAACTTTTAAATTCAATTACACAGTTTAAGAACAACAGGGTCCTAGCATTCTCTCCACCTGCCAGGGAGGAAAGACTGTCCCTTCCTCACCCAGATGGAGTAAATACATCAGCGTTCTTTTGATGGGATTCCATCAAAACAAGATATCCTGAATTGAGATGCCAGAGCCCGCTGTGCCGGCTGTGTGGGGGCTGCTGGCACCACACCCAGGCTTCCTATATGAAGCATAGGGCAAGACTCAGGCTTGCTGCATTTGGGAGCTGAGTACTGACCTGACACAGGAAGCCTGTCTTAGAAGAAGAGCTGGCTATAGGAAGGGTGTCAACAGCTCAGCCCTGTCCTCACGCTGAGCTTCCCTTCTGTGATCACTGCTGCTGCTTGGGGACAGCATCCCATTTGCAACAGGATTCTGAAATTCTGAATTTCAAAAACACCTTCAGGGTCAAGTCCCAGTTTGGGGATATATATATATATATATATGTGTGTGTGTGTGTGTGTGTGTGTGTGTGTACGTATACATATGTATGTATATATGTGTGTGTGTGATGTAGATAGATAGATATATTCTTATGATACCATTATGGTTCCAAAGGATTGACAATGACCCAAGATGCCTGTTGATCATAGATAGATTAATAAATTACTAATCTGTTGTTTAAGTAGGAAAGTTATTTAGTTTGAAAATTATATTTATGTTTATAAGAAAAGGAACTAAAGAGGATTGAAGATTAAAATAAAACTTCAGTTAGTAATGTGACCCGTTTCTTCAGTAACGATAACGGCCAGTGTGAGGGTGGAAGCCACAAAGTGATGCTCTCCAGCCCTTGGACCTGTACCAACTAGCTTTACTACAAGAAGGGAGAATCCCTCGGGACTGTATTCAGTCAACTAGAAAACAGTCACCTGAGCCTGTGTCCTGTGTCTGCCCACATATACCACACAAAAGCTGCACACTTTTCTGAACCTCAGGAGACATTTTGTTCCTGAGGAAAAGCTTTTGATTTCACCTTCCCAAATACCATCTCCCAAGAACATTTGTTAAACAAATGTCGTACAGAGTTTGGTTTCCACTCAAACCTAAGAACTCTGAATTTCCTGAAAGTATTCAATTCAATGAGCTCATGTACCTACGAGAACTGACCTGGCCTGAGTCCTTAGTCACTGCTGCTCTTTATGTTATGGTGCCTGGGGTTGTTAATGCTATAGCACAGCCTCAGAACCATCCCAGGGAAGAAGCCTTCACTTTTCCACCCCCCAGGTGTGACACATACCTACCAGCCACTCCAAACAACTAGAATATGCTGCTATGTGTCCAGTGATGGATCCCAGCATGGGACAAGTAATATAACCTGGCTTTTCTTCACACCTCGTCATCAGACACTGGAATAGTGTTTTCCTTTCTACAGACAGCGTGATTGAAAAGTCACAGTAGCCCTGTATTTTAATAGCAGCATGCTAGTTAGCTGGCAGCCCATGCAACTCTGATGTTAGCTAGGATCCACACATCAGCCAGGCTGCAATCTTCCAAAGAGGGCACAGGATCCATGTGAACCCAGGACCTGTCATTACCTACTAACCTCCACAAACGTGACAGCAAGGTGGGGACAGGCTCTTGTAGCAAGAGTCCTTGGAACATGAAGGAAGCCATTCTGCTAGGACCCCAAAGCAATATTCAGCACACTCAGGGGCTTCTAGCACCAACATCATCAGCACACAAACTAAGGGGGACGCTCATGGACTCTCTGAGAAGCACAGAAAAGCACTCGAGAGAGGAAGAGATGGCTGAGAGCCTTTTACATCGTCTTTCTTGTCCTCCTGGCCCTGGCTCCTAGTAACACCCATGGCCTCATCTTACCTGCCACCTCCTGCAGCCACTTCATCGCCCTCGCATAGAGACCACACCTTGGTCAGTCTCCTCCAGGGATAACCTTGTGCAGATTCCAGACCAAGCCTTGTCTCTTCCATTATCTCCCAGACCACTTCTCGGGAGGCGCTGCCCATGTCACACACGTTGGCTTGCTTTTTCATCCAAAGACAAAGGAACTCCACCAGCTCTCAAACCCTCTTAGCTCATGTTAACACTGGGGACATCAGACAGTAACTTGATCCTAACGCAAGCCTCATCATCCTGATGTAGTCTGCAAGAAACCCTCCCACAGACTTGGCCAGAGGCCACCGTCCACTACCACCAACCCTGGCCTTCCACCCAAAGGCCCTGCCCTGCTGTCTAGCTCTCCTGGTTGTCAGGTAGAAAGGCCCACACAGTTCTCAGCTGGCCAACTCTCACCTGCTTCAGAGCGTACAGCACATAGATGGTCCTCACACCCAGGCTGTCACCCTTGCTGGGCCAAGGCCCACGGCACTGGCTTTAGATCATGGTTCTCGGGACGCGAGAACCCGGATCTGCTCTACCTGAGCTTCTCTGGGGCCACGCCACACTCTCCACTTTCTGCCCTGTGTGCCTGTCTCTCTCAGCCCTCTAGAGCCAAACTTGTCTCTAATACATGGTGGCTGCCACCATCTATGGACAGCCTACATGGTGTCTCGGGACCCTGGGCCCTGTATCTGTAAATACGACAGTTTACATACCCTGACTGCTTAATCAGACCTCTTGTTCCCAGGGATGACTCCAGAGCCCATCAACTCTTCTAACTCACTGAGAGGCCTGACCCTCTTCCTACAGGAACATTCTTGAACTGAGAAAAGTTTCCTTGTTGCTTATTCTTCAGATGTAGAAACTGAGGATCAGAGAATTTATGCAAAGGTTCTGAACCACACAGCCAGCAGGTGGCAGAGAAACATGGATCAGGCTACCCGGTGCTCTCAAACGGCCAGCTGCAGTCCTCAACAGATGTGACAAAGTGTGTGAAATAAGACACTGACATTCCTCTTCAAGGGGCCCAATCTTTATAGGCAAGCTTTGCATCTCTTTCTTCCCACCATTCAGATCTGCTACCCAGCTCCCATAGTACCAAGGTACCACTGGGATTCTAGGTCACGGCTCATTAGAGTAGAAACTGCCAAGGAAATATGTTTCAGCAAATCCAAATTCCCAGCTGGACAACTTCCTACCTGACATCCACATCCCATCCGCTCACCTTGTCGGCCAGGGCTCCGGCCAGGGACTTCCACAGAATCCAGCCTGCCACCACAACGGAGCCCACTTCCCACACCATCAGGACACACAGAGCCATTGGCTGAGACGCCCAGGGCATTCATGTGTGTGGGGATGGGCTCAAAGGTGGGGTCCAGCTCCAAGATCAGCCTGTTAAGTTGCTCAATGGACTGATCAATATCCAGAGTAGGAGAGCCTGGGGAATGACCAGTGTTCAGTTCCTGATGGACTCCATTTGTGGCTTTGTCCTCTGCAAATCTGGGCTGGAGTGTTTTACCAGGACAGAGTGGCTGTGTGTCATGGGCGTTTGGCCCATTGCTGAGTGGGCCTCTTTGAATGACCACTCTGCTGCTGGCTCCACGAGCGGGAGTGACTGGGATGTGGGGTTGGGGCTGGGCAAGGCTAGCACTGTCCACCGTACTGTGGCTGCCCAGCCTGGCCTCCCCATCTGGGGCAAAGCTGTACTGGTGAGCAGCCACCATTTGCTGCTGACGCACCCAGGTCTGGGTAGAATAGTTGCTTTGCCCATAGGCCTGTGGAGGGGTGGGTGCAGAGGGCTTCCTCAGCAGGGGCTGTAGCTGTTTTGGCTCTTGGCCCCCACACATCCGCTCCCGGTCATAAAGGGAGTCCACACCAAGGCCTAAGTCTGGGGAAAGGGCACCATGGTGATCTTCACCAACACCATTGCCAAAGCCATCAGACAGGAGGGAGTTCTGGCTGCTCTTGAGGCAGGTGAAGGGGCCCAGGTGTGCTGACTGTGGCCCTTCAGAGGAGGAGAGAGTACCCAGGCTGTCCACACTGTGCAGATCATGGTGGGGCATCTCATCATCTAGAATGTCAGTCTCCCGGTCCTTTAGGGCAGTGTCTCCATTCACATGGACCTGGGCTGGCACCACGTGGCGTGTCCCACTATACTTCCTCCGCACATCAGTCATGTCTTTGTGGGAGCTTGAAGAGTCTTCCAGACCAAATCCACTTAGTAGCTGGTCCAGCTCAGCCTTCTCCTGAGGGCTCAGGCCCCTCTGCGCTCCCGGGTTCGGGCGTTCTTCTGTCTTATCAGTCCTGGCTGAGGCAGTAGAGTGACCGGAGTCACTGCTGACTGACAGGGTGTGGTCACTGTGGTCTGGACTGCTGGTGGCTGGCATGCCCTGAGGGCTGCCAGGGATGCCAGAATCTGAGGCACTCTTTTTCCTCACCTTGGCATATAGGCTTCCATCCACTGGGCCCTGTGTGTGTAGCACTGTAGGGAAAGCAAGAGACAGGCCATAAAACAGGGAGCAAGGGTAATAGCACCTACCACAGTGGGCATACAGTAATGTAAACAGAGGAGCGATTCTACAGTGCAACTCAACAGTAAACAGATACAGACTCAACAGGGGTCCCAAAACTGCACCTATCCTCTGTAGAGTGAGCATCAATAAAAAGGATTCACATATATCAAATATATTCGGCTAAAATCATTTCAACCTTTTCAACTTTGTTTCGTTTGTCATGTCGAGGATGGAACCCAGGGCCTCACGAATGCTACTCAATGCTTTACCACTGAGCTATACTCCAGCTTCATGTTGAACTTCCCATGCAGGATAGCGTGTGCACACACACACACAAATATGCTATAGAGTATTATTTTAAGGTGTGTTACTTTTGTTTATGTTGCATTTGTTTAACTCTGTGAAGTTGTGTTACTGTGCCTGTATAAAACACCTGATTAGTCTAATAAAGAGCTGAACGGCCAATAGTGAGACAGGACAGAAAAACAGACAGAGGTGGCAGGCAGAGAGGATAAATAGAAGGAGGAATCTGAAAGGCAGAGAAGCAGCCAGAGAAGGAGGAAGACTCCAGGGACCAGATACCCAGACACACAGAAAGCTATGGAGTAAGAGTAAGATTTACAGAAGTAAGAGAATAGGAAAAGCCCAAAGGCAAAAGACAGATGGGCTAATTTAAGCTAAGGAAAGCTAGCAAGAAACAAGCCAAGCTAAGACTGGGCATGTATAATTAAGAATAAGCCTCTGTGTGTGATTTATTTGGGAGCTGGATGGCACACACACACACACACACACACACACACACACACAAAAAAAAAAAAAAAAAAAACAATATACAGAAGCTTCGTGGTTTTTCACTCTTTGATTCATTAATGTCATTATTTTGAAGGTGGAGCCCAGCTCAGCTCATGAATCACCAAGAATCAATTGCTCATCTATACTTCCATCCATACATCTAACATCTTTTGAGCATGCAGGGTGCCAACTATCAGCAAATCCACTATGTCACTGATAAGCCTGCCATCCTATCAACAACACTCTGGAATGTGCTAAAATCTAAATACGAAGCTCAATGAAAAGGGGAAATGGTGCTGGCTCAGGGCTTTTGACACAGCACAAGATCCTTGGGTAACACAGGCATCTGATAACTGTCAGGACCTTGGATCCCTTGGGCCTAACTTGCATGCACCACACACGGAATGTCATGCAAACAACGTGGGCAGAAAAGCTGAACCCCCTGCTGCTGTTATTAATTAGGGCCCTGGCAGCTGTACATGGAGATTCATGAGCCATGATCTGCTGACTGGCAGCTGTAATTGCTTTGACCACACAGGGCGTGTCATTGCAAGATCTTCTAAAAATAAGCTGGAGTTCACAGTCAGCACATCTCCCCTGTAAGCCTCCCCCATTTTCCTGGACTCTCTGCACTGTGGAATCACAGGCATTCCACAGCAAGGGGGCTGCTGATGGCTGGAAACCTAAGCCATTTAGGCACGTAGGATTCAAGGCTTGAGCCACCATCCGCCTTTCTGGTAGCTGCTGAGCCTACTCATGCAGCAGTTCAGGAGAGACTAGTCCTGAGCGTGTGTTTCATGGTCCCCCACGTACAGCTGGACGCTTGGTCACACTCACAGCTGCTGTCTTTTTTGTGAATACTGGGATGGGCTGACATGTCGGGAATGGGGCTGAAAGGTATGGGGTGCTGTGCCACATGCTCACACAGCCCCGAGAACACAGCTCTGAGAGCATGCTTAGCCTGGGCTCCCTTCTCAATTGAACTGCACTGTAGGGCAAGCATGCGGGGAAGAGGAGACAGGGACGGTGCCCACTGATGTGCCGTCCAGCCTGGAAAAGCCCAACCACATTGTAAGGTAGAACCTGGGGGAGGGAAGCTCTGGGGACAGGAATCCTATACACAAGCTGTAAACAGACCGAGTCTTCAGAGCGAAGGCAGGTAGAGACAGGCACATACGCTGGACTGGGGTGTGGAGTTATGGACCTTCATATTGTTATTGCTTGTTTAGGAAGATCAGAGGTTCTAGGAGAGTAAATACGATTAAGCAGCTGTCAGGAGTGGGAGGCACACAGAATCCAGGCTCCAGGGCCTGGGTGCACCTGCAGCTCAACGCCACCTACCTGCACAGACAAGGCCGGGAGTGCACATACCTGAGGTTCCATTGGTGGCCCTAACGTAGCAAGCGACACTGAGCTGGGTTTCAGACACAGAGAGACTAAAAAGCACATGCTTCACTCAGCTCTGTGAACATCAGACAAAAATGCCCGGCTCTAAGTCCCAAATTACTTGCGAGTGTCACCTTTACAAAGAATACAATGCAACCAACCATGTGCAGAATCACTAAGGTTGTATAAGAGAACGGCTCCTGGAAACATCAAGCCCATGGCTCGTTCCCAGGCTCCACCAACCAGGGAGTTTACCTTGATCTTCAAATCCCCTCTACAAAAGGTGGAAGGGATTCTGTGTGGAGGCTGGCCTGAGAACTAATGGCAGCACACCAGGAGCATCTTTATAGGCCCCATAGAAGCATCGGCTCCACCTGGCATCGGGGTGTTCTGCTGCAGGAAACTCAACCACAGAAGACCCAGTGGACTTCTGTTTCTGCACAGTGTGAGAAAGGTACTGATGAGAAGTGTCTGCTCCATAAGAAATAGAGACACTATGCTCCTAGACACACACACACACACACACACACACACACACACACACACACACACACAACTGCCAGATGGCTGCTACTCCAGCCCCCTGCACAAGGCAGGCAGGCATCCAGAGCATAGATCACAGTTCATTGGGACACATAGCTAATGGCAGCAATCTACCCATTTCAACGGCAGAGTGCATGCTGCTAAGACAGTTCATTTACAGCTTCCATAAGGTCTGAAGTATGAATGCTCGATAAATCTTAATTAAATGGTACCCAGGCTTAAAAAGAAAAGGGGAATGCAAGAATGAACAGTAAAAATATTCTTCTAATTTTCTATTTTAAACTGGAATGCAGCCAAAAAAAAACCAAAACAAAACAAAACAAAAAACAAAACAAACAAACAAAAAAAAAACTGCCTTCAAAAACTTCTAGATCCCCTTTAATCCCAGCACTCAGGAGGCAGAGCCAGGTGGATCTCTATAAGTTCAAGGCCAGCCTGGTCTACAGAGTGAGATACAGGACAGGCACCAGAACTACACAGAAAAAAAACCCTATCTCAGAGAAAGAAAGAAAGAAAGAAAGAAAGAAAGAAAGAAGGAAGGAAGGAAGGAAGGAAGGAAGGAAGGAAGGAAGGAAGGAAGGAGAGAAAGAAAGAAAGAAAGAAAGAAAGAAAGAAAGAAAAAACTTCTAGAGCCAATCCTTTAGCTTTTCCTACACAGAGAACAGCACACAAAGAAGGGCCTAGAAAATGGTAAGTGTGGGCTATTTTTTTGGCTGGCAGCCATGAATCATCCTATTGTTATTTTTATTAGTAACAGTATTTTTAAAAATTTGAGTTTTTAAAATTTTAATTATGTGTATATGGGAGCAGGCGAGTTTGCATGGGTACAGTGGTTGCAAAGGCCAGCCGTGGACATGAGATCCTTTGGAGTTGGAGTTACAGGAGGTAGTGAGCCGCCACCTAGGAACCAAACTCCAAAGTGCTGTAAGAGGGGTGTGCATTCTTAACCACTGAGCTATATCTCCAGTCCCAAATAAGAGAAATTTTAAGCCAACAGTGATGCAGGAAAACAGCATGTTATCTACCCTGCCTGTGTGCCTGATCTCAGCCTGGCCAGTTCTGAGCCTCTAAGAGGGTGTTATACCTCCTTATATCTCAGACACTATACGGCTGTGTTCCCACAGGCAACCCCAAGGCTGGTCAGAAAGGGGCCATCCAACCCCAACAAGAGCCAGAGACATGTTGGACTCTCCTGAGCTTCCTGTTGCATACACGGCTAATGCTTAACATCACAACATGCCCAAGAAGTCTACATGAAAAGCATACTAAGCTTCTAAGCCGGCATCTCCTGCTAGAGGATGTGGAGGTCAGGGAGCCCAGGAAGGCTGAGAAAGCTGCCCCAGGGCTATAGCTCCTCAACGGTACCAGCAGGATCCCTAGGGAGGAGAATGGGCAGCTCCAGTCCTCACTGTGCCCACTCCTTACTCTCTTGGCTGGCCTTCACAGGGGTAGAAAAGTCCCTGGAATTAACAAACCTCCGGACTCCAAAAAGTTAAAGAAAACCAATACCCATAAGTGTTAGTTCAATATGCCCACAGAGTGAGAGGCAGTAGCCAAAGGTGTGAAGGATGTGTGGCCATTCTTGGACCAGTGTGCTCTGAATCAGAGCAATAGAGAGGAAGACAGCATGCCGGTCCGCACAAGCAGAATAAACGGTGTCATGCCATTTCTGGTCTCATGTGCTCTCACCACCTCTGAGTGCACATCTGTGTCTAGCGTTGTTAAGCTATATGGGCAACAACATCGCATCTAAGCGCGTGTCTAAGATAATGGAAAAATTGCTACAAACAACACAAAGGGCATCCTAATAGAAATGAGACGTCAGGATGGGCACCGGCCAGTTGCGGTCTTGCCAACCAACCCAAAGAGGAACCTACACCTCACCGCTGTAGACTCCTAGCGGCCTGGACCAAACACTGAAGGACATCCATCCGCCATTCCCTAAGGCAGGCAGCACCTGAGGATGTGGTTCTGGTTTGGAAAAGTGTTGCCAAAACTCATTTTCTTCAAAGACATGATGCTGCCAAACAAAGCCCTCCCTGGGTTCTGGGGCCCGAGGAGTAGCTGAGTTCTGTGTTCTCAGGGGCAGATGAGGTAAGTCCTGCAGGATTCCAAGCACCCTTCTCCTAGGGACCACAGTGTGCTGCCTAAACTGCCGGTATTTGAGGATGGGAGTGTAAGACATAAGATTCTGGAAGTTGCACTCAGTCACTCACAGGCCCCTTGCCTCTTTCTGTATCAGTTATCTTTCGGTACCCACAGATTCTCAGAGACCTCAGTTGAAATGCTTTAGCATTTGTATATAATCCATACACAACCTCCCAAGCACCTCAAGGAAAAGCTGTGAGATATAATCATCATACTGTCGATGGAATAAGGACAAAAGAGAAGGGTCTCTATGAATTCAGACTTTCTCCCCCAACCCCTGATTAGTTGACTCTGTGGATGTGGATTCTGAAGCTACAAGGGTAACTGTTTAAAAATGGTAGGTTTTTAACTTTGCCCACAGTGCAAAGGACAAGCACATGGGAGCCGCCTGAAGCCAGCCTCATTTTGAAGATGGAGATTAAGCAACCAGAGGCAAAGAAGGACCTGCCCAGGAACCCCAGTTTTCCAGACAAAAGGAAAGACACTCAACGCATCTCCATCTGAGGTAACCCTTCCATTCGGCGGCCCCTTTCTCTGTGTGTGCACTGTCACCAGGCCCGCCCAGACCGAGGGGGCCTCCCCTTCAGAAGCAGCTTGTGTGCTGACTGGTCAGGATTTCCCTGCAGGGCTGGTCAACAAACACACATACAGTGCAGAATGACTTATGCTGCATGACTCTGGGGAGGTTACAGGCTAGGAACCAGAGGGAACAACGGACAGACGGGACATTCCCGTTTCCTTGAAGACCATAACCACAGATGTCCCACCATCTCCACATGGAGATAGCATTCCTCTGCAATCTCCCTGCCTCACACACACTCTCTCCCTTCCTCCCTCTTTATCTCTCTTCCTCCCTCCTTCTTTACTTCCCTTTCTCACTCCTCCCTTCCTTCCCTCCCTTTTTATCTCCCTTCCTCCCTCCTCCCCCACCTCTGCAGTACTAGAGTTTGAATTCAGGACCTTATACACACCATGCAATTATTCTACCAAAGACCTACAATGCAGCCAATTTTCCCTCTTTATTTTAGTGAGATAGGGTCTCACTAAATTACCCAGGTTAGCCTTAAACTGATCCTGCAGCTTATGCAGTCACTGAATTTACAAACTTATCACCTCCGCATCCCACAGAGCTGGGATGACAGGCCTGAGCCACCACGCCCAGCTCCAATCCTACCTGTAAAATGTGGCTTTCCTACAAACAGGGAGAGGCATCCACAAAGTATTTCAAATGGGAAAGACCAACAACAAACTCAACATCAACAAGATGAAGGGGGTGGAGAGATAAAAACAACAACAACCAGCAGTTATGAACATGGAGACGTAAGTTCAGTTCCCAGAACTCACACATCCGGCAGTTCACAACTGCCTGTAACTCCAGCTCCAAGCGATCTGGACCTGTGGTCTGTGCAGGCACCTATACTCACATGCACATACCCACATGTAGACATGAACACCCACATATAATTAAGAATAAAAAATAATCTTTTAAAGGGATGAAAAAAAATCTCTTCCCTTCCTGGCTGAAGACACTGGAAGGTGCACACCTGTGCTCACACGTATGTGAAGAATCAGCTGAGAAAAGAGAGGGTGGCTCCGGACTTCAGAAGGCTCAATGTCAAGACCCTGGAGACTCACAACACTGCCGACTGGTTCTGCCTCCGGTAGAAAGCTGACTGACACCAAGGAAACACAAGGCTCACGTGTCTAAGAAGCTGCCTGGAATCTTTATTTCCTTGGTGCCCTGACTTCATGGATCCCATGTTCTGTTTTTGTGACAGACTTGCTCAAAAAGCAACTTTTCAAAGGAGCTAAATGTCTTCAATAGAGAACCTGCGCACCCTCCAGCCACTGTGTGTGTGTGTGTGTGTGTGTGTGTGTGTGTGTGTGTGTGTGTGTGTGTGTGTTTACTGACTTCCAGGTATAAATGAAATGTAGAGATCCCCTGCAATGCCTGGAGCTCAGAACTATTCAGCCCTCGGGGGACAGGGAGAAACAGGAGATGGAAGGGAGTGGGCATGTGGGAGAATCTGCTGAGGGAAAAAAGAGTAGGACTATTCTAGTTGAACCAGGGGCTGCAGAAATTTCCACCACCCTCTCCTGTAACCCACGATCCCACACCACCCTCTCCTGTAACCCATGATCCACACCACCCTCTCCTGCATGATCCCACACCACCCCTCTCCTGTAACCCATGATCCACACCACCCCTCTCCTGCATGATCCCACACCACCCCTCTCCTGTAACTCAATTGACGCTGAAGGACAAACTGCTGTCCCTGTGACTCCAGGGACAATGACTCAGTTGCCAAGTATCCACTAGCCTGAAATGGGAAGCCCATGTTACAGATGGAAACAGAAGCTCGGGGCAGCTGAACTAGTGTTAAGTCACTTTAAAAGGCCAACTTGGGGGCCTGGTGCTCAAGAGCAGAATGGCCCACAAGGTAGCTCGCAACTACTGGAACTCCAACACCTTAAGGGGATCCAACACCTTAAGGCCTACATGGATACCAGGCACACTTGCATATGGCACATATACATACATGAAGATTAAAAACCCCATATACAACAAAAGAAAGAAAAGGAAAAAATTAAGGCTGACCCAACACAGCATCAGAAGTTAAGACCCACCACCTACTTGAAAAGTCGGGTCTCTTGGTTCCTTCAGATTGAATTCCAATCCCAACCAAACGCAAAACCAGCAATTTAATTTTGGAAAGGAATGTTTTCTTTAGCTTCCACAGATAAGGTACCCAAACTATGCTACATTCATCCTCCCACACCCTCAGTCTCTGGAGACCACTCAGCATGCTGGGTTTTCCTCCCTAACTCTCAAGACGGCTTAATCATGCCAAGTCAGAACTCGGTGTTTTCAATGTACTTGTGCTGATGGTCAGTTTAGTGTTTCTGTTCTCTCAGTTAATGAGCTAATGAGCTTGACTTTTGTTCCTGGCTTAGGCTCCTCGGTTCCCACTACAGTTGGGAGGTCTCCCTGGATCCTAAAGGAACAGGCAGCCTCTCCCCAGTGGCTATCACGCAGTCATGTCTCCAGGCTGCCCTAA
Organism: Onychomys torridus; assembly: GCF_903995425.1. Lineage (NCBI taxonomy): Eukaryota > Metazoa > Chordata > Mammalia > Rodentia > Cricetidae > Onychomys > Onychomys torridus. The sequence goes on along the minus strand of NC_050452.1, from coordinate 21,550,260 downwards.
AGTGACTCACTTGAGGCCACTGCGTTGAATCAACCCGATATCCAAACAGTGAAATAAGGAGGCAGCCACAGGTCCTCATCATGAAACCCTGAGAGCAATACTCCCCCACTCCAGGAAGGCTGTGTGACAAGGAGAAAGACTGCTCTTAAGAATGAGTGGCCGCTGGCAGCCTACTGGGTGGGTCTCTGAAGGCCATACTGGAGTGAACATAGCCAGCCCCAAAGGCTGCAACTGTGGGACTCTGGGAGGGTAACAATGTGGGGATGCCAGGCCAGGATACAGATCGGGGTGGCCAGAGAGAGGAGAGTAGGCTGCAAAGGGGTGTGGAGATGTTTTGGCCCATAACCATGCCCACCTTGACTGGTATTAGCATTGCTGTAGAATGTTCCTCCCACATTAAAACCACCACGGGCAGAGGCAGACAGAAGTGAGACTCCAGGCATCAGACCTCACACCCTGCTCTGTAGGCCTTTTTCTTCTTCTAACCCTACTGTTCCATCTCTTTGCTCCTCTTCTCCTTTGTTCCCCCACGAATGGGGTAGGACGCCATTGCTGGGGTACCAAGCATGGCCCCTGCACCTCCCTTGTGGCACAGAGCTTCTCTGTGGGTTTTCATTGGAGACATTTGTGTGCACTTTTCCCCTTCTTATTTCCTATAATAGTCATTCTGATTGGCCCCAGCTTTGTGACCTCAGATGAATCACCCAGTCTCTCTGTACCTCATTTTCCTTCTATGTAAGCCAGTAACCTAGAAGAAGGCTGGATGGTAGCCTCAGACTCAACACCATCTGGATGTGTGCTGCACATCAGCATTGGAGAACAACATAAACTCTGGTAAGATTTCACTTCTGTGTCCCACCAGGGCTAGGTAAGCAGAGTACTCCAGAGCACATCTAAATAAAAAGCCCACACTGGTAACTACATATACAAATTGCTTCTTAAGATACATCTATTAAGCCACAGATTAGGGGGCTGGAGAGATGGCTCAGGGGTTCATGCAGTTGCTAATGTTGCAGAGGATCGGGGTTCAGTTCCCAGTACCTACATGACAGCACACAACTGTCTGTAACTTCAGTTCCAAGGAACCCAACACACTCTTCTGGTTTCCAGCGGCACTGCATACATGTTGTGTACATACACACATGCAATCAAAACACTCATAAAATAAGATAAAATAAATCTTTTAAATGAGCAAAAATTTACTTTGTAGTTTATCAAAAAGTTCTGTAAGTCAGTGACATGATTCTATCACACCACCCCTACCCCCAGTTGGTTTATGGCCAAGACAACCTGTAGCCTTTACAAGCATACATTCTGGTCAAACAGTTTTCTACTGGGTGGCAAAAATCACAGGAACAAAATGACTGGACAGCCATTGTTCTCTGAGCATTTCATAGTACTGCCTCCCATGAAGCTAGTAACCAGCCCCCAAGGAATCCAGGATTCTCTCAGTTCGCTCTGTGAGGTCACAGTACTGAGAGATACAGATCACATCTGGCTTCCCAGGGGCAGGGCCAGAATGACCCAGTGGATCTTATGATGAACATGTCAGGAGCCCTGACCATATCACCTGACCTCTCCTTAGAATGCTAGCCCTTTCTTCTTGGCTTGCCAACTCAGCAGACAGCTGAGCTAGAGCATGTACAATAAATGGACCTGTGAGTTTCCCAACAGAAAGCATGGCTGATAGGTGGGAACAGCTGTGTGGAGCATGTGTGGTGCTAGCAGGACGGATGGGGTACCAGGGTTCAATCCCTGAGCATGGGTGAGCCTATCACCAAGTCAGGTGGCCTGAAATCAAGGCTGTGCCAGAGTACAGGGCAGGGGTGAGTGCTGGCAGGTCTGGTCATGTCCCAAAGGCACCTGCTTTCTTGGGATCTGGTGGGGGCTCAGGTACCAGAAGATGCTTCCACCACCAGGAGATGCTAAGGCCAGACATTTCCCGATGTCACCTCACTAATCACACATGGGAAGCCACTCTTCATTTGTTCCATGCAGACATCTGTAACTAGAGCACTACTAACCTCTCATTAGAACAAGCTCGGCTTTTACTTTTGCACTAGAGTCCCGCCTCTACGCTAATTAAATATTTCCAGGTTTGTACTGAATTACTTTCTATCCCAGAGCAATCAAGAGATAAGTAAATGTATGTCTGTGCATGGGTCTTTTAAAATATCACCTCTCATCGGCCGCATGCATATCTTGTAGGATTCCTCTTTAAAAAAAAAAAAATCAAGAAGAAAACAAACTTTCTGTAGAAGGCAGTCTCTTATTTCTCACCACAGACAGAGTCCCAGAAATAACTCACTCCTACATCACCATTCTCACTTCCTGAAACCGCAAACACACAAACTAACCCTCTAAATGGCAAGGTGCAAAAGGCAGGGACAGGGGAGACAGCTACAGGTGTCAGTGACAGGACAGTCAGCAACCGCCCTTGACATTGACAGTGAGCACCTTGAAAGGCGCTGGAGAGAACCAGGCAGGCTGGACAATCGTGGGCAAATATAAACCAGGAAGGGAAGGAATGGAAGAAAACGCAGGAACAGTTCCACACCAACACCCTAGGCCAGCAGTAGGCCACCTCCCAGAAAGGGACTGTGCCCCCACGCCCTACTTAAGCCAGGAGCAGCTGGGGCGCCTGGAATCTGAGGCGCCTGTCTTTTCCTGGGCGAGGCACCAGAATTCAGCAATAGAGGAGCGTTGTGAATTCCAGGGGTCTGGGATGGCAGGTCCAAAAACAGGACCAGGTGACTCCCAGCTGCGCATACAAAACACACCCCCTCAACCCACAAATGCTGGCCACAGGGTTGCGGCACCCATCCTGACACCTTCTGACCCAGTTCTCTGAACACATTTTAAAACAGGAAATAGATTCAGGCCAAAAAAAAAAAAAAAAAGAAAAGAAAAGAAAAGAAAAGAAAAGAAAAGAAAAGAAAAGAAAAGAAAAGAAAAGAAAAGAAAAGTAAAGAAAAGAAAAAAGAAAAACAAGGGCTTCAGGAGAGGCCACCTGGGCAGACCAGCCACAGAGCTGGTCAAAAGAGCTGAATATACACTTCAAAAAAGACCCTTCCATATGGAGCCACCCTGAGTGTTTCCCTCAAAGAAACAGGTATGACAGACTCCTTTGGCTTGCAAGCAGATAAAGGCATTCCTAGACCAGTCCTGCTGGATGTGTCAAGTAGGGGCTTCTGATCCTCTTCCCGTTCCACTGTACAATGCCCGCAGCTGGCAAGTCTCAGAGAACGCAAGGCTGGATTGGGCACCTGGAGCCTCACAAAAACCACAAGCAGACATGCACAAGCCCACTCTCACTGCTTACCTTCCCTCTAAACACTCAACAGCTCGTTCAGTACAGAGAGTCAGGCCAGTTCTGGGGAACGCCTTCAACAGCATCCCGGGTGCCTCCTCCTTCCCAGGGCACCTTGCCTCCCACTCCAGCAGAAAGTAAAAATCTCCTTGGCTGCAGAGACTTTGATTTTGTCCAGGAGGGCTCAAGCAATGTAAACATGAGGGCGGAGTTTACTGCAATCAGGTTTAGTGAAATTTGAACTCTGCAGGCTGAGGGGTGGGGCCAGAGGCTTTCACTCTACTCAGTGGCCAGCTCCTGTGCATTTTACAAACAAGTTTTACCCTTTTATTTACTTTCTTTAAAAGATCCAGACAGAAAACCTCTGAGGGGCATCCCCCTGGTTGGAGCTGCTTGCCTTCTGTGCTCCGTGTGGCAGAGAGAACGGTGTCAGTATTAACTGTGGCACAGCGTACCTTTGTGGTTTCTATAGCCAATGCCCCCTCACTCTGGTTAAAGTCAGTCATGGCACAACCACCTGCCTCTACTCTAAGAGGAGAGAACAGAGATGCCACAATAAACCAGCAGAGCCCCTCCGACACTATGAGGTTCCTCAGCCTAATGAGAACCCTTACAAATGTCTTCAGTCATTCAGCCAGGAAGAGAGACATGCCTGGGCTGTGAGTACAGGCAGAGGGCAACATTTATCATCAGTAAATCACCTGAGACCTCAACAGAAGCACACACAGCTTACAAGATTGCAAGATAAACTCCGCTCACCCTGGGGAGAAAGGCTCTCCTCCACGATGGGACATAATGTACTTCTTGTGTAAGTTCTGTTAAATGCGGAATTCAGGAGAGGGTATTGGGTAACACACCTTCCCATCAAGGGAAGCAACATCATTGTTCCCATTCTGCAAGCAAGGGTACTGCAATAAAGGCTGGGACTTACTAACCACAACCTGTTTTCCCTTCAAAGAATCCACATCAAAAAAAGATTAGGTGATGTTTCAGTAACCTAGCTCGGGGACTGAAATGAATGCCTATGTCCCTTTAGAGCTTCTGGGGCCTCCCTGAGCCAGAGCTAACTATGTTCAGCCATTGCTGGGGCCAAGTCTTCTGAGGCACAAGGACCTTGAACATAAAGTTTCATATTCCAAACAACAGCTAGGACACCAATAACAAAGAGAATGAAAACTCGTTCAGCCCAGCAAGGGGTCTGTTTGTCTCCATTTCTCATAGTGAGGCTGAGATAATTTAGGGCTCAGGTGTGTCCTCTTTCTTTACTGTCAGAGGGTGCTGCTGACAGCGTTATAAATGAGCTGCCCCAAGTCGTCACCAACAGCCTTCACTCAGCCTCCAGTCCTGCTTTTCTGCTACTGTGACCACTAGGCAGGGCTGCCAAAGTGCTCTCAGTTTCCACACACTCCTCAGCAGTGGGTTTTGATTACATGTGCCTGCTTAGGCTGCTAGCATTAGCTTCTCATGAAACAACATGGTCCATTGACGCCTCACTGAAGTCTGGCCAGAAGGCAGCTCTGCAGCCCAGAGGGCTTTGAAAGGCACTGAATCTTTAACCTCGGGAAGCTGCAATTCTATGCATGAAATCATATATCTGATGAAGAAAAGGCTGGAATGGGCTTCTCAAGTATCCCTGAAAGTGGTTGACCAAGTGGGCAGGCGCTCTGCAAAAAGTCTAGTGAAACTCCAGAAAGGGAGAAGGTGCTTCAAAAAAATCATAAAAGATGTGAAAATTAGAGGGGAAAAAAGTAAATGATAATACCAGAGATGTAATAATATTCTAATGGCGACACATACAAAAGAATGCTCACAGCAAAATTTCCATAATTGTATAGGAGTGGTAATCACCCAAATGTACAGAACTGATGACCTCAATGTGATCCACAATTGAACATCAGTCATGAAGAGGAATGAAGGACACAGAGATGAACCTTGAAAGCTTGGGACAAACAGAGTGAGTCACAGAAGACTGAATGGTTCCATTGATGTAAAATGCCAAGAAGGGGGCACACCAGAGAAAGAACTAATGGTTTTCAGGAACCAGAGAGAGCGGGATCAGAAACAAAGTTCATGTAGAAGGCTCCATCTGGGGATGATAGGAATGTTCTAGACCTAGATGTCAAGTATCTTCTGGTAGAAAGTTCTGACCCTCCCAGATAGAACTACCAAGTTCCCCAGCATTTGGATCCCTCCAGTCCATTTATCCCCAGTCTTCTGCTGCCCTCTCCAGCTGGTCTTCTCTAGATTATTTTCTCCTGAGTTAACCTCCCTGCATCCCACAACACTGGGCCCCATGGTCCCACTGCAATGCCCTTCTAGCCACTGGCCAAACCCTAGTCTCCCTGGAGTCCTCTTAGGCAGCTTTATACCCAAGTCTTTGCCTCTCCACAACCACCCCAAATCAGGACTCACCCATCTAACTTCTCTTATCTCTAGAAGCCTATGCTTGAAGGTGTCCTGTTCTCCAGCCAAGGTCACATGATTGGCTTTGGTCTAAGCTCACCCATCATAGGTAACTGTGATAGAACCATGGCTTCTCCTCCTGGGGTGTCCATTGGATTGGGTCCCTGGCTATGACTCTCTAGACTTCAGCTTTGTTGTAACATTCCTGATGATATAATCTTGGCAAATCACCAAGTGAAAACCTTGAGTTCCCCCAACATGGAGGCCAATGTCTCCTTCACAAACAGCTGGGAGGGTCCAGAGAGCTCCTCCTCTTCTCCATGGAACCACTGTGTCCTCAGCACGGTGGAGACAGAGCCAATAAGGATTTAATTTTAGCACCACATTCACACCTAGGGTAGCATGAACCCCTGGGACATCTTTCCCTTACTCATCCAGACCCTGGGGCACTGCTGTTACCCACAGCTGGTATATAAACCTCAAAGGTCACAGGAGGCCCTACTTTGAGGGTTTACAGCATTGCTGCACACGATGCTGACTCTCTGTACCCTCCATTGTCACTGGCCATACCTCTAAACCTTCCTGGTCTGAGGCTCCCATTCACAATGTCAGCTGCTCCCAAAGAAAACATTTCCTTCCTCTGTGGGTCAAGAAAGTCTACAGTGTAGGAGCTCATTCCCAGTCCTCTATCCTACACCAACTACCAGACCTCAACTCCCATCCTGGACACATATATGTGTGCTCCCATGCATCACACACACACACACATACACACACACACACACACACACACACACACACACACACACACATATATATATATATATACAGCCCATTTTATTTCCTGCCTCTACCAGTGTGCTGTCCCGTGGACATCAAGGATCAAGGGCTGGAGCATCAAGGCCATCCAATTAGGCCTGTTCTAGGATGCACCAATGAGCTATCTGACCCTTTGGGATGTGGTCAGGATTAAACATGTTACTCACACAAAACAGTGAGTTCTGACAGCATCACTCAGTGGCCATTGCAGTCCTCACTTCTGCATGGGCCATGAGTGTCTCTTCCTGCCTTGTCTGCAACACCTAGCACTGAAATACTAACAGGGAGAGAGGTACATTGTCGTCCAAAGCCCAGACAAGCTTACCACATGAGCATGAATGCTTGTGGGTTTTCCTTAATCAGTCCCCCGGAAAACGACCACTCTGCCTTTGCTCCCCAGGTGACCTAGTCCTGCGATGTGTAGATAAGGTGTGAGAGCAGGTCTTATGTGCAACAACAGCAAATGAACCCAGTGCTGAGAGAAGGATGGCTTCCTCATAGCCCCGTTCTCACTCAGACTAAGTGGGTCTTACTGGGAGGCCGCTCCTCTTCCTTTCTCGCCCTCCCTAAGCCCACACACCAGCCCAGCAGCATCCTGTGAGTGGTGGGACCTGCTCCTAGTCCACAGGCAAAGTGCAGGTATGACACCACCAATGGCTACTGAAAGCTCGGCCACTGGGCCTAATTGCACAGAGAAGAATAGGTTCCAGGTAAAACATCATCAGCTCAGTGGCAAAAGTGAACACTACTGAGTTTTTATAGTCTGATTTTCTAAGAATGTTACCACCATGAACCCTGCATTATTTCAGTTTTCTATAATGAAGTATCAAAGAACTCAACATCACCTATCCTTGATAGCAACACCTGACTGTATGTAAAGAAAAGCTTTTTGTTTTGTTTTCTAAGGAATTTTTTATTCATTTTACATACCAACCACAGATCCCCCTCTCATCCCTCTTCTTGCTCCCCGCCCCAGCCTTCCTGCCCCATCCCCTATCCCCTGGTACATTTCAGTTGAGACAGGACCAAGCCCCCCCCCCCCCCCATCAAGACTGAACAAGGCATTCCCTTCTAATCTCAGCCTCAGTGCCTGCCTGGCCCCATCACTACTCTCTTCTGACCCAGACGTCAATCAGTTCCTTTTAACTTGTTCTGCTCACCCTTGGTTCACACAGCAAAGGGTCCCCACCTGTCTCCTGCCCTGGCTAACAGGTCTCCATGCTAGCTCTCCTTGGAGGCAAAGATGACTCTACCAGGACATCAGTGCACAGAAGTCGTGTCTCAGGGGGGTCTCAGAACTCTGCTCTATTTAACTAAGGAACACTAAGGAGCACTCTCCACATAGTGCAGCACCCACGGGAGAAAGGAACACCATGTGTAAATAGAGGTCTTCCCATTCACAGTGTAAACCAAGCAGGTCTGAGGGTCCCTGGATGCTCACTCCTTTTACATAATAACATCATCACATACTGACATTGTAATAATCCTGATTCTCCAACAGCTTTCTGATTTACAAAAAAAAAAAAAAAGAGGTTCAAGGTTCAAGTGCAGAGCACACTCCCTGCCTTGACTTTTCCTTCTGTTCTCATGCCCCACCCTTCACAGGATCTACAAGAATGAAATTACTTTTATTATGTCCTGGGACCTACAGGGAAAAGCAAGACTGTTTAAATGTTGCAGTGTGTATTTGATATCAAAGAAGGTCTTGTATATGAAAACTTAAAAACAATTTCAACTCTGAGCTGTCAGAAAAAGGCACACCGGATGATAATTTCCCAACTACCAAAGGCTGAGTTGGAAACAAAACTTCAAATAAAGTTCTACACAGGAACCCAGTATGAAGAATATAAAGAAATACAAGTAGGAGCAGAGGCTCGGGAGGGTTTGGGTAGGAGGGTGAATGGAGAGGATGCCCTTAAGTATCAACATGGAGTCTGGAAGCTTCGTCAAGTCAGAAAGCTACTGACTCTAAAAATGTGACTGTTCCAAAATAGCACCCCCATAATCAGCAGGAGACACTCCTATAAAGTGGACACGCATGTGGGTAGAGTCTCCCAGTCCAGAGCTGTAGGGCACAGGAGGCTGGAGGTGCAGCTCTGTGTAGCCAAAACCCAGTGAGGGGTGCTTGACTACACAGAGGACCTAATTGAAAAAACTGTTCCTGCTGAATCTTTTTTTTTTTTAACAAGCCCTTCCCTTAAAATGCACCCACAAACTAACTTTCCCTCCCTGATTCCTTCTTAAGCATTTTTGAAAAAGTACAGGATACAGCCCCGTGGGCTTGATCTGCAGGCCTTTCTTGGTATATTTTAAGCTTCCAAGAGGATAGGGCTGAGGGAGTCTTCCTTCACCTTTCAGCCATAAGCAAGAGAGGAAGATAGCCGGTGGGGGAGGGGAGCACATGAGCTAATACACAAGAGGAAAGGGGAAAGCTTTCCTCTAATCACAGCTTGTTCTCTCAGCTGATTAACATCCCATTGAGCTAGCATTGTAGTCAAACTCTTTTCCTGGACTTGGCAGAAATGAAAAACACAACCTCAGGCTTTGTAGGAAGAAAGCTGCAATGTCACCTCTTCCTGGCATTGTCAGAGAGGGTTTTCCCAAGGAGGACAGAGCAGAGATCCAGGCAGGTATGACCGGAACATCACTGCATAGCCACTTGTACCTGCCCATGGCAGGAAACAGTGGGAGGACTCACAGGAGCAAACTTTTACAACACCAGAGTTTCCAGACACACAGTTCACACAGAATGTGAGGCTGCAAGACTCCTGGGGTGAGGAAGCTGTGTGGAGGGAGCCAAGCCCAGGTTCACATCTCAGGAAAGATAGCAACAAGGGAGCCATGCCCAGGTCCACATCTCAGGAAAGATAGCAGCAAGGGATCCACATCCAGATTCACCTTTCAGGAAAGATAGCAGCAAGGGAGCCACGCCCAGGCTCACATCTCAGGAAAGACAATAACAGAGCAAGAACTAAGCTGCTAGGCCCACAGGTGAGAACAGAGTGCAAAAGATCCCCAGCCCTAGGAATGGAATACAGGGCAAAGGTTGAGTCATGGTGTGTGTGTGTTAAGAGGGTGAGGTCATCAGAGAAAGTTGGAGACGCTGATCATGAGAGATCATGAATGCAATGAGGAGAGGAAAGTAGCATGAGAGTGTCGACACGTGGCTGTTGGGAATCCACAAAGACACAGTATCTGCACTGGGACAGACAAACCACCCAGCCTCCATCACCCGCCAAACACACACACAGCACCCTGTCTAGAAAGTGGAGTGATGATGCTCCTATGTCCTCCGAGGAGGAAGGGAGACCCAAGGCTAGTGCACAGGCTGGAGACTGAGAACTGAGGACAAAGGTCAAATCTCAGTGCCATCATTCACTATCCTGGAGGTAACACTTAACTCCTTGGGGCCATCACTGGAATACTCACAAGGTCACTTCACACAACACTACAGAATGACATACATTTTGAGATAGTTTCTCTAGTGCCACTCAGGAATATAATAATAACAATAACAATAATAAAGTATTCTTAGTGGGATGGCAGCCAGGGGCCTGGCACTTGTCCTTTGTAGCATCCACATCACATTTCCTTCCCAACAGGTCACATCCAATTTCAAAAATCAGTAGTCCATGACTGGATTCAGGGCTCAGATAGCAATTGAGTGACAGACATTGCCCTCTGACCTGTCACACTGCACCATGTCTAAAATCCCACTTAGGTGTTAGATCACAGAATCCATGAAAGGAGACCTCTGGGGCCTGGATGACAGTGGTGTGTAGTCTTGATTCATAGTCAAGAGAGGAAAGAGGAGGCACTCTTCATCCATCTGGGTCATCATCCCTTAACATCATATAAGGTGCACCATGAGGTGCTTTTCCCCTAATCAGCTCAGTAGGCAGGGTTCAGAAAGGGCTGAGTTTATATTAAGAAAGCTGTCAGCATAAAAAAGAGTCATTTGTGTTAAGCATAAACAAAAATAAAGTTGAGAGATTTTGAAGGCACACTTTTCACACATGATGCTGATTCGAACACAGAAAAGTAAAAAGCACAAATGGGCACAAGGTTCCTTCCATGGTCCTGGCTAGGATCTGAACGGTCCCCACTGGCTTATGTTTGACTCAATTCACACGCATCCCACTGTCTTGAAGTCTAGGCAGCCTGCCGGTGGTGGGCCTAGATGGACAGAAGTAGATCACTAGAGGCAAGTCTTCGAAGGTTCTACCTGCCCTGGTTCCCATCCTTATTTTTTGCTTCTTGTCGGATGCCATGGAACAGTCTCATGCAAGCCGCCATCACCAATCTTCCTGCCATGATGGACTCTCTGCAAGTGTGAGATAAACCTCTAGGCTTTAAGCTGCTTCTGCTGGGTATTTTATCACAGGGATAAGAAAAGTTGATGCATCAGCCTGATAGGAAAGTTCTCCTGTGGGGTCATTGGCCCTATTCCACTTCAGCCTGGGTGGCAGAAGATTGCTACCTCAGAATACACAGAGTCCTCATTCGCTGTTCAACCTCTGCTTGCCTCAACCTCTTTGTGCAACTATGTTAGCTATGGTTTGCTACGGCACACACACGCCATCCATCACAGTGGTATTTCCAGCAGATTTCATGATCTGGCAAATATCTTCATGACTGTTATTTATGCAATAGAAAAAAGATCTAGAGAAATTCTCCTATCAGACAGTCAGCCATTCACAGAGGGAGCTGCTGTAGCCATCACCATGTGAAGAAGAAACATGTCTCTAGATGCTAGCCAAGAACATCTCATCCTACCAATTAGGAACTTCCCAGGAGGGACCCCATGACTCCAAGTAGTCAACAGACGCACATGATGTGACAGACTCCGGTGGCTCCCTCCTCCTAGCAGCTGTCAAAACTTGCTTCGCTTTTCCCAATCTTAATACCCTAAATCCACCATCAAAATGGCCACACCTGAACGGCTGCAACTTGACACAGCATGTCCATGGCCCTGAGAATGGCATGGCCAGAGCTTTTTTGACCCAACTTGTTCTGATCAGTGGCCCATATTGGGAGACTGCTGAAACATTCTGAGCAACGGATATGGCCATTTTAGGACTGCAGGTTACTGTGAAGGGGGTGGAGAATCTGAATCCCCTGTGGACTGTCTGCTCCACAGCCGCAAAGGGAGCTCTCGCACAATTATAGTTGTCTAGGAAGCCAAGCCTGAGCAGCCAGAATGGAAGGTATCCCCTTAAAGTGGCAGAGCCCAAACCTTGAGATGTCCTCACACTGCTCACCAATAGACTGGCAAGGGGTGTGGTCAGAAAGCTATGTCCATGCAGGGAACCAAGGGCTTGGGAGTGGTCCAACAATTCTCATGCACAAGGCTAGCCACTCCTGACTCTCCCTTTCCGCTCATCTTGGTTTGATCTGTGCTGGTTTTATCCATCCACTTCTGAGGGCCTGAAGCCCTATGCTCCAGGCCTAGACTGCACCAGTCAGATCTCAATCTCTTTCTTCTTGACTAGGGAGCTCTATAAACCCCTTCTCTACCTTCCCTGCCCTCCTGACTTTAATGCCTGTGGGGCATCCTCTGGATCATCCTAGGTTTCTAAGCCTGTGGCTCTTCCAGCCTCACTGTCAAGTAACAAAGGAGACACGCTGTAGTGTTGTGACATGACACTTCAGATCAGGCACAAGCCTTGTCCTAAAGTGCCCACCAGCACCTGCCAGCTAGGCTTCACACACTGCCCCTGCCGTCCCCAGCTGATGGCGTAACCACTAGCTTTGTTTTTTACCAATCCCTGGCACTCCAAATTCCAGCCCATGGCACATTCTCCAGTACTATTCATATGAATACGATACATAGTCAGCCCACCATGTATGTCTGCAGGGTCTAAAACCATGGACTCTACAAATCAGATATCAAAAAATACTTTAAAAAAATTATTACATTTGTTTTGAACATATTTTTTGTGTGCCCCCTTTTCCACAAACAATGAGGGATAGCGACTACTGGCACGTGGTTTATTTGTGGTATGCACTGTAAGAAACGCTGGAATAGTTAAAGCACGTGGGAGCATGTGTGTAGACTATATGCAAATACTATCTCACTTCCAAGAAGGCAGGCACTCAGGTGTCTGAGGTAGTCCTGAAGCCAATTCCAGCCAATACAGAAGGAGGACTGTCTGCATGGTGGGTGCTGAGGTGAATGCATATACAATAATAAGTTCCCCACAGAGCTGGAGGAGATTATGTTTAGAACCACCGAGGCATTTTACCGATGTGTAACCAGGACAAAATCACAGCCCATCTGAGCAAACACACACATCACCCAGAAGGGATTGTGGTCAGTGGTGCTGACACTGTGGGAACTGAAGTGGGAGAGGCAATGGCTTTACAGAGGGCGACATGCACAGCAGTGGAGGGCCGGAGGCCCAGTGATGGAAGAAGGAAAGCAAGTCAGACTACTGCTGTAAGAAGAGAGTGGGTGAGAGGACCAAGAGACAGAACTCCAGGAACAGTGGCCCCCACAATACCCCCCACATGCTGGGACAAGGTGGGACTGGAAGCTCTCCTATATGAGGCCATCAGTGAAGAAAGGTTTGTGTGGGGCAGGCGACTCACCCTGTCTACTATCTACCTGCTGGTTACATTCAAGTACAGAGACCATGAGCTGCTATGAGACCTATCCATAGCCCCTCACAGCCAAGCTGATTCTGCTTCTCCCAGTCAGGTAGAAATCCCCATTGGCTTTGGATGATGGGAATGCAAACCATCCAATGATGTCCAGCACAAAAGACCCACACAGAAGGGCGGACATTGCTCTGTTCCGCATAATCCTGAACATAACACAACTCACTTAGGGCACCAGTTGTTGCCAGCAGTAAAATCCAGGACCCCTGAAGCGCCTATCTTCTCACTTTTCTGGGGAATTATTGTTCCCTTTATCTCTAAGAGGGGCTCATAGGTTCTTATGATGAAACAGTGCAGCCGGGTTTACTGACGGCTTCCATACCCACAGCATGGGTTTCTTGGCACCATGCCACACCACGGCATTCTTCCCCATCCTGGGTGATGGTGAGGACCCTGGAGAGGCCAGTGGCTCCACAGCTCGTAAGCACAGCAGGCCACTGACCAACCATGAGGACAAAAATAACTAAGACCCTGTGAATAGCCCTAGAGTGAAGACGGGGCCTTTGTGCTCTCTTGTTCACCTTGGAACAGATTCAGGGCCGGCTCTTTTCTTTGTATGGAAAGTGGAACATCAGGCTCAGACATAAAAGACAGAACTTTCCTAACATGAGCCCTGACTAAAGGCAGCTGTGGAAGGCTCATTCCAGGGCAGTGGGAGTTTCTAGAGATAAATGCAGCTTAAGTCAATATTTCAGCTCTTTTTTTTTTAAAGGCCAGTAGAAACTAGAGGCCGGGGTGGGGGTGAAAGGGAGCATTGTAATACCCCATTTTTCAGCTAAAAGAAAATGTTTCAAAGGCTGCCAAACCTCCCTTTACTCCTCAAAGCTCCGACAGCTGTCAGGACTAATGCCGCTTGAGGCTTGGTCCCTGGCATGAAATGCAGCTGAGATTTCACTTTATGCCTGCCAAGGTGGTGGCTTTGTCCAGGGACTGAAGCCAGGGGATTGCAGACCCCTGGCAAGAGCCAGGGACGGCCTGGAGTTAGACTGAGGAGACCGGCCTCACTGCCTGAGAGGTGCTGAGGAGGACTGGGGTGCTGGGGGAGAGGGGGTCCTCAGAGGGGACTACTCACTTTCCAGCCACGGGAATGGATCTTTCTAATCTACGCTAATCTTGGTTACAACAATGGAAACATAGAAGCCCCACTGGGTGACAGTGACAGCATCAAATGCACTGTGGTGACCTGTCCAGTGCAGCTGAACATGACAAGGCAAGACACGGGAGAAACTGCTCCCAGATGCACACATGCTCAGGCAGGTGAGAGAAGCAGAAAAACAGGGCTATGAAGGGCTGGGGCTAGCCCCAGTATGAACCACTTACATGCTGTTTAGAAACCAGACCTAACGTACAACGATGTCAAGAGCGTTGTCTGCAGGCAGTAACACGGGTGAAACTTTTTTAAATGACAATTTGCAGTTTTGAAAAAGTACAAGCATCTAAACACAAATTGATTTCCAAGAGAAAAATAAAAACCCTACTGTTCCTTTCTCCTTCTGGCCCTGCCCCCCCAACCCAATTTTCTAAACTTAATTTTTGCGTTGACATTTCCCAGTGATAACAGAGGGCCAAGGTCCTAGAGCCTTGTTTCCCATGGAGCCCTGTACCAAGAGAATCTGCAAGAGGTGAAGCAGGGTAATTTCTATAGGGCATGTGCCATCCTTTAACAGCCTGAGCTAACTGTAGCCAGGTGCTGCTCAAAAGCAATGTGGCCAACCACCAACTGGGTGTACATACTTAGACTAGCTCCTTGTCAACTCAGGCACAGAACCAAGCAACTCAGGTCTTCATTCACGTCCTACCAGCCAGACCATCCATCTGCAAAGTCCCAGAACTTCAAACCACCCGACCTACACTATATCAGCTCTGACCCCTGATTATACTGCGCGCCTTGGGAGACACTGAGAGAAAAATCACCCCAAGGGGAATGGCCAAAATAAATTGCTAAAGATTAGTTTCTCTGATGATTCACTCAACAAACACATCAAATATCTATTATAGTTTGAATGTCTGTGGGCCTCCAAAATCCCTTCTGTTGAATCCCATCATCTAATGAGATGGAATTAGCAGGTGATGAAGCCTCAAAGGGAGACCCTTGTGACTGGACAGGTGCCCTTACCGAGAGACTCCAGGGAGCTCTCTTACCATCTTCCTGCCATGAAGACACACAAGAGCGCAGCATTCTACAACCAGACCTAGCTGGAACACCACCTAGCAGGCACGCCAATCTTGCATCTCCAGCCCCTACAACTGCAGAAGACACAAAGCTGTGACCTCCTGCTACCACATCTGAACAGACTGAAACAGTATCGAGATGCTCCCAGCAGCCATGAGTACATACAGAGCAGCTTTCTTTGGGTCTGACTATTACCTCTGGTTGTAACAGCACAGAAAGAGGGGCCTGGTGGAGGAATCTTGTATCTTCTCGTCTCCCCTGCCCTTTCCTCTTCCTTTGCCTCCAGATGGCGGGTCGGGAGGTCTGCCACATCCTTCTAATGATCTGACTGCCATGAGCCAAAAGCAGTGCAAACAAGTTGATCATGGACTGCAAGCTCTGATGTCCTGGGCCCCAATCACTCTTTCATCCTTTAACCTGAGCCTTTGGACGCCGACTCCCAGGGTAGTCCATCTGTATGTAAGTAACCTGACTCCCTTCAGATAAAGAATGCCAGCTCCACAACTCCAGCAAGAGTTCTTGACCACATGTCCCTGCTCTTTGGTGGCCCCTAGGCAGAGACCCACCTACTTCATTACATGGCGCCTGGCTCTCATCTAGCCAATGGTGTGTCTGGCCCCCATACCCACTCCCTCCCAGGCCCAGCACTTTCATGGTATTCCATCCCACTCTCCAAAGTGTCCCTTACGCTCCCTGCCCTGAGCCACTCACTCACTCCTGAAGGAGCCACCCTGTCACTCTCCTCCAGTGGAAGGCAGCAGAAGCATGACTGATAGGAAAGAGCTGTGCTGCACACCATCAGACATCACTAGGACATACTCTACAGGTCAAGACCGACAACCCTGTAGGAATAAACCTAACAGGGAGCTCTTAACAATTCCAAAGTTTTCTGAACGAGTTCAGCTATAATCGTTTTTCTATGCTGGCACCTGAAGGAGCAGGCTTCCAAGTGATTCACACTGTGAAGAAACTTAGATAGAAAGGTTCGCCCTGTCTACACCTGCCTGCTCACATCCAGACTTTACCTGTGCTTTAATGCCCAAAACATTCACACTTCACCTCTGTCACCACTTCAGGTCCAGATGGATTTGAAATCCCAGCCATTCCCTCTGTTGAAATTTCACACTCCACAGCACAGAAAGCCATGTGACTTCCCCAATACAAGCAGGGGCACATAGAATTGGTGTCTCTAGCATGGGCCACAGATGCCCATCTTCCCAAGTCTGGAAGTACAGTGACTGATAAGGAGGTGATGCTGGTGTGGGTAATTCCAGATACTGGTCTTTGGTGCCTTACACCAGGATGTCACTTACTTGACAAAAAGTACTCCAATTTTCTTTCTCCCAGCAGGTCTGATTCTCAGCCAGTAGTTTAAAAATTTAAATGACTAGGCCAGTGAGAAGGCTCAGCTGGTCTTTGGTGGCCCCTCTGCATACCCACTTAATGGCTACTTCATTGCATGGCTCTCTGCTTCTAATCTAACCAATGGTTTGCCTGGTCAACATCCCCGGCACCCTCCTAGGCCCAGTACTAACGCTTTGATTAGTGCCACCAAGACTGACAACCAGAGTTTGATCCCATATACACATGCGTGCATGTGTACACACACAGATACACACACACACACACACACACACACACACACACACACACATAAAATGCGTCATGCTCATGACCTCCCTGCAGCACACAATAAATAAATAAAATGTACTATTTTTAAAGTTAACAAAAAAAAAAAAAAAAAAACATGAAACACCAAAGAAACTTGGATGCCCACTTCTCAGAAATCAACCCCAATGGCTTCTCTCAGTAGCCCTAGGAGATGACTGTCCCTTTATTCTTTATCTGCTTTGTGGGTCACCTGGGAGTCACAGTGTACACTCTGTGGGTGAACAGAGAATGTGCTGAGTAATTTGGGCGTCTATCTACAACCTGGATAACAAGCAAACCTGAACAGTGCCAGGAGGTCCACAACTCGGGCTACACAGCAAGCAGAGGCCGCCCTGTCCCAGTATGTGGCATTCCCCAGCACATGTTGTAAGGAAAGAACAGAAGGCCCCAGGCACCAGCAGTGCTCACTTCCTGCTGGGTATGGCTTTCTGTATGCTGTGAATGTGTTTCTCTGATTGATTGGTAAATAAAATGCTGATTGGCCAGTAGTCAGGCAGGAAGTATAGTATAGGCGGGATAGGCAGAGAAGAGAATTCTGGGAGGAAGAAGGCTGAGTCAGGAGATGTTGCCAGCCACCGCTGCCAGCTGCCGCCGCCATGAGAAGCGAGATGTAAAGGTACCAGTAAGCCACAAGCCACATGGCAATTTACAGATTAATGGAAACGGGTTAATTTAAGATATAAGAATTAGATAGCAAGAAGCCTGCCATGGCCATACAGTTTATAAGTAATGTAAGTCTCTGTGTGTTTACTTGGGTCTGAGTGGCTGCAGGCCTAGGTGGGATTGGAGAAAACTCTAGCTACAACTCCCAGCTTTAGTCAGGAGGCTTCCAACCAGCCCTCCACATACTACAGCTTCAAAAAGGGCCCTGATCCAAATTCACCAAGTCTGATCCTTGTAAATGCCTTCAAAACCGACATGTGCAGCTTCTGGACTGTGGGGTGTAGGGTAACAGTCACCTTGTAAGCAACTACAGGGCTTTGCTGATGTAGCCATGAACATGCTGTCTCAGTCCTGCACCTCCCTGCTACAACCAACAGCACTCACCTTCTCCATCGGCACTCATGTTCTCATAGGAGTCCCACCGAATCAGTGGGTCTGCTGTGTTATAGTCCACCATCACTCCCTGGTCACTGTACAGGTGCTCCGATCCTGTGGGGCATGGCATGTGCGTCAATCTCAGCAAAGCCCAGGGTCTCAGAACATCACGGGAAATTTTAACATGTGAGCCTTGTATTTAACGGTTCCTGCCTAAATCTCTGTCAATGAGCCCAGTAAGAGTGGTAATTTCCTAAGCAATTAGAAAGGGAGTTAAAGTTATCATGTGCCTGCAAACACACCCCTATAATCAATCTCAGAACTGGGGAGGCTCATGTGGGATGATCAGGAGGTCAGCCTAGATTACAAAGTGATTTCTGTCCCCAAATAATAACAAGGAAAAAAAATGTTAAAATTGAAACAGTCATACCCAGGAGGCCTGGTGACAGAGGGCAATATTTCACCAGAGTAGTAAAGAAAATTATTTCTTATTAAATGTATTTTCTGAAACACATAGACATTTGGTGTACTGTACTAGCAATCCTTTTTTCAAACACTTCTTCTGAGGGGAGAAACAAATGTTTGGGACAACTCCATAGATGTAAGGTGAACCTTCAAGTACCCTAGCCTGCAAGGGTTCCCTTGGGAGTCACCATGGGCAAGTCATACTACCTTTTGGTCTTTCCCAAGTGAATGCTAATGTCTCAGAGCCACCTCCTGCTTATTATCCAATACACTATTAAAAAAAAACATCATTCAAGACCAAGCTTAGTAGTAGGGCCTAGAATACACAAGAACCCAAGCAGCACCGCCATATATAATAAAAATCCCCAAGCATGTGCCAAGATGGGAGGTGTTAATACAAGCTCAGGATCCTCAAAGCTGTCTCCAGCCTAGTTAGGGTCTGGCTGCCCACTGCCCTGCCGGTGACCTACCTTGAATCTTCTCAGGTGTGGCCGAGAAGACCAATTCAATCTTGCCGTAGTCAGGAAATCGGTCATCTGAAAAATGAACCACACCACACCGTGTACACCCCAGTCTGTGCTAGGCCAATCCCAAAGCTGCCACAGAACACCCTCGGGCACAGAGTATCCACCTCTCCCTGGTTTCTCTGAGTTGTTCATCCACAGACCAACTCATCGTTTCGCTTATGTTGGCAGTACCTCTGCCAGCGAGTGGGAAAAAGACCCAGGAGGACACTGCTTCTGACAGAGGGCTTCATCCACTCACCTTTGCAGGCACTGTCCAGCTCCTCCTTCCCAAACAGCAGTCCATAGCCCTGCACAGCTCCGGTGTGGAACTGCAGGCGGAAAATGACGTCACGGGTGGCCGAGCGGAACTTCTTGTGATAGCACTTGACCTGGGTCGAGAAGGGACGAGAAACAAGCAATGGTTGAGGGGCAGAGCTCAGCACAGAAGTGTGGATTGTGTGGCCCGGGACAGCTGTGGCCAGGAGCTCATACTGGAAATGCATACCTGAAGATGCCACGGGGGCAGATAGTCAGCACATCACTGACCATCCCCTTATGGCCCCCATGTTATCCCAACAGAAGGAAAGTCCCCCCAAACCACAGCTGTTTGTCCCAGGATGGGCCTTCAGACAGGGAGCTGTGTTAGAAGACTTCCATGGTCTCTCATCTAGATTTTAGCAGCTGACTGTGAGGATATTCCACTTTCGACTAAAATCTCCATGTTTCCACTCAATGTCTCTTTGGTTCTCACACCATGGAAACAAAAGTTACTGCTGCCGTCTTGTTGAGTATAGGCTAGATCATGAGGGTGGGATGGGGTAGGGTAGGGTGGGGGCTTGGGAAAGGGGGGGGAAGGGGAGTCACAGACAGAGACCCAGACAGACAGACAAGCACTGGTTCTGTTTCCTTTGCCAGGTGCCCAAGGTTCCTGGAGGTGACATTTTAAAGGAACTACCAGAATCACATCTACGACTCAAAAAAGGCTGTGGCATCCTACCTCAGGCACAGCTCAAGCCACTCTGGATGGTTATGTTGACCATCAGAGTGCAGACACTCTAGATAGACTGTGGCCAGAGTGTACACCTGGTGTACCCTGTCCCTGTCCCATCTTTCTACCTAAGGCCTCCCAGTATCAGGCCATGGTGAGGAAGAGGTGTGCAGTGAAAGGGACCTCACTCAGGTGGCTAAGGAAGAGCCACAAGGCAGGGTGCCCTGCCAGGGTCTCCATGGGTCCCAGGCAGACTGAGCTGGATTCACTTTTGAAACCACACAGTGACCAGGGTGGCACACCACACCACTGGAGACTGTGGTAGGTAGGCTTGCCTATGCGGTACAGCCACCTTCTGTCAGAGACTCTATGTGGTGAAGGATGGTGTAAAAACACCACACCTCACAGATCTCAATGGAAAGCAGGGCCCCAATCATCAGCATCTACCACCCAGGCAAGAGAATGTGCAGCTGACAGCTCAGTCATCCTCTTACCATGGAAACCATCCCAGGAACTCCAAAAAGCAGAAGGCCAAGAAGCCTAGGCAGGAAGGCTGGGAACCACAACCCCTGGGCAGACCCAGAACGTGTTTACATTGTGCTATCTACCAGGAAACAGTCTGATAAAGCAATGAAGGTATAAATAAGTCTGCAAGGGATGCTCCCTGTTGACAAACATGCACCGGTTCCTCCCAGCCCCACCTCTGCAGACAAGGATCCCATCTCCAGTGGTCTTAGCATAGCAAATTTGCAGCTATCTATGGAGAATCAGGAATGAAGGTCAGGAGCCCTGCTTGCTTCCCAATAAACACCAGCATGCTGGCCCCAAGTCTTCTGCAGAGTCCTTGACCCTTCAGCAGGACTCAAACCCAAGATGGTCCTTGGAATCAAAGACATTCTTCCAGAATGTTCTTCTGAGCCCTCATGTCTCACACTGACTTCCCTTCAAATGCTTCAGCCCTCCTAGCCAGGGTGGGGGTGGGAAAGGAAAAGTGAAGCTTTTCAGGGCCGTCTTGCTCTCAAACTGTATACATACTTAGGAGAATAGAGATTGGAAGAACAAGGTCTCAGGAAGTCAGGGCAGGCAGGGGACACAGATCTGGCTGGGCCCGCTCAAGCACATGCATGAGAGTGAGTGAGGAGTGACAGGAGACAGTGGCCTGTGGCCCTAACTGGGTGAATACAGAGGACATTGGGAGATCCCAGTCCCAGCCACAGGAATGTGTAATGCAGCCACAGTTGTCTCTGTTCTCAGTGGGTTCTGCTCCCCTTCCACCCGCCCACGTGACTATTATTCTTTTCCTGTGGCCACCTCCCTAGTCCTTCCCTCTTTCCCAGACCCTTCCTGGGGCTAGGTGTCCTAAGCATACCTTCTACTCTGGCCATCACTGAGCTACACACAAATACTTTCTCTCATGACCCAGGCATCCCAACTCTGCCCAAGCCAGGCGTGGGAGGAAAATGATAGGTATCTTACAGGCTGGGCGGCTTTCAAGCACCTTGGACCTAATGTGATCTCCTGCTTGCAAATTCTTATTTGTCACATCACAAGGTCTTAAATACTCCTGGGACTGTCGACAAGAGCCATCTGTCACTGAGCAATGCTGTGCTGCATTCCTGTGACCTCTCCTGTAAGTATTCAGACAATGCCTCCATCATATACACACTTCCTGCTTCTCACTGAACTTACATGGACCAGTGGGAGCAACAGCATTGCCCCATCTCATCAACTCATGAACATCTGGAGAAATCTCAGGACATCATTCTCTCAGGACTCCCCACAGGTTCCACCAACACAACAGGTCAGACTTTGAAAAGAGGCCTCCCATTAACCAAGACCCTGATCTGGTGACCTCTGGCACCCACAAGAAGGTCCACCCAATGTCAGTATTAATCTTTATAGCATCAGTGGTCCAAGATCAGAACTGTGTTCTGCTTGCTGAGTAGAAGAACACTGTGCTTGACATGGGGGCCCCAGAGGCACCTCTTTAAGACTGAAAGTATTGTATAAAGATTACTAGGAGGCCTGAAACCCCACTTTGGTCCTGGGGCTTTAACTGGAGTCTCCACAGAATATTTCTAGACTACTCCAGTCCTCCACTTCAGATTCTAGAATATTTTCATTTGGAACAGTTGAATGTGGTGGTCACAGTTTTGTGGCAAGCACTGTATTGCATGATGAGGACAGTCCACCACCAGCTCTCACAGACCCTACTTTGGGTGCATAAGAACATCTGTACTACACCCTCAGGGATGTTCAGCCTCTCAGGGCCTTTCATTCTCTAGCTGTAAGATGGACAACAGAGTATATAACTATTAAGTATTAGGACAGCTTGCAAATCTACCTCTCTGTGACAGCTCCGTGATTATGTGCACACTATCCCATCTATACTGCACACTTTACCCATCTATACTACTGCATACCTGCAGTCTCAATAAACCTCAGATCACACACAGGCTTTTTCCTCACAGCCAGTCCCTAAACCATATAGAGGACCACTTGCATGGTACTTCCACTGTATTAGCAGGTGTGGTGAACATTCTAGAGATCATTCTAAGTATGTGGGAAATGTACATGGGCTGTATGCAAACACTTAGCTGTTTTATATGGAACGTGAACATCTTCAGGCAAGTCTTAGAGCTAATCACACACACACATTGACAAACCACCAGGTACGTGATTCTCTTTAATAATTAACTTAATTAGGATAAGCTTCTGCAGAGGGGTTCTTGGTGTTCAAACTAGCTGTTAGTGGTGATGGCCATGGGAAGGTCTGTGTGGGTTTTTCCCTTGTTGTATGAGTAAACAGTCTGGAACCTTTGACCTAATCTTGCTTCTTTACAGTTGCATGAAGATACATTTGCACCCTCAACTGGATGCCAGGATGATGGAGTCTGGGACTAGGTGAAAAGCCGAGTCCTCCAAGCTAAAGGTGGGTACCTAAGCCAAATGTGTATGTAACACATGCCTGTGATCTCAACATTTAGAAGGTGGAGGAGGAACAATGCCTGAACTAGACAAGTCAGCACTGAAAGATAGTCAGTTTCCACCCTCCTCCCATGTGCCAGGCACTGCCAAGTGAGACCCAAAAGTCCTCTTAAATCCTCTAAGCAAAGTAATCAGAGTACTAGAGCATCCCACAAGAGAAAGAGAAGTCCCACTTTGGCCCAACTCGGCTTGGTGGTACTATCTAGGCTAAAAGTCAAAGAGAGCTGCCATGATGTGATGCCAGATGCTCACACGAGTGTGGTTTCAGGTGCTCACAACACTGTCAAAGTCATGAACAAAAGCAATGACATGAGAGCAGATACTGGTTGCAGCAAAAACACAGCTGAGACTGTGGTGCTGAACAACAGCACGGATGAAGATCTGACCCAGCTCTAGGTCCACAGCATTAACAAGGGGAAGAAAGAAAATTGCAAAATAACACAGTCGTACATACAACAGCAATCCATCCCCAGGGCCTCTCTACTGGGGCAGCTGTGGAGGGACAGTTCCACTCTCCCTCATCATACGCACGTGCCCATTGTAAGAAACAACAAACAACGGCGCTATTTGTGCAGCTTCTTGAGGAGGCTTTACCTGTGTTCACAAGCCCAGTCACTGGTCACGGAGCCAGCAACCATAAAGACAAAGTACAAGTGGCTGTGGTTTGCCCAGGCAGGGCAGCAAGATGGAGCATGCCAGATGGAAAGATGTTTACAAGCCCTGGACCAAGTGCTGAGAGGGGAGGGGGCAAGCTGGCTCAAGCCCCAGGCTCCCTGCCAGGTTCCTGGCGGGCCTGGAGCAGTGTGAATTCCTGAGCAGGTTACATAAGCTACAGGCAGCCTCCCCAAGGAAGGGCCTTGCACCTGACCACAGCGTACTTTGTGGCAGGGTCACAGAATCTGACCTTTTGTGAACAGCACTTTGTAAAGACAGGTGGGTGGGTTGTGCCACTGAGAAAGGTCAGAGGGATGGCCCAAAGCAGAAGCATCAACGTCAGCTTTGCTGCCTCCCGTAACAGCGCCATCTGCTGGTCACAAGTCAAAAGCTAATAGAGAATTCTGCCCATTCTGGCCATTCCTTCTCAATGCAGGAAAAAACTGGCAACTGTAACCGCACACAAGGTAAACATTCACTGAAACAAGGAGGATTCTGACTGACTTAAGAGGACAAGGTGTCTCTGAATGAAATCAATAAAGGATCATCAAGGAAGCAGCATTTCACCAATACGACACAAGGACAGCTTGCTCGCGTAGAGGGCCAATGACATCACAGAGGCTGGGAGGTAAATCTAGACAGGAGTTTTGTGCCCCTTGCAGGCCTTTCCACGTCGTGGTGGCTGCCGCACCCCTTAGGAGCCGTGAAACCACCTGCACCCCTGAGCTTCACACATCTCCCCACCTGCAGCCTGTGGGTTTGCACAGTCCTCCCACAGCAGGGCACATCAGGCAGGAATGGGCAGGAATAAAGGCCAGCGCCCAAGGGAGAACCACAGGGCTGCCTCATGCTCTGAATGTCTGTGGTTCATTTGGAGATGGGCAAGGCTACGAGGGAGGAATGTGGGTGAGTCCTGAACTGGCAGACCTCAGGACACAGGATTGATGATGGTAATGGCATGGTTCACTCCCCCGGAGCGCTGCCAGCAGAACGTGCCACAGCATCTCTTCCTTCCTGAACTCCGCACAGAGTCCAATCTGAGAGGTGATTGGGACACCCGATCTTGCACCATCTGGGCTGAGCGCAGCCCACCAGGTATGCCGTAGTCACTCACATCTGACAGGGAAAGGGTCTTTTCCACTCTGACTGGACATCAGCTCATCTCCGTACACACACCAGCCTGAGTTAGTTATCTGTCTGCCCACTCAGCTAATCCAGCACTTGGAGTCTAAGCTCTGGGAGTAGGCCCTGAGCATGTTGTTACAAATCTCCTATACCACCCAGTTGGGGCCAAAGGCTCTAGGAACTTGCTTACCAGTGAAAGCTAGTGGTAAACCCCAGAAAAGGTGTCACCAAGAGCACTGGAGCCCACTATCAATCATACTACACACTGGAGCACTGGAAACTACTGTCAACCACACCACACACTGGAGCACTGGAGACTGCTGTCAATCATACCACACACTGGAGCACTGGAAACTACTGTCAACCATAGCACACACTAGAGCACTGGAGACTACTGTCAATCATACCACACACTGGAACACTGTAGCCCACTGTCAATCATACCACACACTGGAGCTTATTGTCAATCATACTATACACTAAGGTATATGCTCACTTGTGAGTGAAGTGATGTCCTTTCATATTTAAAAATCAAAAGCCTCAGGACCTCAGAATGACATTTTTATGAAGGGCATTTAACCGAAACTGTCGGGATTGGTTTGGATGAACTCCTTGTAAGAAGAGGTTAGGACTCAGGGAAGGACAGTCATGTGGAAATGACACTGATAAGACCACCTACCTAGGACACACATCAGGAAAGACCAACCCCGCTAACACCCTGACCTTGGACTTCCAGCCTCCAAAACCAAGAGAAAAGATATGCTTGCATAAGTCACCTAGTGGGTGAGTGTCCCTCCATCGTGGCAGTTTTGACAGAATACAATGGGCTAAAAGTGCTTTTAGATGTCTGACAGTGAGTTGACCTCTTAGCAGTCACTGCTCTGTACAAGGAAAAATTACAGTCTGTGATGGAAAAATACTCTCGCCAGCTGCCATGTCTCCCTCTCCCTATCTGATAACATTGCAGAAAGTAAGTGCCGAGTGCACACACACAAAAAAAAAGAGTTATAAACACAGGAAGCGTAGATCAAGTCATAACGCAATCCCAAAAATATTCCATGGGAGGAATGAAAAGGGTCGCAGGAAGGAAACCATCTTATCAAAAGCAAGCATCTCTTGTGGAACGCTCTAGAACCTCCTGTGTGCCAGCACTTTAATGGGAACGAGTCATCCACCAGGGCTGTCCTGCAGCATCAAGCTCACTCCCAGACATTATGCTCCCCAATTCTCCAGCATGGCTGGCTTCTTCTCCTCCAGGGCACACCTAGGACACTGTCCCTTTGTCACGCCATGCCCTACACCCATGCCCACTTCTTACAGAGGATTGCCTGCCCCTTGCCTGGAGCAGCACTAATAAGGGCAAGGAGAGAACCAGCCTGAGGCAGGAGGGAGAATACTGGACTACTAGTTCAAAGGCAGCTACCTGGAGCTCGTCTGGAGAAGGCTCTGCTCCAAAGGCCCCAACAGGCCCATGAGACAAGCACGTAGATGTGGCTCCATGGCTGTCATGGGTGGAGTGGATGCCACCACGGAATGGTCAGTGCACAAGTCACCCTTCTCTAAGCCCGGATTAGACAGGAAAAGGACCAGGAGGTCCGGGGCCTAGTCAGAGGCGAGTAGAGGAGCCCAGTAAGGAAGCACAGAGAAGCTCCCGAGAGGCCGGACACCTGGCAGGCAGCAGCCAGGGCAAGCGGGGAGATGCCAACCTGTGCTGTGGGTGAACTTTGTATCCCCTAAACCCCATGGGGCAGTATGAGAATGTGGGAGCTCTGGGACAGGATGCGGTCAGGAGGCCAAGGGCCTGTGAATACCACTAACTCCCTCTGAGACTCCAGACCCTTTCCTGTAGTGAGTACATAGGGCTACAGTGCCCATATAAACAAGAAACCAGATCCCCACTAGATATAGAACCTGCCAGCCCTGGACATTGGACCTCCATCCTGCAGAACCATGAGAAAGAAGGTTCTGTTGCCTGTAAGCTCCTGTGTAAGTACCCGGGAGCACCCATGTAAGCATTGTGTAAGCATCTGTGAGAATCCATGTAAAGACCCTCCCATGTAAGCACCCCAGTGCAACAGTACTCTATGGCAGTAGTCTGAACAAGTGAGGCTAGCCAGGGAACCAGCAAGAAGAAAGAGGTGAGCCTGTGCTCACAACACTGCCAACCAGAACACCCCCCTTCTTCTATATACAAACTCAACACAAGCCTCATACTTCAACTCAACTGCAATATACTTGAAAGCCCTCCCTACCTGCCATGCCCTGGTCTCTCAGTCTGGGCAGCTCTCTCAGCACAGCTCTCCGAAGGGTCAGCAGAGGTTGGCTCCTGGCCTCCATGCCTGGCAGTGCTGTATGGTCATGGAACATCCAGGGTAGGCCCCCTGGCTCCTGGGAGCACCCAAACACCCACTGCTAGCCACTTTCTGCTTCTAGAAACACCTCATCTCAGGTTGCTTCTAGTTCTGAGGCCAGCACTGCTCTCCAAGGTACCTTGTGCTCACCGAGGCTGCTGCTGGCCCTGCCCTGATCCCTCCATTTCAGTCACTATGGAAACGTGTACGCAGAACCTCACAAGTCCTATGAGCTATAAAGGGGGGCTACACAGTGTGAAAATGTCCTACGTGGTATCGTGGCACTGATCGCCACCCTGACTCAATGCCTCCCTTACCACAGGTCTGACCACCATCACCCCAAATAATACCTAAGAGGATCCCCAACTGGCATCAACTGGACTTGCAAGTTCAAGTTGGAAATTAAACTTTTATGAAGGTTTAATACCACCAATTCAAACTTCCTGCAAAGGACCAGAACAGTACAGCCCCTGAGGTGAATGGCTTCAAATAGTCTGCTTATAAACAAAACTCAACAGCATGTCATGAACACGTGGTAAGAACTGCTCCGGGTAGCCTCTAGATGTCCATCCACATCATCATTCCTAGCCAACTGGAAAATGGGAGCAATCCTCAGGGGTTTCTTGAGCTGAAGCAGCAGCCAGCTCCACAGGGATACCCAGGGCCAGGAACAAGCCAAGTCCAGGCATGCCCACCAGTAAATATCTCCCTCACCCATGCCAAGCTCCATTCCTTCCCCGTGACACCCAATTTTTCTCTGAATCACTTCAGTGACCAAGCGTTACCTCCCACCCACGGACTCTCTAAACCACCCCACATCTCTTGCCCAGGGCCACTTTCCACTGGCCACAGTGCATACAATGTTTACTGGGGCCTGTGTTCTGGCTGTGTTGCCCACTGTGGGGCACATGGTGTAGGGTAGGGTGCTTAAGCAGGGCTCCTCTAGAGGGCAGAGGGGATGGCCAATTAAGGTTGAGTGATCACCTCTCTGATAGTGACAAAGGCTTGAAATGCATCAGGATGACATGACGTTGTCTGCCTCCCATCCTGTCTTAGTTGTGCCCCCCGCCCCCCCCCCCCCCTGCCACCACACACGCATACACACACACACACACACACACACACACACATACACACACACACCTGTCAGGCACTGTCCTGGAAGATTGTTCTTTTCATGTTCACAAAACATAAGCATGGTCCTCACTAGGCAGAGGTCACAGCCCCCCAAAGAAAAGGGTCAAGTATATCCCTTTCCAGCATGATGAGCTTCCTCCCAAAGGCAGACGTGTAAAGGACGGCACTACCGGGAAGCATGGGGACAAGCTGCCATGACCTTCTGGAGCTATGATCTTCCAGCCTAGCACCTCAATGACTGTCACAGGTATGTCACTGGCTCCCTTGGCCTATGCAGCATCTCCAGGTTCTCTTCTACAATACAGCCTATGTCACCCAGAGGCACCTCCAGGGCAAATAAATAAATAAATAAATAAATAAATAAATCACTCTGTACTTCTGTCCTTCCTGTGTCCAGTGCTAAGACTGGAAACCAACCAACCAACTAACCAAACCAAAAAAAAAAAAAAAAAAAAATCAAATGCAAGGAAAAAAAAAGACAACTGAGTAAAAATTAAAAATTTGATGACAAGAAGAGAGGGAAGAAGGCAGATAAGAGGAGAAGAGAAAAAAAAGAGGGAGGGAAGGAGGGGGTGGTGGGAGAGAAGACAAAGGAGGTGAGAAGGAGGAAGGCAGCTGGAGGGGCTAGGAAGCACCTCCCAGGACCCAGCTTCTGTGCCGTTACTCTCTGGTTGCAGAAGAATCAGAAGCTCCCAGCTCACCAACACAAAGCGCAGAGGGAGGTTTAGCATTGCTTTTCCAGGGAGTGAGGAGCTGCACCCCCAGCCTCCAGTCATCCTCCACACCTCAGTTTTCCCACCATTCCCATGGCTCAGAGAGAGGTATGAATGTCAGTATATCTGTCCTTGAAAACAGGGAGGTGCCCACTCCAGGTGAGCTGTTCATAACAAAATGCAACACAAACTCCTAAATCACCCACCATCCATCTCAACAAAGTAGGTCTGCCAAGACCAAGAAAAGATCATATCTAAATGATTCTACACATGTTAGAAGCTGTACACATGCCTTGCAGGCTTTCTTAGACAAAACCGTTCCTGAAATTACTTTACACATAGAGGTTCTGTATGCAAGGCAGACAGGAGGGGAAGAAGTAATCTCCTCCAAGAACAAAATTATCTGGAGAAATCACTGTTTTGATCATTAGTCACACTGTAAAAATACAAGTTATATGGTGCACTTTGGCTCTTGATGTTATCTCTGGGAGGCCTGGGATCACACAGGTCAGGGAGTGGGATGCTCAGAAGGGCTGTGGGATCACGGCATAGCCCAGCAGCTCTGTTATAAAAGATGGTCAAGGACAAAGATCTTTCACTGTTACTAAAATATTTTTATTCACAAATTAAAGCCATTAAAGTGATGGCTGTTTCTCTTCTCCCATTGGTTATTACTTTCTTTTCTTTGAGAAGGAGGTCATAAGCTGGGTGATATATTTTTTTCCTAAGGCAAAAATCAATTTTCCTTCAGGGTCACTATCCAGGGTAGCTGAGGACAATGGCTACAGCACATGGGTACTCACCATGATGTCGCCCTTCAGCAGCTGGGCTGGCTCTATGGCAATGCGGATCCTGCTGGGGTTTTCAGGGCCAACATTGCTTCAGATGAACAAGAAAACAGATCATTATACAGTTCCACGATTTCATGACCACTGTGTAGTACAAGCTGAGAAAATGGCTAGAATTTGCACAAACAGCCCAGATTCCAAGTTTGGAGGCTTTATCTTACAGAAATAGGTCAAGAGGTTCAAGAGAGTTCTGAGTTGGGGGGAGTTATTCTAGCATCATCATAACCCCAGAATGGAAAGGTCATGCTCAGGGAGGCCTCAGCCAGGAGCAGGGCCAAGCTGGGGACAGACCCTGCTCCTGTGACAACCTGAAGGGGGCAGTTTGAGCCCAGAAAGGGAATAATGTGTCTTTCTAAGTGCCACACATTTACTGCCTTTCTCATTTTGTCTTAACGTAAACAAAGTACTACCTACACACATTGCAAACCAAACTAAGGAAGCCATACAGCTTCTGAGGATACATATCTAAAACACAAAAGAGAAACAAAAACCCCAAGGGATTTGTTCTAGCACTTTTCAGTATATCCACTTCCAAACAGCAATGGATCCCCTCTCCCCCGGAGGTTCCACTGTCCAGCCCCTTAATGGAGTCAACTAGAGATTCAGAGAGGAAGAACCTCTCACAGCAGAAACTTGCACACCTCCTTTGGGCTTTCGGCATTACTGGCCCACTGGGTCCACTTCTTCTTGTGGGAGAGACACCCCATTTCACAACCATCCCCCAAGCCACCCTCAACACCCAGCAAAAGCCAGGCACTTACTAGATCCCAGACGTGTACACAGGCTGCATGGCTTGGTAGAGCTTCAGAAAGGGCCGGCACGCTGAAAGAGAGGCACATGCCAGGGGAAGACAGGAACATTTAACCCATGCACAGATGTCCCACCGACAAAGTAACATGGCTGGACCTCCAGCCAGAGGACTACTTTAACCAGAGGATCATGGGGGCTCAGAAGCAACCTGTAGTTCAGTCAGTTCACCTTACTCCTAATGACCGGGGGAACCACAAGCCATGGATAC
This sequence comes from Onychomys torridus, assembly GCF_903995425.1. Classification (NCBI taxonomy): domain Eukaryota; kingdom Metazoa; phylum Chordata; class Mammalia; order Rodentia; family Cricetidae; genus Onychomys; species Onychomys torridus. Next base: position 21,519,393 of record NC_050452.1, on the reverse strand, counting down.
TGTAACTGATGTAGGAGCACCTACTTGGATACAATCAGGGGACAGGAGACAGGTCCTGTCCCCAGACACAGGTCCTGTGAGTACCTGCATGGGATGGGGGCAGGGTCTATGCTATAAGCATCTACATGAGAGAGACAGGGTCCATGGGAATATGCCATGGAGGAAAAAGAAAGGACCCTGAGTTAGAGGATGGTCTACCATGCCAGCTTCTCTCCTTTTTAGAAACCTTGAGAAGATGCACACAGCTGAACCACAGAGCTGCTGACTCAGAAAGACCCCGGCCTAACAAAGAGTTCCTGTACCTGGGTCACAGGGCTATTTGTCATCCCTTCATAACTGCCTGTCCCTCCTGTGATGGGCGGCCTGGTCCCACCTTACAAAGCTGGAGCTCTGCTCCCACATTGGGGCTGTATACACCCCTCAGGAAGCACAGGAACAGAATCTCGATACCACAGGAGGAAATGGTTGCTAAGTTAGGGCTCCAGTCTGGGATGAGAAGACTCACCTCCTCCAGTGTCAAAGCTGGGGGCACCATGCAGGATGACGAAGTGCAGGAACAGGGGTGAAGCATTCATCTTTATCGCTCCAGACAGCAGCCCGCTGAGAAACTGCACATACCTGCAGGGGACAGTGGCTAAGACTCCACACAGCTCACTCCCAGCTCCTGAGTCTCAAGAGCAGGCAGTGGGGAGTGGGAACCGTGTCGGGAGGCCATGGGGACACCTTGTCCCACTATCCACAGGCAGTAGTTACTATCCTATGTTTAGGGATGGGGGGTTCACTACCCACAGCTCTGGGAATTGCTGACATGGTCACTTATGTATAAGCATCTCTTTCCCATGGACACCCACATCTAGGAGGTCTCCTCACCTGCTCCCCAGCCCCTCACTAGCAAGGCCAGCACCTGAGACAGAATCCTATTGCACAGGTCCAGCAGTTCATTCCACCCAGGGTTCCCACATAAGCCATGAGGAGCAGCTGCTCTCAAAGGCCCCTAAACCCCGTTCTCCCCCCACACATCTCCTGAGCCCTCTTGTCTCAGCTGAGCACGGGTCCACCCAAGGCCACCTTTACACTTTGAAGATGGGATTTTGCCGTGTGAATTCCAAGCGCTGACCCCAGGCCTCCAAGCTGACTGTTCACACTCTTCTGCACACATGGCAGCCAAGAGAGAAGGTCCTACACTAATCGTGATTGAAAGGTACTCATAAGGCACAACATGGCAGCCATGACCAGAGTGTGAGCTGCATCCTTGTCTCACTCAGATGCTCCCCCGGCCTCCACCTTCCTTCCCTCTGCCCTGCAGACCTGTAGCCTGCTGCCATGGGAGCCCAGAAGCAGCCAATACCCTAAGGCCCCTGACAGCACTTCCTCTATAGCCAAACAATCTTCACCAGAACCCGCAACCCCTCTCTTGGAATCTGTCTGTCTTCTTGCCTTTCTTCCCCAAAGCACTGCACTCATTCCAAGAGGGAAAAATCCAAACGAGGAAAGATCCCAAAACATGCCATCAAACTAATGGGCCATGCACCAAGCAGGAAGCAGGAAGTGACTGTCACCAATACAGGGACACGGGGTCCTCATAGCTCCAAGCTCCTGGATGAACACAATCATTGGCTCCACCTTACAATAAGAAAACACTTTGAATGATCACTGGAATGTAGACCCAGCCCCTTGTCAACAGCTGAGTTTGGAGGTAAAATAAACGAAAAAGAAAACAAAACAACTTATGGTCTGTCCTTTTGTAAAGCTTTAGTATAATTCACAAGGATTCCCTTCACTGTAGGGAAATTTCAGTGATGGGGGGGCGGGGAGATGGGAGGTGTGTGTGTGTGTGTGTGTGTGTGTGTGTGTGTGTGTCAGAGTTGTATTGTTCCAGTAGCAGAGTACTCTTCTTGTTAGGATGAGGGCAAAACCTCACAAGTCAGAGAAGCCTGAGGTCCCCGCACACTCCCAAGGTACCTGGCCTCCACACTGCTCCGAGAGCTTACTCTGACTGTAAAGTTTCCTGAACTGCTGTGTGCAGGTACAGAAGAGAGAACCATCTTGTGACCCCATTACTTGCGCCCCGTACATGGCAGAGCTCATCAGCTGAACTGGCACTTTGGCCTTGAGCAAAGGTAATGGAGTTACACACAGGCTCAGGATGGAATACCTAAGACCCTGTTTAAGACAGTGCTTCCCTCTTCCCAGCACTGCGTAATCCCCAACACTAGGAACCATGTGTCCCTGGCTTCTCTTTCCTGTGAGGGGACTCTATGACAATCCAAACCTGGCCTGGCGTGGGTGGCTCTTCAGTGACCCCTCAGATGAGAGGGATCTTGACACACAGAGACTTGGAGGTGTGAGGGCTCTGTATTGGTCACGGTCAGTTCCTGCTCTGATGCACACCCCAACCCAGGCACTAGGGTGGACAGGGTGCCTGCTCACATCACACACGAGGAATGCTGTGTATGTAGCTTGAAACATGAAGATTTGGGACAAACTGTGGAGAGAGCTGACACTTCTCCCTGCCCAGAGGTCACCAGCTCCTGTCAGTATTACAGATGGGTAGCTTCCGTGATGTCAGCTGGCTGGCTGCGACTGCTGTCCAGGTGTCAGACAACATAAAAAGTGGGTTTGGGTTCAGTTTGTTTGTTTGTTTGTTTTTCTACACATGGTTACATGCCTGTGATCCCAGCACTGGGGTAATAGAGGCAAGATGATCATAAGTATAAGGCTGTCCTGAGCTACATAAGACCCTGCCTAAAAAAAATAAATAACTAAATAAACCAAAAAATAAAATTAAATAAAATAAAGAGCTGCTTTTTTCCATTGCACAGCAACAAAAATCTGCATCTGCATAAGCTTGCTCACGAGGAAGCTGAGACAGACAGACAGACAGACACCCATGTGCAAGTGGTCACTCAGGAAGGGAGGGCAGACCTCCACCTCCACCCCAGGTCTCCGTCTTTCCTCGCCGAAATTTGTTCTTACTGAACATCATCTTCCCAGATGTCCACTAGGGGGTGCTCAGCTCACAGTGGACCCAGCCAATGGGCATCACCAGTAAGCCTCAGTGTCTACAAGTTCTACATCCATAGATTCAACCAAGCTCAGCTCAAACATCCTGGAGGAAAAGAGCCTGCACCTCTACTGGAAACAAGCAGGTTATTTTCCTCTAATGACCCTATTCAGTACAGCGGGTGTAGCGTAGCAGCTAGACACTCAGTATTTGCACTGTCTTCAGTGTTATACGGAACCTTAATATGTCAGAAAGACAAATACTATGTCTTCTCTCACATGTGACTCTAGATTTTATGCATGTGTTACACACACACACACAAACACACACACACACACACACACACACACACACACACAATTTGGGGGATGGGAGGAGGAAGAATAGAATAGGATAATAGGGGTATGGATATGAGCATAAGGCACAATATACATTTATCAAATGTTGTAACTGAACCCATTATTTTGGACACTAATAAAAAATCCTGAAAACACACAGAAGGATACATATTGGCTCTACAAAAATACCAGGCCATTTTATGCAAAGTCCTTGGGTATCTGCAGATTATAGATGGGGTCTAGATCCAGTTCCCGCTCAGGAGGTTCTGGGCAGTTCCTTCTTTGTCTATGGTTGCTTAGAAGGCTGAATTTCTCAGCCACAAATCATAAGTTTCTCCCTCAACCTAAAGAGAGCTAATTACGATCTTGACTTTGGAATAATTTCTTGGCTTTGGTCCTAACATAACCTGCAGAGCAGCAGCCTCTGTCCACAGGCATTCAGACACCAGTGAGGTGCACAGCCCCATGACAACAGTCACACACATTCTTCCGGTCTCCGATATTTCCTGAGGTTTACCCGAAACATGCATTTAGTCGCTGGAGCACTCAGTAATGACTTGGTTAGCGTCTTCTAGTATAGGCACCAGGGAAGGTGGTAAGAAAAGAGACAGAAGTAAGCAGTCCTAATCTCCAGAGCAGAGCAGGAGCTTGGAATGCAACCTTGCTCTAACTATAAAATATAAGGCAAGAAGGATACATGAAAGCTGTGAGCGTTTTTAAATGAGATGTCTTCCCTGCTTCTACTCCACACTCCAGTATCATTAGATGCTACTGATTCTCTAAACAGACAATCCCGGCAGCCATGCTTGCCTGCTGGGTCCAGGCATCTGTGGGAGTTGCATCTTATTTGCACCTCACTTTCTGCACAAATCTTAGGAATTCTTCCATTTTGGAAACTGCTCAGTGGGAAAATAATAGTTCCTGGGTTCAAAACAGATACAGGGGCTGTTTAAGTAGAACCATTAGAATATGGTGAAGTTTGCAAAAGTGGCTTCGCTGTGGGGCCTGTTGCTCAAAACAGGACATAGCCTGGCTCCAAACCAGGGTCCCACAAGGTATCCCACATTCTTCCAAACCTAGAACTGTCTGAGCTGACCCAGACCACTAGAATCACTATGTCTGCCAGCCCAGTCTGCAGTTACACTAGAGAAAGCAGATGTGAAGGATCAAAACGCACATACAAAGGTTTAAGGCTACAGCTAAATCCTGACTCCAAAATGGGAGCCATTTTGCAGCTGCTTTTGCAATTCTTGGACAAATTCTGGTGTTTAGCTTAAGAGAGAACTGCAGTGAATCTATGTGAGTGCCTTAAAAGAGATCATCCTGCTCCCTGACAGCTGCATGTCAATACTTCCAGGGGCTACTACATCTTGCAGCTAGGACAGGCTGGCAGTAAACACCCAAGAGAGATTCTCTCTAGCACCGAGGAGCTGATACTGTAGAGCAGAAGTCAGCCTCTGATGATCTGAAACCCCCATTTGTGTCAATAATATTTTATTAGAACAGAATCACAGTTACTCATTTCCATACTAGATATGGCTGGTTTGTGTTGGAACACTGGTGAGTGCAAAACCACACAACTGGAAACATCTACCTATCAGCTTCTCCATCAAGCTTACAATCCCTGTTCTAGCAGACAAAAGTGAGGTCAACATGATCATGGAAATCAAAGCTAATGCTTTGAAGGAGATGATGGTCCTCAGGGCTGAAATGAGAGGTGGCCCTGAGTCTTCTTCTCTGGAGGTGCATCACAGTGGCCCACAGGCTTCAACAGACACACAGTTTTCACTAGACATATAGGATGACTCACATCCTTGCCCTGGGAAGCAGCAAACCCCGCCCGCCCTCATGTTCTCAGGCAGGACCCAAAGGCAATGCAGAGAAGAGGTCAGAAAACCTCTGGCCCCCAGATAGATACATACCTCTTCTGGGAGGGCTCCATTAAAGCTGAAACCTTGTCGTCATAAAACTTCTTCATTGCAAACCTGTCCAGGGCCTGGTCAGCACTGGGGAGGCACAGGTGGGGGTGGGGAGAATAAATAAGTATGTTAGGTCAGTGGTATTGAAGCCCCTCGAGGCCAAATGGCCAGAATGACCATCCCATGTCTATCAGTGGCACCTGCCCACACATGGCCCAGCCCAAGACTTTTGTGCAGGAGTGCACTCAGCTCAAAGCAGGAGCCACACTGAACTCCTGTCAGAACTTCCTTATCTAAGGGTGTGATACTCAGATGTTCCACTGGCTCACAAGGACAGGAACTGGCTGAAGGCCGCAGCCTCAGGACCCTGAGGATGCGAGGAACAAGCGTGGTGTGTGCACATGGTTTCTACACTGTGAAGTCTTAGAAGAATAAGACATGACACTTGGTAAAGAGCATCACAGAAAGACTTGGAGGTTGAGGACAGGGCAAGGCTGATGGTTGGGAAGGGGTGTGCGGGTGTCGGCTCCATTGGGTATTTCTAAAGTAACTCCACAGAAAGTGAATCTGCTTTGCAACAGCCTGACCAACCTTCCACCCCCAATGCTCACATTAGGATTCATAGAACCTTCTGGAAACCTCACTGTGGGGCATTCTAGGGTTACTGACCTGACTTAAGCCATGAAATAAGACTTATTTAAATCAAAAGCATCCTTAAAAATCAGATAGGCAGCCAGGCATGGTGGCACATGCCTTTCAGTCTAGCACTCAGAAGGCAAAGGCAGGCAGATGTCTATGAGTTCAAGCCCAGCCTGGTCACATAGTAAGTTCCAGGTCAGCCAGGGCTACATAGTTAAGACCTTGTTTCAAAAAACAAAATCAGATAGGCATGAGTTTTCCATGAAACGTGTGTATGTACCCTCCAGAAAAAATGACACATTAAGAAATACTGAACATGACATTCTCAAAACATATACAGAGATAAGGAGGACAAGGGAAAATACTCTAAATCAAGTTCAATGTAAGTGAACCCTTGCCAAACTCACTGTGTGTATTTGTTTCAACACAACACGGTCCATCCGAGCCCAGAACATGTCAAATAGCAAATGGATACATCTTTCAGGTTGAAAGACATAGTTTCATATCCAGTCTTTGACTTTTAAGCATTCTCTTTTCTGGAATCCATTCATTCGACTAAACCTGGAGAAAACACCCTAGCTAGTGTTGGTGTTTGGAAGTCCCAGAATGCTTAGCTTTGACTTCCTTCATCTTCTGAACTCTTTGGGCTGCTGGAAACAAGAATGCTCTCTCTGTGTGACTTGCAATCTCTGTTTTGTATTACTTGTGGCTTGTAAAAAACTTAAATCAGGTGTGTCCCCAGGGGCGTCTAACATATAACCTAAGGGGTGAGGGGGATCAGGCACATGGTGTAAGAACAGCAGCTCTGGGAACAACCTGGGTTCTAAAGAAATGGAAAAGCAACCTGGGTAGGAACGCACAGTAAATGCTTAAATGTGTAATAACCATATCCCAGGACGGCAGAGCCTCACAGCCGCTAGAGCTGGTACCGGGGAAGATGCTCAGGAGGTAGGATTAACTTACAAGAGCAAGAGATAAAAAGCGCTGTGATGGCCACCCACTTAACCGGAAAACACTTAATACCGTGGCCCCTGCTGCCCGGCAGCATCAGTGGCTGCTTGGACCCCAGTGTGATGCTATGCGAAGCACTCTACAGGTAGAGACATGCAGAATGGCCACAGTATGAGGAGATTCAACTACAGTTCCCGTGGTTCAGATAAGGACAGGATGCCGAGGCCCAGAGAGACTCATGCGTGCTTCCCGACATTTGTGTGTGATGTACCAACGACACAGGCAGAGCAGAGTTATACGCTCTAAGGGTTTGCTTTGGGGAAGCAAGGCTGGTTCCCCAGATGCAGCAGTCTCTACAGTTGGGGAAACTTCTCTAAATAGTGCTCACTCGGGTGGTCCGTATTAAGAAACAACTGGGCAAAGTGTGGTCTCTAACTAAATTCCTTTCACATAACTGAGGGGCCAATGTGACCAGGAATCTGGATGCGTCTGGCACACACATGATGCTTATTCAAACCCACAGGGTTCTGCTTTTCATGCTGGGGTAGGGTTTCCTCCTTGGCAAGCGCCAGCCTCTCAATGTGTTTCCAGAGAAAACATTCCAAAAGTCCAATTTCACTCCTTCATGCTGCAGAGGAGAAGTTTCAGAAGTGGGATGATGAGAAGGCGTCTGTTTCCTCAGGATGGAAGGGCCTGGGCACACAACGCAGCTATTGAGATGGCCAGGAGTGTGCAGATAAATGCACATGCCACCAGGAATGGTATTTTCTTTCCATGTGCAGTGCTGGGGAGGAATCTGAGGTCTCACACCCACTAGGCAAGTGAATTAAATTAAGCCACACTCCTACCCAACAATGAACTTTTCTAAACTAAAGTTTTAGCCTTAGTGGAGACCTGTGCCTCAAAAGACAGGAAACATCCTGACTGTACAGTGCCTCAACACTTAGCTGCACTAAGACCAAGGTCCTATTATCTTATCTGAAAACACACAGTGGACTTCCCAGAACATGTTTTATAAAATTACAGTTGTCAATGGCACGATGTACAGGGTGTGAAATGATCCATGGTGACACCAGCCTGTCGTTTTTCATTAGAGAATGACTGGGCTCGGTTAGTTTTATCACCTTCATAGTGCCCCATGGCATCCATCACACAGAACATGCCAAATAGGAACATGTCTTTTTCAGCCTTGCTGGAAGCTGCGTTCAGGCACAGAACACTCTGGGACTAAGGGACAGAGGTATAGAAGAGGCTGGTTCCCAAGAAGACCACTGCCCACATATGCAAACCCAACTTCCAACACCCCATGGAAAGGAGCCCCCATCTCCATCCTACCTGGCTGAGACATTGGTGAAGTGCATGTAGGACGATATGACCAGTCCGATGCGTCCTTTACCACCCTGCAGGAGACCACAGAGGAATCAATGTTCTTTCTATAGAATCCCACATAGAGACCTCATGAGACAGGAGCAGGCTCAATCATGAGCGGAATGACGTAACAAGCCTTCCCAATACTGGAGAGCCTGGCACGGAACACGGCAGTGCCTCCTCAGCAGGGAATCTTCACACACGGGCCCATCACAAGAGCAGGTGCTCACTGGGTGTCTGTAGACGTCCCCAGAGGGCATATCCACATGGCGGCAGCCAGTCATTCACCACCTCCCAATTAGGTTAGGTGAACCGGTGCCAGAAACTGCAGCAATTAGCATGACTTAATTACCCAGGTGAAACAGGAATGAACGCCTGCCCAGGGGCTGACAGTGATGGGCCTGTGTGTGTGTACAGCTCTAAGTGGCTTCTGAATACGGTGAGCTGGTAGCGTCCCACACTGGTGCCCAACACCATACTTATACACAGGGAATCCACATCCTAGTACACATTCACAGGCAATGTCACCAACAGCAGAGGAAGAAGCTCCATAGCAAAGCACCCCCACTCAGAGCCACAGACTGAAGCTTCAGGACACACTATTATGACAGGGGTCTGCAAATGGCAACCCAAAAACCAGTTCTGTTTTGTCCACCAACTCTTTTCCTACAATCTATGGCTAAATTTTATTATCACATATTTTTAAGCATTGCAAAGGTAAGAAAAGAAAAATCAAAACAGTTTGGAGACGTGTGAAAAATCACGAATGAAACTTGAATGCCCTCATCATCTGCCCAAACCTGGCTGTTCTGCATCAGCAGCCCCCACCCACCCTACAGGAGCAGGCTTGAAGAACTAGGCAGGACCACATGGCATTTAGAGCCTAAAACACTACCTACCTCTTTTGTGAAACATTTGCCAAACCCTGATCTTAAATCACATAAAACCCAACTGGCAGGTCATTAATTTGTAGCTTCCCAACTCTATTCTTTTCTTCTCCTTTTTTTAAGTCAGTTCCAGAGATCAGACCCTGCGCACTCAAGGAGACACTGTACAGCTAGCTGAGCTACATCCCCAGCCCCCAGCTCTAGTCTTAAAAAACAAGTAAATGAACAAACCCAAAGTTTTCATAAATCAACTATCATGTGAAGCTGGGCATGCTGGGAGATACCAATGCAGATACTTGGCAAATTTCCTGGCAGTGAGATCCTGATTCTTGGCATTGTTAACTGTAAAGCTACTAATGCTACTAATATATTTCTTGCATTAAATGGCATTTGTTTTAACAACAGAAATCACTTAGAAGGAAACACCAGCTCAGTCAAAACCAGACCCACACATAATGGCCTTTACTGCTGATACTATCAATCATTTTGTAGCACTAGTCATGGGTGCAAAGGAGAGGTGAGGTGGGGGGGTGTGTGGGGGGAAGCATTAGCATTACAGCAATAGTGGGGACCTTGACAGCTCATTTCATTAGCAGACAGATCATCTAGACAAGAAATAACTAAGGAATTTAGACCCAAACTACCTTTCGGACTAAGTGAACCTATTACACATGGACAGAACATCCCACCAGCAGCAGCAGCAGAACATGCTTCAAGGTCACAAGGAACAGCCCCAAGGATAGTCCATGCATGAAGCTACAAAGCAAGTCCCAAGAGAGTCAGGCCTGAAATCTTATCAAATATCTTCTCTGACTGCCGTAGTATGAAAGGACAAATCAGAATGGGAGGGCGGGGGTAGATGGACTTAAAAAAAATTCTCAAATATGTAGAAGTTAAACAACATGTTACTGAACAGCAATTTAGTCAAACAAGGAGTTAAAAGGAATGTTTTAAAATATATTGAGACATGGGCTAGAGACATGGCTCTGTGGTTGAGCACCGGCTGCTCTTCCAGAGGACCGGGGTTCAATTCCCAGCAGCTAAATGTTGGCTTATAATCATCTATAAAATCAGTTCCAGGGGATCAGATACCCTTTTCTGGTCTCCCCTGGTACCAGGCACACATGTGGTACATGGACATACATTTAGGCAAAGCATCCATAACACATAAAATAAATAAACATATTGAAACAAATAAAATGGGAAAAAACACACTAAAATTTATTGGATATAAGAAAAGCAGTATTAACAGAGAGATTTTTATAGCAATAATTGTCCACATCTAAAAAGAGAGGAAAGCTCTCATATTGAAGAACCTCAATTGAGACTTCAAGTAACTAGAAAAAGCCCAAACCAGACCTAAAGTAGACCTAAGAAAAAAAGTAGAGCAGAATAAAACAGAGATTCAGAAAACAGGAAAGATCAACAAACTGACCGCTTTGTTTTGAAGGTAAAATAAAATCAGCCAACCTTTGGCTAAGGATTAAAAGGAGAGAGACTCAAAAACTGAGGACAGAAACAAAAGGTAAACAGCAGAGTCAACGGCACAACGGACAGAGACTCGGAAAGGCTACCACGCACAGGGGCAGGTCCATAATGGGACATCCAGGTGAAACAGGTTAAGTCCCCCAAAGCACACAATCTGTTGGAACAGAACATCTGAACACGGGAAGGGGACCCAGTGAGTACCAACTCTCCCGTCAGAAAGCCCAGCAGCACACAGCTTCAGGGAGACTGCACCAAACATGTGAAGAAATGACAAGGCTAAAACTCTCCCCAAAAACTGAAGATGAGGGACAGGACGCGGCCAAACTCATTGTAGAAGGCCAGCCAAGCATCCGATGTGATACCTGGATGTATATATAGCTAGGCTTTGTGAGCACAGTGTAGGTACGAGTTCTCCATCGTGCAGTGAGAGTGAGCAGCTGAGGGAGGGAAGTGTGTGTGTCTTCATTCCTGTCAGACTCCATGTGTGAACACTGTAAGAATGTTCGCCTTCAGACCAGCTCTTAGCTCACAGGCTGTAGGAAAATACATGGTAGGTGGGATGCACTCCTGGCCATAGTATAGGCAGCAGCCTTTTTGATTTCCAGCTCTGTTTCAATCTTAACAAAAATCCTAGACTCACCCCAATCAACATCTCCTGGGAATCTTCCTCAGCACAGACTTTCAAACAAGGGGTAAAATGTGGAAGAACAACACTCCCTCCTGCCAGAAGCACAGCCTCTTTCAAGTTGGCGATGGCTTGCACATATGTTGAACACAGAACACAGACAGGAGAATGGCTACCACAGCTCAGCTCTACTCTGCCCCTGCCCTAGCTGAGACATGTCTGACTATTAGTCATTCCGGGCATGTGTGAAAGGAAACACTCATTGTGCAAAGCCAGCAGATTTCAGCCCTGCAGCCATGATGATGGTGAACTCTGGATGGTATCAGCAACCACAATTCCAAATTAAAAGCTAATCTCTCATGGCACATTTTCTGGGTATTTCAAAAGTGGTTTAAAGCAAGAGTGCCCTATAGTGGGTAATGAAAAGGAATCATCACAACTCCATAAACTGGACACCCATCCAAAGAGAGGCCAGACTCGCTTAAGGAAGGGTAAGTAGAACAATAGCTAGATGGTGTTTTCATCTTTGGTGACCCATATGTTTCCAGTCATATTACAATCCATTTCAATTTCATTAATGTTCAGAATGAACAAGTAGAATGGAATGGATAGAAGGGTGTTTTAAAAAGTCTAGTGATACCAGAAACCTCAGACCTATGAATTAATTCTAAAGCCAAACTGTGGGCTTGGGGATTCTTTTTATTTTATTATTTTATTTTACGATGAATAGGAAATCTAAAATGCATACCTACATGGAGCATGACACACCAGCTGACCAACACCTTGGAACCACAGTGGTTTCCAAGAAAATCAGCTGGTGCCTGTGACCAGCACTGATTTTAACTCATGTGGCTCCTTAAATGCTAGAAGTCCAGCTGGACCTCCAGAGCATGTGGGAGCAGGACACTCACCCTGCAGTGGATGACGACCACATGCTGGGGGTCACTGTTCAGCCAGGACTCCTGGGCTTTACATATGGTACACATCCTGTCAAGGGGTGGTGCATGCAGCTCAGGCCAGCCCACATCCATGATCTGCAAGAGAGAGAGAAGAGAGCTGCCTCAGTTTCCACTTCCTAGACCTTTCTGTGGTAATCTCATAGTGACATAATCCACTTGGGGGTCAGCGGGATGTTGTATAGGCCTCTTCTGAAAGCGGATGAGCATCTGGCCAGGTTCCTTTACAGGAATAATGGCCACCACATTGTGCAGGCCACATGTCACCTGGGCACTGGTCTGCTCCTTTGTAGCCGGGTTACAGTTCTACAGAGGGCTTTCAGAGGCATTAATGGTTCGGAGTTGGCTGTAGAGGGACCCAAGGACCTCCAAGATCTAAAACAGCAGCCTGTGGCCACACTTCTGTCAAACACTGTCCTCTCAAGCTAAAAAGGAGTCTGGCAAATATAGTGAGCCCCATGTTTCCTTTGCCATGCAGACCACACTTCGGGGACACAGGTTCCTCTGTGAACCCAAGGTTTCCAGTGCCATGCAGACCACACTTTGGGGACACAGAGTCCTCCAGAAGTGAGGAGGCGCCTTCAAGTTTTGCTTCTATTTTGGCACATGAACATAGAAAATCACTGAGAAAGGCCAAAGCCCCAAGCAAGCAGCCCTGCCTCTGGCCACGCACGTGGAAGGGCCATATGGAGATGTTGTTTCTCTTCCTATTTTCTATTTTTAGGGGATGGGATGAGTAGAGCTCTTTCGTGGATGAAAGTAATAGAAAGGAGTTCAAGGTCGGACCACAGCAAAGGCAGCCAGCATGGTAGTTCCATGAAGCTCTGGACCCCTTTCCTGTGCACCCAGCAAAACCGAGACACATAACAATCCCATACTGTACTCTTTACTAGTAGGTCTGGGGCCAGAATTAGTTTAGAGTCTCTTTCAGATTCTGAGTATTTGATAGACTTTACCAGCTGGGCATCCATATTCTGGAAAACCAAAATGGTCAATGCAACAAAATCTGAACTTTTTGAACATGACAGTACTCCAAAAGTTTTGAACTTTCGAGTATTTTTACTCCAGGTTATGGGATGTTCAGCCTATATTGTTCTATTCTAATGTTTGCAAAGCATTTCAACATATAGAATATATATGCAAACACAGTCCCACAAGTCCCAATTTTATCTCTAAGTTTTGCTACTAAGAATAATCATAGATGAAGGGGATATTTGTGACTATTAAGAAGTCTCAGGGGCTGGAGAGATGGCTCAGAGGTTAAGAGCACTGACTGCTCTTCCAGAGGTCCTGAATTCAATTCCCAGCAACCACATGGTGGCTCACAACCATCTGTGATGAGATCTGGTGCCCTCTTCTGGCCTGCAGGCATACATGCAGACAGAACACTGTATACATAATAAATAAATAAATCTTTTTTTTTAAAAAAAAAAAAAAGAGGTCTCAGAAGAGACATCTTCACATCAATGGAAAGCCTCTTGCACCTTGGTTGTGGTGGCTACCCAAGTCCACACACATGCTAAAGTGGCAGAGAACTACACACAGGCACATGTGTATGCAAACTAGTGAGTTGTGAATGAAGCCTGTGGGCTCCAGGGAGGCAGAGCTTCTGATACATACAAATGTTTTATAAATAAGTATCCCTTCCTCAAATCACATTAGGCAAGATAGGTTTGGGTTTTTGTTTGTTTCAAATTCTGGGATATCTGCACATATATGTATCTTAAGAGACAGGACACATACATGAACACAAAACAAATCCATTTGTTTCATATACTATATGGATGGCACCTTAAGACAATTTATATAATATTTTCAATAATACTATATGTAGTTTCCATGGTATGGAATTTTCCTTCCATGGTATTATGTTGACATGCAACAAAGTTTTGCCTTAAAAAAATAGAGTTATTTTATTTTGTGTGTGTGTGTTGGGGGGGTATATACACATAAGTGTAGTGCCTGCATCCGGCAGAGGCATCTGATCACCCTGGAGCTGGAGTTGCAGTAGCAGTGAGCTGCTGCAGTGGGTGCTAAGGATCAAATCAGATCCCCGGGAAGAGCCCTGAGTGCTCTCAATCACTGAGCCATTGCTCCAGGCCAAGTTTTAGCTACTGAGTAGCTAGCTAGGACTTCAAATTTTCAGATGAGGGATGCTAGACCTGTGTAAGTATTTATAAGTTGCTACCACTGATGGAGCCAAAGTGAAAGGTATACAGGACCTCAATTCCTATGGATCTATTATTTTTAATTTTAAAAGTAACCAAAGGATATAAACCGTAGTCAATATTCCTTGATACCAAGCTGTGTTCCACAAAGCCAGTGAGAACTACATTTGCACAAACAAAACATGCATCACTGACATTTTACTAAGTCAAACCATGAAGAAATAAATTCCATACCTTTGGATTAAGCTTTGTAAGGTCATATCTCTTCTCTGAAAGGTTTAATACCTGTGAAGGGAAACAAATAATTGTAGACAAAGCATGGTTCCCAGAGAGAAAGGAAACCACACAACTGCATTTAAACAGTTGCCTCTGAGGGTCAAGGACCAAAAAGAGATTGAAATGCACAGATGTGTGTGGTCACAGGACAGAACCAAAGCAAGATACAGATGGCACTCGAACATCTGTAAATCCAACATTTTCCTTTCGTTAACCAAAATGAGCATTTTTGTTAGCTAAAATGGGCAAGGTAAACTTTTCCTTCTTATTTGTTTTGCCTTTTGTTTTTGTTTTTGTTTTTTTTTTTTTAATCTGCAAACATTGTAAAGCACAAGGTCTGTCTGTACAAACAGATCTTAGTAGTAGCTCTTCCTGGTCCTACCCAGCACAAGGGGCACTCCTGGGGCAGGCAGTAGTGATTTCTCAGTAGAGAAGGAGCCAGGTATGGAAAAGCCTAAGCTGGATGGAGACTTGCCACTAACAAACCACAGCTGTCTAGAATCAAGGCCAACACAAGACCACCTGTGCCCTCACAGGACACATGGCTCCTCTTTAACTCAGCCCCAGTTACCTCCTGGGCCCACTCAGTGTCAGCCCCACTCACGTCCTGCTTGAATCATCAGCACTCAGCTACTCTTCCTTGGAGGGCACAGGACACCGTGGCCTGGCTAGCTACATCACTGTGACTGCCTTCCTTAAAAGGTTTCTGGGTTTGGAATGCCCTCAGCTGTCTCCTTGGGAAGTATGGGAAGAAAGAGATTGGTCTGGGCACAGCTTCCCACTGGAGGAGCCCGGCAGAGGCAGCTCTGGAGGGGTCTCGTGAAAGGTGTAGCCATCTTGGGGTCTTGGATGCTACTCCCCTGCCCACAACCAGGCGGGACTTCAGGGAGTCCAAGTGCTGGAAGAGGTCACAGGCAGTTCATGAAGAGACTATCCTGGAAGCAACAGCTAGTCCCCAGTGAGCCCTGAGTCTAGCATGGGAGAAGGCTGCTAAGGGTGACAATAACCTCCTTGTTGGCTTTGTAAGATTAGCTCTCCTGAGATAAGGCGGCAGCATGAGAGAAGGTGCTAGAAGCTGTCAATGTAATCTAAGCAGTGATGACAGCAGCAGCCAGAGGCTCTGTGGGGCTGGTAGCCCTGGAAGAGAACAGGGCCAATCAGAGGGAGGCGCATGCAAAGCCACTCATCTACTTCCCCTCAAATCCGGTCCCCCTCATAGCACACGTGCTGTGAAATCAGGCTGCCTAGGCTTGCCCCCACGACCACTCTTGTTTCTTGGGCACCCACCCTCTTGCCTTTCCAACGTACTGGTCAGCAGGAGGGGACAGGGCTGCTTCCTGACACCAGAGATACCCCGGCATTAGCCATGGTTAGCTGACCGGGAATGCCCACAATCCTAGGAGCCAGAAGCTGTGATCCGTGCTGGACAGGGGCAGCAGCGCCCCCTATAGTCAACTGTCACAGCGCAAGACACAACCAATGAGAGCGAAGCTTACAGTGGAAGAGCAGAGCACATGGCCAACTCCCACTTCCTAGACTCTTGAGTTGGGTTCCAGACCCCAAGACCACCCCACCCCTCTTTGTTTGCAAGGCGCAGACACATCCCTGGCCCTCACATGCACCCTCCTCGGGACCCCTGCCTAGAGCCCCTCTGCCATGCTGTGGCTGTCCTGCCCACTCACCAGGTAGTTGTCTCCATGCTTAGACTTGAGCATGCGCGTGACTTCCTGCAGGCTGTGCAAGTAGGACTCCTCTGAACAACCGGCAGGGAAGGACACCGCGATGATGCGCTCTGTGACATACGTAAGGTCCAGTTCATGGCTGTCCTCCATGGCTGGACTCAGGACCAGGGGCCTGCAAGAGAGGAGGAGGCAGTCAGTAAAAGGATTAACAGGAAAAGGGATGAACACTCACCCTGGGATTTTCAGGAAAGAGATGGGAACAGTAGCTTCCTGAGAGTCTCATCTACACGGTTCCCCCACGCACTAGGGTACACAGATCTATTGCAGGTCAAGACTGAGCAGATACAAGGCCCTAACTACTGGGAATACACAGAGGAGAAGCTTGGAGGGTCACGGGCAGAAAGCATATGGGTACACCAGAAGGCACGCCACGCTCTGCCGTGTGCCCAGATTTGCTCTTGGAGAAGACACACAACCCTGACACCAAGGTTTCAGGGTCAGCATGAGGCAGCCGGGCAGACAAAAGGGATGGTGGAAGCAGAGTCCACAGATGACTACAGAAGCCAGCAGCCACCCTGTCTACATGCTACTCCCGGGGAAGAGGCTAGTGAGGGAGACTGGACAAACTGGGGGGGGGGGGGAGATTGTGCAAGAAGCCTAGAGATGAAGCTAGACCCCCGCATTGGAAAGTGGTTAAGTTAGGACATGATGAGGCGATGGTTCTGCCACGAAGGAGGCCTTTTCCCTACAGGCTTTGGGGAAAACCCCATGTGAAGAGGATGCAGGGACCCACACTCAAGATCAGGATGCAAAAGGGATCAAGAGACATGGTATGGGGCTAACCCCAAGAGAAACACTAAGTGAAATGAGAGCAGAGTATGCTGCCATTACTCACAGGCTGCTTGCCTGGGTTTATTTTTCTTACTTTTACTGTATGTATTTCTCTTGGCTTTGAGGGGAAAAAAAAATCATGCAAATGGCTCAGCACACCTCCATGCATCCATCCATCCTTGGAATCACCAGCCTTCAGTCAGTTTTGTCCCTATTCACACCTTCACAATCACCAGCACCCTGTAATCTCCACCCAACACTCGCCAGCTTCTGCACCACAGTCTACTCTACTCTTATAACCACTTTGAAGCAAGTCATCTTTTAAAAAAAAACCAATAGTGGCCAGGGTGGCGGAGGTGCCACACGCCTTTAATCCCAGCACTCGGGAGGCAGAGGCAGGTGGATCTCTGTGAGTTTGAGGCCACCCTGGTCTTCAAAGGGAGTTCCAGGACAAGCTCCAAAGCTACACAGAGAAACCCTGTCTGGAAAAAGCAAGCAAACAAACAAACAAACAAATAAATAAATAAATAAATAAATAAATAAATAAATAAATACCAATAGTGTCAGGCACGATGGCATACATCTTTAATCCCAGCATTTTGGAAGCAAAGGCGAACAGATCTTTGTGAGTTCTTAACCAGCCTAGTTTACATAGGACTGACTTTCAGGCCAGCCAGGGCTACCAGGTGAGACCTTGTCTTAGATAGATGGATGAATGGATGGATGGATGGATGGATGGATGGATGTTAGGTAGGCAGGCAGGCAGACATCCAAGAAAACCTTTATAGTATAGTTTTCTACAAGATTTTATCAAATCATCTATAATGCCATTATCATTTCTAAAAGTAGAAACAACACCAAGTATTAAATACCATGATTTTTGTTGTTGTTGTTGTTGTTGGGGTTTTTGTTTGTTTGTTTGTTTTGTTTTTGTTTTGTTTTGTTTTGTTTTGTTTTTTTGTTTTTTGTTTTGGTTTTTCAAGACAGGGTTTCTCTGTAGCTTTGGTGGCTGTCCTGGAACTCACTCTGTAGACCAGGCTGGCCTCAAACTCACAGAGAACCACCTGCCTCTGCCTCCCGAGTGCTGGGATTACAGGCGTGCGCCACCACCGCCCTGCTCAGAATTTGTTTTTACAGTTGACTTGATTCAGCATTTTCAAAGATTTTTTTCTTTTCCATCTATTCATCAAACATGGGCATAAAAGAGTTTCCACTGTTTTTTTAAATGAACCAAATTAAACACTAAGAACCGTAACAGTAATAATAATAATAATAATAATAATAATAATAATAATACTGATAGTAATGTGACTTCTTACGGCTATCTAAGACCATACATAAAGCGGTGCTTCCCAAAAGTTCTGCCAACTGACTGGGCTGAAGGCCACCTCTCCTGGCCCCTGCTAGCAAGTGGCTATTCCCTGAGGCATGCCTACCCATTCCTCACTACCGACGTCATACTACCAGATGTCAATATCACTGTCTACCAAAAGACAAGATGTTTCCACAATATAAAATCAGAAATGGTTAGATGCTTTGCCTTTGATGATTCATTCTTAAAAACAGTAGTTAGGGGGGAGGGGGCAGGCTGGGGTGCTCCGTGGTAGAGCACTTGCCTAGCATGAACTAGGCTGTGGGTCTAATCCCTCACATGCCTCCAAAAGACATGATTATTACAGAATAAGTAATAGAATGACCTAGTCTCCTCTCTGGTGACTACCCCCAAACTGTGGCCAGGGGCATAGGAATGAGCTTCTTTCCCAGAGGAACACTCACCTTGAAGGCTTGTCACAGCGGAGAACAGCAGGTGGGGTAGAACTTTCAGGAGCCTGCAAATATCAAAACACGAATCCTTTTGAGATTGATTTCCTTACATACCAGTAAGACCAACTACCCAGCCTTGCTGCCACCACCATCACCAGGAGGAAAAAAGACAGCTGTCCCACAGCTTAATCATCAATGGTAAGCAAACACTGTCACTCCCACCTCCCTTATCACCTGGGAAGGTGTGTAGCATATCAGAGGATTTTGGGTTGCCCAATGTCACAATTCCATGGAAGGCCATCAGGCAGGGGATGGTGAGACCACCCCCTCTCCAGGACAGGGCGGCCACAAACTCATCACATACAGAAGACTTTCATGTGGTATAGAAGAACCTCACCCCCATCAATGTCAGCCATGGTTGCTCATCATAAATGTGTGCAGCAACTCTCAGTGGTGATAAATATAAACATACACCAAACGAAGAAAAAATCCTCAGGTTCTAATTCCAGTTCACAGTGGGCATACAAGGGTTGTGTTACACACCTAGGTCACATACATGCCTAAGCATCCCCCTCCATGGCACTGCATGGCACTGTGAAGTACTCTCCCTGCCCCATTATTTGGTGACACGGGGTGACATTGTACTAAGAGGCAGAGAGCCTGTTTGGGGCACAGCCTTGTGACCTTCCACCCCACAAACAGTCAGAAGCATAATACATCCTTAATTCTAATTTATATCTGGATTCACACACATACACACACACTCAGTGTGATTGTAGGGATAGAAAAAAATGGTACAAATAGGTCAAGAAAGCTGTTTTCCCAAAATCATCCCAACTCAAAGCCTTCAGGAAACCCAAAATAGGAAACCCTTGCCTCCAGGGAAGAGGCCAGAACCCACACCCTATGTTGGATCTCAAGGTATCCAGAACATTCAAGTGGCTGTACTCCATAGCACCTGCTCCCTAGGATAGTGGAGGCTGCTCCTCTCCTTCAGTAGATGACAGGGCCAGGCCCCCATCCCAACCTCTTAGAGGTCACTGGTATGTTCCATATCAAAGCTTGGAACTCTGTCTAGCCCCAAGTAACCACAGTCTTTACTGCACACATCCAGCCAGGGGAGTCTGCCTCCAGAACCTCCCCTCTTGTCCTCCCAATCCACTCTTGTAGCCTTGAATCTATGAAAGACTCCAGGGAGATCCTGATGCCCCTCAGAAGGCAGGAATTGAAGTCGGGACTCAGACTCGATGATCTCAGAAGAGAATTTATATTTATTAGAATACAAGAAACTGAAACATCTAAGAAGATTTTGTACCAGTGCTGCTGATATGTCAACTGGGTCCTGATTTGAGAGGACACTGTGAGTGGATATGGCAAGTATTTAGGAGCCATCAGTTCTCAAGAGGGGCCCTAAAACAATCGACCCAGAGTGTGTGGCACAGGACGTGTAGACAGTGTTTCCATGACTACAAAGGGCAAAACGACAAAGAGTTGTGACTAGGAAAATGCACAGTTCTGCAGGTGCCGTGGATGCTCTACAGTAGAAACACATCCTAGGTTGATGACGGCCAATGGGTCCTGTCCGAGCTCCGGACCTCACCTCATTAACAGTGGAGCAGGTCCCTGAGAAACCCACCCGAAGTGGAAAATACCATAAAACAAAACTGAGGTTAAGGGTTGGAAAGATAGCCCAGCAGTTTACAGAGCTTCCTATCCTTCCAGAGGACCTACAGCTCCCAGCACCTGCACTGGACAGCTCACAACTCTACCTCCAGCTCCAGTGACTCCACAGCCCTCTTCTGGCCTCTGTGGCACCTGACAGACATGGCCTACACACGCACGCACGCACGCACACACTTAATAACTTTTTTAAATGAGTGCAACACATCTAACCTGGAGAATAACCTGGCAGCAACACCAAAGCGGTCCTCATGTGCTGTTGTGACCACACAGCTAACCAGAGCAGAGCTGGCTATCACTGTGCACTTTAGAGATATATCAATATAGCACAAGTCCAAAAAAAGATCCAAGTTCAAATCAATACAGTTTCCACTGAAGGCTCATCGGTTTCCAAGCATCCTAGGGTGGAGGGGCTCATCGCTTTCCCACCATTGGGTGTGGGGCTCAAGTTCAATCATCCTAAATCAGGATCATTGAGACATGAATCAGTCACACAACAGACACCCACATCCATGCAGATGCAGACAGGATGCTGAACACAAGCTGGAAGACAAGCAGTTTCTTTCTGGGACATAGTTCTGCTCGGTTTCCCTCTTATAGTTCTGTAGGCTTGTGGGGTTTCTTTTTGTTTGTTTGTTTGTTTGTTTTGTTTGGTTTGGTTTGGTTTGGTTTGGTTTGGTCTTGTTCCATTTTCTGCTAAGAACTCACATGATACCTGAGTAGGAAAGGAGAAAGCCACCATGTCTGTAGTCAGCTTGGAGACACTGCCAATCTCTGGGGTGACATCTAGGCCTCTCCCCACCACCCAAAGAGCTGCTCCCTGTCAGGAGCCACAAAAGGTGGATCTGAGGCTCTTGGACCTGGAGCAAGGACCCTAGCAAACTGCAGTTGCTCACAGGCAAACCTGGCCAAGAGGCTATGGAGGCCTCAGGGGAGCCGTGCACCTTCCCTGCAGGTGTGGTCTAGCCACATGGCCTGGGCCTGCTGCCCAAGACCATCCCATCGTCCTTACCCCCTCATAGGCCTAATTCCACCCCCACCACTCCCACAGGAGGTTTCCAGAAATTATTGCATCTCCCTTTGGACTCCACACCAATCTCTGTGGGTAATCAAAATCACTGACATTGGGACAGGGTCTTGTCGTATTCCCAGGTAACGTGGTGACTGTAACCACCACTCAACTGGAAGGCATCACCACCCTGCTGGAGGATGTTACCACTTTGCTGAAGGACACGTGACCCCACATGTGGGGCCATTATTTTATAACTGCAGAATAAATAAATACATGAATGAAGGCTTGGCACTAAGACTTTGGCTCTGGAGATGCTGCAGGCCTGGACTCAGCCACTGCCCTAAGCACCAATTTCTTCTGTAACAAGGGCAGGATTGAGGGCTCTGTTCCATCCATCCACATGGAGCCATTAGCCTCAATTGCTAACCAAAAGGCCAGGAATCTTGTTAAAACACAGGCTGGATTTCTCACGGCTTCTTTGGTGATGCAGCAGTCACGGGGTCAAACTGAATGCAGAAGTGAGCTCTCCAAGAAGGCAGAGAAAAAAACAACACAGAAACCCTATGTGTGTAAGACTAAAATTACAGCACCTCAGAGAGGTTTCTGCTTACTATAACCAGGAAGGGCTCTTTGCAAACAAAATGTTGAATTTATAACAAAAAGGGAGATTTCAACAGACCTCTGAGTGGAAAATGTCATGGGTTGACCTATGTTGCTCATTGATGAGGGATAAAACTGTCCTGGTCTCTATACCTGACCATACCAACACCCCAGGTCCATTTGCTCATTTGGGTGCACCATGCTAGAACCAAAGCTATGGTCTGAATATGGCTTGTCCTCACTAAGACGGGCTGAGATTAATCCTTGCTTAAGTCTGGTCAGGAGAGATCTTTACTGTCTTCATTTGTGACTAAGACATTCATAGATTAACGGGCTAACGGGTCATCTCCAGGGGTCCTCCCATAAGAACCCCTTTACTGCTGCCTCATGATGTGTTCCTCTTACCATGTGACACCCTCTGCCACCGTGAGAGTGCAGAGACCCCTACCAGCAAGAAGGCCTGTCAGTCCCACAGAGTAGTAGTTGGTACCAGACACTGTGAACTCCGAAATCCAAGTTTGAGGTGGAATCGCAAAAGGACCTTTCCAAAGTCGTCCCTTACTAGACAGCCCTTTAGCGTGGACCTCTCCATCCCTCGAACCATGAACTAAATAAATGTTCATTCCAGGGACAGAGAGATGACTCAGTGGTTAAGAGTGCTTGCTGCTCTTGCGGAAGACCTGGCCTCAATTCCAGCACCCACATGGCAGTCACAACCTGTAACTCCTGTTCCAAGAGAGCTGACAGCCTCTGCGGGCACCAGACACGCATACATACACATACATGCAAGCAAAACATGTACACATAAAATAAAAATAAGTATTTTTAGAATGAAATTCAAGAAGCAAACAAGTGTTTGTTCTATATAAATTACCTAGGCTGTGGCATTCAGTCATACCTAGCAACAAAAGCAGACTAAAACACCCCCCACACCCAAGGTCTTCAAGTATCCTATAGTTTTCAGAATTTAAACCGTACTTCTCATTTTACCATGAGTCACACCACACAGCCTTGTACTTTATCCAAAAGCACAGTAAGGTTCACTGGCCAGACCCTTAGTTCTCCCACTGACCTTCATTTTAAGTTTACACCCACATGGAGAATGTGTGACTGTTAGATGTGGGCACTGGAGCCAGGCATGGTAGGCAGGCCTGGACTAGGCTGAGATAGGAGCTGTTGAGGTCAGCCTGGGATAGAGAATGAGTTACAGGCCAAGAAGAACTATTACGGAGACCACTCCTCACCATTACCACCACCACCACCACCACCACCACCACCACCACCACCACCACCACCACCACAAAAAAATAAAAGAGAACTGGTATCCACGTGATATGTGTGGTGAGTTTCATCTTCCCTAGGACAAGGAGGTTGGAAGAAAGGATGACAGATCTCTAGATGTGAGGGTGTCTGGGAGGACCTAGGGCCCGCTCACACTGGAGTGAGGAAGACGTCCGAGGCAGACAATCCTCTTCTGAGCACATATGGATTCAGCGTGGTGCCACACACATTGATCCCATGATACAGAAATTGCTCGCAATCTGAAATCTTTCACATTACAGCTACTGACAATTGTTTCTTAATTGATAACTATATAATTTCAGAGGATGATGCCAACAGGTAGAGACTATTTATTACACCATCTCCAACCCCCTAAGTCCAACCTGAGTTGGAGTACAGCAATGCTAACTTCATAAAATGTCCAACAACTTGATGTGCCACACAAGGTGCCTCCCATTGGGACTCACTACAAAGCACAAAGGAACATCTTCCATCATGTCTATCTGAGGGAATGAGGCAGGAAGGAGAGGCTCAGCCCAGCCCCATCCAATTCTAATCTAGTCCTAACATACTTCTGAACCATCATCTGTGGTTACAGAGAGTTCAATGCACTTGGATACCCCAAGCTCCAGTCCTGTGTGTGTTAGCTACTTGCATCCTGCTGGAAACCCAGCCCAGGCCTGGTTGCCTGCAAGCTGTGTTCGGTACTCAGCAGCTCCTAGAGACCAAACCAAAACCTTTTCAAAGATACCACCAGCCTCATGCTCCACATCAGCATGTGAAGGTTCTATACCTAGAACCACACAGGGAAGCTGCAGTCACCCCCCACCCCCCCCCCCGATACCCCTATCCTGAAGACATGCATGGTGAGGTCTTGCTCTGGCTGCCACTCTGTCCCCAGAAACTTCCTGGGGAAGACTGACCATGAGCCAGTGCTGGCAATGACCAGATCTCCCACAAGAGGCGTGCACAAGGCTTCCTGCCTCAGGTGGGAACTCAGGTTGGGCAGAGTCTCTCACCTGTCTGGCAGGTACTTAGCCCAATCATCACCATCCACAGGTGCAGGGAGAAGGAAGAGTGGGGGAGGTAAGGCAGGATCCACGGTGAAGGTCAAACCTGTGCCAGGCAGCCTTACCAAGGCCATCCTGCTCCAGCTGCTCCGTCCTTTACTGCATTCTCCCCTGTTCAGCTCCAGGGCTCATCCTGGCCCAACCGCTGTGGTCACCACTGTCTTCTTAGAAAATAACAGCTGTTACGTGCTGAGAAAGCACGTGGGAGCCAGGCTAGCCCAGAAACCCACAAACAAGATACAAAGAAAAAAACGTGATAAAGAATTTAATGTGAGCATCTGTAATTTATTTTAGGGGCTGGAGAGACAGCTCAGCAATTAAGTGTGCTTACTGCTCTCCCAGGACCTAAATTCAGTAGTGACATCAGGCAGCTTGAAACTGCCTGCAACTCTAGTTCCTAGGGAACCAATGTCTTCTTCTGGCCTCTACACATAGTGACACATAAACACCCACACCCACACCCACACTTTAAGAATAAATAACTTGCCGGGTGGTGGTGGCGCATGCCTTTAATCCCAGCACTCAGGAGGCAGAGCCAGGCGGATCTCTTTGAGTTCGAGGCCAGCCTGGGCTACCAAGTGAGTTCCAGGAAAGGCACAAAGCTACACAGGGAAACCCTGTCTCGAAAAAAAAAAAAAAAAAAAAAAAAGAATAAATAACTTTTTAAAGTAATTCAAACTGATTTCTTCTGTTAAAGGTGGTATTTCTTATCATCTGAAGCAGATGCAGCAACAGCAGCTTTCCAGCCGTAACTATAGACGCAGGTACCTCTCTCTCAAGAGAGGACAGTGACCCTGTGGGTCATGAGATTCTGTGGACACATCACAGGACCTGTGCATGCTACATATGTGTCAGGCAGGACAGGGGAACACAAGCCAGGTGGTAGGGAAACAAAGACATGCTGCTATAGGATAAACCACCTTCAAGGACACGGGCTCCACATGGGTCCATTAGGGCCCCTGTACCCCAAAGAATGCCCCTCTGGCCACACTGTTACCACCATTCCAAGGGTATGCCTAATCAAACCTCCCTTTAGGTTAGGAATCCACACAGAGCCTTGTAGGGAAAACAGCTGTTCCCAGACTGACCGCACAGTGCACAGTGTTCTGCAGTGTTGCCCCTAACATATAACAGCTGTAATCTAGCATCCTGTAGCTCAACATCTGAAGCGAATGCCCATTCACCAGGCACCCTGCTGTACCCCACATGCAAGGCCAGAGAGTGGCCACATCAACCGGCATGGCAGAGTGGAGAGACCCCAGTGACAATGGTGGCTTTTTCTGCAAGGTCAAACCATGGCTCCTTTCCCAGAAAGAAGGAGTCCAGATTCAGAAGTCTCACATTTGGTGCAGACCTAAGGGAGAGATGAGTACATCCCTTGTAGCAAGAGGAGGGTGGTGTGTACACAGGGAGGGTGGTGCTGGTGGTGGCGGCATTACAGCTACGCAGAAGGCCATGGGCAAGGCCCCAGGGAACTGTCACCAAAAGGTTTCCAGAGTCATCTTCACCAGAACCGCTTGTTGAACACCGTGTCAGACACCAGTTAGACACCAGGGCATACACGGGCGCACACATAGTCACCTAACATTCCCACAGCCCAACTGACCCAAGAATGAGGGCAGACAGAGCCCCACTCACTGAGGAGAAACTTGAGGCTGCCTAGGGCATCCCATCCTCCAGGAAGGGTAAGGCAGGCTAAGCCTGCTCACCAATGATCCTCTTTGGAGGTGAGGTCTGGGGATGTCACACACCCCAGGCCAGGCCCAAAAGGAGAGCGTGTGGATGCACAAGGCTTTGGCTTTGCTTTTGTCTATTGGCAGTGTTGTGTCCAATCAGAATCATGGGACCGTGACAGAATTCGGCACCAGGAGGCCCTGGATGTGATTATGTACCATCTCCCTACAACCTGGTAGCTGTAGGACCACGGGCAGAAACATGCATGAGCCCACATGGGCTCATATGCAGAATGAAACAAGGACTCCTTTGCCTACTGACCTATTCAAGGAACAAAGTAAAAAATGCCCAGCACTTGCCTGATCATACTATTGCAATGCAATTGTTTTCCCCTGGCTTCATGATATACTGGGATGTGCCCAACGTCTCCTTCCCCAGAAATGCTCAGGATAGGGTAAAACCAAGTTCAGAGTGAAAGTCCATGCTTATGTTCAGCCCATGGCCAGGGACCTTGCACCAGGAAGAATATAACAGCCATCAGCTCCCTGCCTCTACTAAAAGCACGAAACACCCATCATTACACAGGATCGGGCAACCTCTGACAGGTAGCCAAGGTCCTCACCATCAAAGAAAGGTAAGCACAGCATACC
Source organism: Onychomys torridus (assembly GCF_903995425.1). Lineage (NCBI taxonomy): Eukaryota > Metazoa > Chordata > Mammalia > Rodentia > Cricetidae > Onychomys > Onychomys torridus. The sequence continues at coordinate 21,492,530 of NC_050452.1, read as the reverse complement.
ATCACATTTTGAGAGAGACCACACTGCCACATAATTTGTACAGAATATTGATGTTGTGACTGTTCTGGTTTATTTTTAGTTGCTATTATTGTGTCAACCTCACAAGTTATCTATAACAACAACAAAAAACAAACAAACCAACAAAAAAACAGTGTATGTTTTTCTGCAATCCCAAGTATCATGGGTCTTGAAACACACCCCAGGGGAGAGATACCTTTATGACTTTGACACTAGATTACCATTGCATCTAAGGACACCAACATCCATGCAGAGCCATGGCTGCCAGGCAAGCTGTGTCTTGGTGGATGCTCAATGCCCTTCTTCAAATAGAACATTCAGGTGTCCTAAGGGCTTCTGTGACAAGTGGTGTTCAGAGACCACCTAGCAGTGCAAATGACACAGCAGCCAGGCCAGGTAGGTAGCCACAAGGGCTGCAGCAGAGCCAAGAGGACGGTGCACCTCACCATGCTCTTTACCTATGCCAGCCCCTGGTGGACTGAGTCCCGTCCAACCCTGGGTATCATCAATGCAGAGTTGTCCAGGACCATACCCTCCCCTCCCAATGACTCTGCCCTCAGGACAAGCACTACATCAATTTCTGGCTGAAGGAGCAAAGGACCCAGGCACAGAGGATTGGAAACAGCAGAATGAGTGTGAAGAACTATTCCTGCAGAGTTGCTATGGGGTCAGAGTCTGCATCTGGAGCTGTGTGACCCAGGACGCGTGTCTTACCATCTATGTACCTCAGGCTCCTTGTCCCTAAAATTAGGTTATTAAGTAACGACAACCATCTTCTCAAGTGAAGTCCTTCCTACAAGAATCAAAGCAGTGTGGCCTGCTGCACCCTCCCACCGGTGCCTGGCACAGAATACATAAATCCAGGACTGCTGTCTCCAGTAAGGATTTCGCTAAGAATGTATCGGTGCCCTGGAAAAACAGAGGGACTCTAGAAAAAGTCTCAGTGGCCAGGTACCCTCCTGGGAGGGGAAGGCTGAGGAGTGACAGCAGGGCCTTCAAAGGAGTCTTGGAAGGGTACACTCAACTGACAGGGAATTCATTAGGAAGCAGCTCACCTACAGCACACAACCTGCACAGGGCAGTTAAAGATGATGTGTTCTAGTTAATGCCTGTGCACACTTCCAGTAAAGCATCTTTCTTCACAGGTGAATGTCCTGCTGCCACAGGGTAAAGAGCAGACACTCAGTAAGGCCACCAAGGTACCAGTGAGCTGTCCCCGAGCGTAGTACCCAGTCATTCTGTGCTGCTACCTCAATTCTCTGCTTCTCCTACCCCAGGGCCTTTGCACACACTGTGCATAGACTCGTATGCTCTAAATCCACAAATCCAAGTTTTACTGCTAACTCCAAGAACTCTTTGAGGTTTCATCTCTTCAGCCATATAACAAAATCTTCACAACAAAGGGGTGCTTGGTCTCCCTGTCCTAACAAGTCAGGGTTTTGTTTGTTTCTTCTCATTTACCATAGTCGTTTCTTACACTGACTGTAGCTACACGGAAATGCTGTGTGGATCTGTGGATCTGTATGTGTCTGTGTGTATATGGATGTCTATGTGTATACATATGTGTGTGTGTCTGTGTGTGTGTGTGTGTGTGTGTGTGTGTGTGTGTGTGTGTGTGTCTGTGTATAGAATCCAGAACCTCGCACATATTAAGCACTTTCCACCACCGAGTCACACATCCCCTCACCCCAACTGTGTAAATTCCTTTCTGCACACTGCACTTGCATGCTGACATTGCAGAGGCATTGAATGTGGTCCCCTGTGGCCTCTCAGCCTTTGGCCAGTACACCTCATCAGCCCACCATACACACAGGACCTGTGAAAGAAAGAAGAAATGGACACAGACCCCAATGTGTCCAGCCACAGACCCCAATGTGCCCAGCCATTCTAAGTGGCATGAGGACTGCTTTCACATTTCAGCACTGGACATCACGCAGCTCAACAGAGCTGCATGACTCAGGTCAGTATGCTGAGGCTACTGGGGGCTGGCTGCAGGTTCCCCACCCTCAATCAGGCTGCCTCAGGACTATTTACTATCCTCCTTGGTGACTGTCTCCCTATGCAGTGCAGTATCCTGGAACATAGGTCATGGTCCCTCTCCAATATGCTAGCCAAAGAGGCACCAACCAGGGCAGATACAGCGGATTCTGTCAGAGCCAATAAAGGCTCAGGACAGCCAGGACCTGCTATGTCTTCCCCACATAGTTAGGGAGAAGACAAAAAGTCCTCTGCTTGATGCATGGAAGGATATCTGGACTGGGCTTGAGTGGGCAGCAAATAGCACATCCTGTGTCACCGGAGTCTGCACTGTCCCCAACAATCCAGCCGGCACAGACAACAGGCAGTGTGCATGGCTCTGTGAGAAGGAACAATGGCAGCAATGGCCAAGAGTACCAGGAAGCTGGCTACACAGCTGGTGACCCGGCACAGACCACAGTGTTGGGCTGGGGGTGGGGAGAATTACTCAGTGTCTGCGCTGAGACACTTCACCACCCCACAGCTGCTCTGCCTCCCTAGCAAGGGCAGGAACCAGCCTTTCCCAAAGGCCCCAGCTGCACTCAGAATTAAGGCACCCCCTTTCTGCCTCCCTCTATGCAAGACACAGGAAGTGGGGGTGGGGGGCAAGCTTTGGAAGCCAAAGGGCTATTTGAAGCCGGCTGTCCTATTTAACTAGCCTCCGGACCTGGTGGAAAGCACTCCCTCTGTGTGAACTGGTTCCTTCATTTGTTAAGAAAGGTAGAACCACCTTGTTAACATTAAATAAGGGAAATCACAAGAGGCTGTGGGGTGCTAAGTGCACAATACCCCTATTAGCATAAATAGTAATTAAGCATGAGCTACAGACCCAGACATTTCACTCGCACGCCCATCAGGTACCGAGATCCTGAGATGCATTTACCCGTATCAGGTCTGGTGGTCTAGTGGACGTTCACTGGTAATCTAGCACAAGTTCACTAGGCAGATAGATCGGCCTTGACCTCAGTCTCCCCTTCCGAGGGAGCAGGGCGAGGGATGATTTTAGGTTCCACTGCCAATTAGACTCTCATTTCTATTTTCAGGAGAACCCAAGAAGAGAGTTAACAGAATTGGCCAGCTTCATTTTCTCCCTCAGTAGTCTTAACATGAGCAGCAGCGGTAGAAACTACCAGATAAAGGGCACTCCTTCAGATGCTCAGCTTTGTCTCTGAGTTCAACTCCCAGAAGCAGCTTGCTGAGATTACATGTATGATCATTTGTTGCCCATTACTGCCAGTGAGCTGGCCACAGCCAAAGGCTAGGCTTGTCTACAGCCATATGGAACAGCAGTGCAGAGGAAGGCACACACGTGTGGAGGAGGCCAGTGCTGGCCAGGGAGACAGAGATGGGCGCATACATAAGACAACATGATGGTCCACATTCTCTCTGCACTGAATAACCTGGGGCTGGGGTACGGCTGGCAGAGGAGGGGATAGCCAAGGACGAGGAACTTACTGTGCTCAGTTGTGGAACCACGGGGCTACTTCTCCTTCCTGAAACCGCTACTCTGAATGGCGTCACTTCTGGCTCCTCCTGCCACTCAGCCAATGCCCCTCTTCCAACTAAAGCCTCTGTCCTGAGCCTAGGGAAGGACACCAGCGTGGCCAGCAGGCAAGAGGGCCCGGCAAGTGTGGGAGGCTCCAGAACCTCAGCCAGGAGCTGTGGGCAAGTGTGTGAGGCGAGCACGCATGCTTGCACACTGGCAAGGACGCTGTGAGCCTGAGGCTGTGGGCCAGCCTGCCAAGGGCCTACAGAACAAGATCAGTGCTGACTGGCCAGAGCCGGCAGACCAGGAAGGGTTGCCTGTTGGTTTGTGAGCACTGTGTGCCAGCCTTAGGAGGTGGGGCTAACTGTGTCCTTCTGTAGAGCCCCTCAGAACAGCCTACAGAGGATCCCCTTTCCTAAGGTACAGAGGCAGTGCTCCCCTGGAGAAAACTTTGCTGGAAGTCTCTTGGAGGACCTAACAGAGCCTGGTTGGCACCTGTCTGCCTCCCAACTGGCTTTGCTGATTCTCTTCTCCTTCCTTGGCCTCTGCTCCACCATACTCCAAACAGAACTGGAGAGGGCTCATCAATACGATCCATCAAAAATTTTTAAAATAAACACAAGCCAAGAAAATCTTCAGAAAACCAGGGTCAGAGACCAGGTGGTCAGAACAGAAAGAAAAGTCCTTCTGAAGCTCGGCTCAGGGCAGGTACATGCTCTACTCGTCCCCAGTTGCCTGCAGGCCAGAACACAAAGGGAGATCTTGGCCAGGCACACAGAGCTCGGTGACAGCTGGGACTTTAAAGGCCAAGCAAGGTTTGATCTATCACCTGGCTAAGAGCAAGACAGCAATCAGCCAGGTTGTCCTTGTCTGAGGCCGTCAGAAGTGCCGCGGTCAGAAGTGCCACGGCAGCTGTTCAAACGACTTTTTATGGCAGGGTCAGTCACATCCCATAAGCCGACAGTGAGGGTTGTGTGTTTATTTCATAACTAATCTCCATGCACTACTGTTCTGCTTTAGAATTTCATGGGGAAATGAAACACTTCACACAGAAACATGACAGGGAAGAGAAAGGGATGGGCATCCTCATAGGCTCTAAGGCACTGGATCTGCTTCCAGGGCAGAGGGGAGACAGGGGTGCTGAGCTAAGGTGAGCTGGGGGCCCCCACCCCTTCCTTCAAGCATGAGGCAGAAAGAACAGCAGGGGCTTGGACTTAAATAGGACCATCTGTTCCTCTTACCAGCCACATTGTCAGACTGGGCAACAACAGGACACTGACTCCCCACAGTATCTATGTTCACCTCTGGGAGCTGGGTCCAATCCCAGCAGCCTCAATGGCAGCAAAGCCCAGGACATGGGAATGACAGCCAAAGGGTGCCTGACAGCCTAAGCATGGGTTGCTAAGTGTCCCATGGGACTAGAGCCCCAGGACTGCCACCAACCTTGCCACAGAAAAACCATTCCCGTCTTTGGTCCTTTCCTTGGTTTCTCCAATGATGAAACACTTAAGGTGTTCCATGGGGCTACAGACAGGGTGGTATATAGTCCTAAGGACTCAGAGACTGCACCTCCCAAACGCCATCAAAACCTGATGAAAGGGGCAGGGAGGTGGCTCCATCAGTCAGGTGCTGTGTAAGCAAGAAGACTGGAGGTCAGGGGATCTGGGGCTTGCTGGCCACCCTCTGCAGACAAACTGGTGATCTCTGGGCTCAAAGAGAGACATCTGAAGAATAAGGCAGAGCAATAGAGAAAGACGCCCAACACCAACTTCTGGTCTGCTGCACATGCATGCTTACAAAACGTGTGTGTGTGTGTGTGTGTGTGTGTGTGTGTGTGTGTGTGTGTGTGTACGTGTGTACATATACAAAGAGAGGGTGAGAGAGAGAGAGAATGCATTCGAGCAAGCCTGGCACAAAATGACAGTTGGCAAAGAATAAGTTCTAGAATTCCAGTCGGGGGACAATAGCTAGTGAACAGTTCACATTTATTATGCACCAGAAACAAAGGAACCTCAAAGAAGTGTCCCCACTACAGTGACAGGCAGGCAGAAGCGGTCAGGAGGTGCATCACCCACAGCAGGACAATGCGCAGAACAGGCAAATGCAACCATTTGCTTGAGAAGGTAGAGAACATCTATCTAGGTACCAGGGTGTGGATTCTGCTGTGGTAGGCAGGAGTGGGCAGCCTGTGCTGGGTCCTCTCTCCAGTGGGTTATTGAGAGAAGCATCCTGTCCTGTTGCCTAGGTGGCCCATCACCCTAACATATATAGCCCAGCTCCATAGGCAAAAAAGCAGGCATCCTACTGTGGACAGCCTCCCAATCCCCAGCCAGCAGACACGGGTCCTACCTGTATGACATCAGAGCTAAGGACTGGGGTGGGATAAACACAAGCATACAGGTAAGAGGCCTGAAGTCACTGGCAAACACAGCCCGAAGATGCTGGCCAGACCTACGGCTAGCTCCTGGACACAGGATTCACAGAGGGATGGTGGCTGCAAAGCAGATGCAGCCCTCCAGGCACCACAAGCTATTCTGAAAGACTCCGAGGACCCACTGTGTGTGTGTGTGGCGGTGTGGAGGACACTACTCACATGGCAGGGATTCCTGTGCCACTGGAAGAAGGGACTGCCCAGGTAGCATTGACAGACTGCACAGGCAGCCATACACATTGGCTAGCACCACACGGTCCCCTCTGCCAAGAACAGGGCAGCAGAGATGTAGAACAGAAGGAATGAATTCTACCCAGGCAGACAGCACAGCCTTGCTTTAGGCCAGGCTAGAACAACCGTACTTAGCGGGATGACCCAGCAAGACCACCCACTGCGCACGCTGAGGCACTGGGACTTTTACTCTACGCCAGGCACAAAATAAAACCAAGCTGTGTAGGCTTCTAGCTATACTAGGGGAAGGGGTCCACTGAGGCGGGGACCACCGGGCGCATCCTTCCTGTTCTTCCTACCTGCTCAGACCCCTTCCTGCTTCCTGCTTATCTTGCATGTCTCTTGGTCACTGCCCCTTTCTGTATATCTCTGCTCTCCTCGACCTTTGCTTCAATACGGACCCAGAAAAACAAGGCCAAGTGATCATGAACACTCTGATACTGAGCCCAAACAAGCTTTCACTGCTTTAATCTGATATTCTCAGTATCTGTCAGAGTGAAGAAAACTGACTGAAAAGACAGTCTCTTAATTTCCTAAGAGCCATCTTTCCCTTCCCCTATCAACACCTCCTTTCTTTAAAAAAATTTCCATCTCGTCTTTTTACCCTTTCCATCACATGACAAAACCCGAGGAAAGCAAGATTGGTGTGGGCTCTTAGTTTCCGGTGGGGGAGTGGGGGGGGTGCTTGGCTGGCTCTCCTGTTGGTGGTGGGGCACGGCATCATGGGAAATGGCCTGGTGGAACAAGGCCCACTTCATAACAGCAGAGAGAGGGATCAAGGGTAAGACACTCTTCCAAGGTACACACCCACCCACCGCCACCCAGTGACTTACTCCCTCCAACTAGACCCCAGCTAGTTTCTACCACCTCCCCATAACGTTGCTAAGTTGGGGCTATATCATCAATGGATTAACACATTGATTACTCTGAAGCACTTGTGAGCAGCCACTTCCCCCAAAGCCTTGCTTCCGACCTCTGCACTGAAAGCCTTCTACACATGGGGACGCCACAGCGTGCATGTGTGTGCAAGCCACAGCGATGAGTATCTCTTCTGAGATGTGCAAGCTGAGTTCAATATCTTTCCTCTGCACGCTCCCCGGAGATGCGTGCTAACAAATGCCAACTACAGACTCTGAGAGAGAAGGAAGAGGCTGATTCTGAAATAACTGTGATGCTACAACATGGAGTCGGAATGCAGAAAGGACAAAGTGAGTGCACGCTCTGCTCGAGACTGATCAGCCATCTGTTCTCGGGACAGTCCCTCCTGCCCCAACATGGCCTCCATGACCGATAGCTGCCTCTCCCTGCATTTGCTCTCCTCCCCTCTCCCCACTCACTTACCACTTCCCCAAGACACTTCTAAAAACCCACTATCATCACGGCCTTCTGCCACTCAAGAACCCAAGAGGGTTCCTTATGTATAAACTTCAGATTAGCTCCACTTCTCAGATGTGCCAGCTCCTGCACACTTCATCCGACTCCAAGGGGTGTGCCCTCCAACTAGTCATCACCACGACAGCATGCCTGCACAGCAGCATGTGAGAGTGGATAGACCACCAGTGAGGAAAGGCATGGAAGCAAAAGTCAAGGCCCTTACCCAGCTCTATCTCTAAGGACAGGCTCATCCAGGCGGCCCCTTGTCCACCCCCCAGTGTTATTCTACAAAGAACAACACTGACCCTAAGTTATCCCAGAAGAACCCTACACTTGCCCCATGCATCACACAGCAGAAACTCCTGTGGAGACACACTATGAGTCTCCTGACCAGTATTACTCTCGCGTCCCACAAGAGCTGCCTCTGGCCCACACGATGCTCTGGCAATAAGCATCAAGCCAAGTCTCCTCCAAACAATCACAGGAGATGTTACAGGTCAAGTCCTGCAGAATCCTGATAGATATCAGAAACATGTCTTCCCAGATCAGCCTGGAAATCAGCACAAATGAATCTCACAACAAAACAGTATCAACATGTGACAGTTACAGATCATATCACAGGCACGTCTACTCAATTCCTCTCTGAAAATATGCCTTTTGGACGGTCAAGGTTAGCAGAGCCAACTGTTCCCTAACCCATCACCACCACCATTGTCTCCCCCGACACACAAGGCGGCAGGAAAGGTGACTTTAAACACGGTTCTGGTTATGTCCTCTGTATTCGGGGGCATAAATCTCGAGCTGTCTCAAGCGTTTGAGGCCCACAAGACGTATTAGTGATGACTCAGGTAGATCAATATTCCTCACCCTTCCGGAAAGGACCACTTCCCAGTACAAATTTGTTCTGAAATTAAGCTACCATGGCAAACTAGGACGATACTGGCGGCATCCACTGAGATGAGGATCTACAGAAGGTAACCACAGATAACAGTCTTCTGCAGCGTGAGCATATGGTCACTCTCCTCCCCAACACCATCCAGAGTCAGGAGCTCTCTCTACCAAGTTTACCTCCACTCCCCATAGAGCCATCTAGGTTCCCAGTGGCCAGTGCAAAGCCCCCGTCAGAGCCTGTGAGAGCTTTTTGAAAGCCCCACCCACACCCACACACCCTTCCACGCTCCAAGGTGGCTTAGCCACATGGGATGGATTCTCCTATCTTTACATACATTCATTTAGGAGTCAAGGAACACTGGGTACACAAGTCAATCAATTTTCTTCTTCAGTGAAAATTTTTATTGATATATATATATGTATATTGTCTGTGTGAGTATGTACTATGTGTCTGAGATTATCCACAGATGCCAGACGGAGGCATCAGATGCCCCGCACATGTAGTTACAGGTGGTTGTGAGCCGTCCCATGTAGGTATTAAGAGACTGAACTCAGGTCCTTTGAGAGAATAGCATACACTCTTAACCACTGAGCCATCTCTCCATCCACTGTAATTTACTTTTTTTTACTTTTACAACAAGAGCGGATTATGTAGCCAAGGCTGGCCTGGAACGTACTGTGTCGCTCGGGCTTACAAGGCAGTTTTTAAACACTGTATGGTATTCAGTGGTCCAGCTTGAGCAAGCCTTGTGTCTAAATTCAGTCTCATCTCTGATTCCCCACTCTTGTGAATGATGCTGAGGGGAATGTTCTACAGGGTGAAATATGTGCCATCCTTGCAGCTGTGCAGGAGAAACAGCTGAAGGTGCTGCCTGTTGAGACTCACTGCAAAGACTTCTCTCCTGTTGAAGGTTCTGTGATATCTAGGACCAGGTAGACAGACCCCATGAAGGGAAAAAAAAAAAAAAAAAAAAAGCTTCCAAATGGGGCAGAATGACTCTGTAGGAGCATCTAATCCCTTTTTCTATGGAGAACTATCAAGACAAAATGAAAGGGACCCAAAGTCCCTGCGTAACAATCAGATGAAGACAGGATCGGAGAGGCAGAACCTCCCACTCTTCCAAATATGTAACATCTATACTCACTCCTGTGGTAGTGCTCAGACCCAATATGGTCTGTGCCAATAGAATGTATTTAAGTTACGTCCCATCACCAGGGTACCACTTTAGACCTTTACATAAATCTTAGTACCAGGCACCACAGGCACTCACAAAGTATTTTTAAACTTAGGGAGAGAGCATTTGCTTATCCCATTAGTACCCTCTATGATTAAGATAATAATTCTACACATACCCTGGCCCTGGAGACAGGCAAAGTCTGATCCCGATGGCTAAGGCCAAAATAGTCCCTTAAATATTCCAACCTTGAAGTCCTAACCCCAGGAACTAGGAATTTGACTTCAATTTGAAGAACTGAAATGGGGTTATCAGGGTGGTGTCTTAATCCAAGCTCACTGGTGTCCATTAAAAATGAGATTATGTCAGAGAGACACACACAGGGATGAGGACACATTGTGTGCAAGCCAAGAAAAGAAACTGCAAAAGGAAGGAATCTGTTTATATATCCAGCTCCAATATCCAAATATCAGAACCTGTTCATATACCAAGCTCTGATATCCAAACATCAGAACCTGTTCATGTACCGAGCTCTGATATCCAAATACCAGACAGTGGGGGGAAAACCTGCTTATTATTTAGGTCACACACCTTTAGTACTTGATTACTGCAACCCAATTTGATGAAGACATCACCTTTAAAGTATATGAAATCCTTTAAAGTATATGAAATAAAGCAGTCATTTGGAAAGTGAGCAAACAAGCAGAGTACTCTCTGGCTACTCCCACCATGATCAGAGGAAGCTTGATACACTATATCTCTCAACCTTGTCTCCTACTCTGTCCTCTTCTGCGGAGATGTCCTGGGCAGCTGGACCAGACCTCTGGCTTAGTGCATGTTGAAGAAACATCCCCTTATCCCCATGAACAGCTCCGCTTTCCTTCGTGAACACTGCTCGGGGAAGCAGCTCATAGGAGCATCTCACTGGTGGAGTTCTGAAGGTCTGCCAGATCTCGGAAACACTGAGACGAGGACAGACATGGGGGACACTGGATCTCTCACTACTGTGAGCTCTTCCCCCAGCCCGTCACCTCCAAACCAGTGACTTGGGGTCTCTCTACTCTAATGGCCCCCACAGAAAGTTCTGGGTAATGAATCAGATAACAAAGTGACTACAGTCGCCTTCAGAGAGAGCTGGTATATAGAGCAACTCGCATCACCTGCTAGTCTCCACACTTACGCACACAGCTGACTGTGCACAGCCCAGTGCATTTCCCACATCTGGGATACGGCCCCACAGGGTGGGGAGGGAGGTAGTATACGTAAAACCTCAGGTAGCACCTTCCAGATGGGCAGACAGATGTCAAATGAGAACTCAGAGGGCTGCCTTGGCTGGAGGACTCACAAAACCACTCAGACGTTCCTTTCAGTTCATTCTGTTATTAGCGAGAATAAAACTCTAACCCCAGGCTCCCAGAACCAAATAAGTGAAGTCACCCCCAAATGGCCTCTCTAGGACTCCAGCTGGTCAGTAACCTGTGGGTTACCCTATTAATTCTCCCAGACAAGTGCTATAGCCTAGCTCCACACCAGAGCCAACCAGAGGGACCCTCTAATTTCCTGTTGGCTTAGAAACTCACCAGGACCTGGGATCCTAGCTTTTAAGTTCTGGGTATCAAACTCAAGTCCTCATGCTCACATAGAAGGCCTCACATATTGTAAGGCCTCCTTCCAGACTCAAGGGTCAAATGCCCAGGTGCTGAAACCTCCTAAATAATGAAAGTTAACAGTGGCCCAGAAAGCCACAGTGGGAGATCCTGAAGGAAATCAACCAATAGCGAGGGGCCCTGGATTCTCCAGACTAGCCTGAGCTCTGTGCTGGTTTGTACTATCCTCTTCTGGCCTTGTTTACAGGAAGTACAGGCCCCCACCTGAAGCCCACCAAAGATCCCAGTTAACTCCACCCAAATGAACTGCATCCCACACCTGCATGGATGTTACCACATCAACCAGAAACATCTTAGTACAATTTGACAAGATCAGGACTTTAAACAGAGAGCGAGAAACAGCATTCTGAAAGGTAATTCCTCGATGTCATAGGAAAAATCTCTCCAGTACTTGACCTTCCGTCCCAGTTTTGTTCAATTTTGTTCTTGTATCTGTTTAAATGAGGAGCCAAAAACAGCCTTGTGACGTGGATTTAATGCGTCTCTTTGGTTCCCTAACAAAATGGGTCCTTTCTCTTCTTTTTCTAATACGTGTTTAAAAGACCAGTGTCGGGGCTGGAGAGATGGTTCAGCAGTTGAAAGCACTGGTTTCTCTTCTAGAGAACCTGGGTGTGGGTCCCAGCACCCACATGGTGGCTCACACCATCTGTAACTCCAGTTCCAGGGGGATCCAGTGCCCTCTCCTGGCCTTTGTGGGGACCAGCGATGCATGTGGTGTACTACACACATGCAGGCAAAGCACAGCTTAAGACAAAAATAAACAAATCTTTAAAAACCGGGGTTCTTTTCACCCAAGTAGATTGTCCCAACTCCAGATGCAGCTGACCCTCTGGCACTATCTCCCAGATCACTCAACTCCCCCCCCACGGCCCCCATTTCCTGTCAGCTGCTCAGGGACCTGAGCTGGATCTGATTCTGGTTCCATTTCTGGTAAGAGCACAGCAGGGGTGGTGTGGTCTTCCTCTGAGGCAACACATGACCTGCAGCCCACTGCCTCTTTGTGCTAGTGCAGGCCACTCAGGAGCAAGGCTGAGACCCAGAATCCCTCTAGCAATAGAACCTTCCCTTCATCCTTTCCTTGGAAACCTCAAGACACAATCCTACAAGAAAGGAGGGGTAGTGAGGGTATAGCTCTCAAGGGCCAAGGCCCTAGGCGTAGTCCCAAGGACAGAAGGGAAAAAGTTAAATGATTGATTACTTTTCTTTATCAATTTTGTTTGTTTGTTTGTTTGTCTCTGAGACAGGGTTTTTCTGTTTAACAGTCCTGGCTGTCCTGGAACTTATTCTGTAGATCAGGCTGGCCTCAAACCCAGAGAACTGCTTGCCTCGGCCTCCCAAGTACTGGGATTAAAGGCGTGTGTCACCACCACCCAGCTCTTTATCAATGGTTAAAATGAGTTTCCAGCATCATCCAAAATTAAGTAAAGAGTACTGCTGTTATTTAAGTAATAATATTTTTAAAGCCAGCTATATAGACAAAAATTGTGTACCAACCTAAAGTAATAAAGATAATCACTGTTTCTACCTGGGTCCAGAACCAACTGGTCCCGCTGAAGACCCCAAGCCTGCCATCCTGAGCCTGCTCTCTGGGAACAGTTCTTTCTAGAAAGACAGTCCACAAACAGCCCCACATTTCCGAGGCTGGTGAAAAGATGCAGGTGGGGAGAGCCATCACCACCATGCTGGGAAACAAAGCCCTAGATGTATGCACGTTTTGCTCAAATGTAAAGCATCCATGGAATTAAACATTCCATTGCACACAAATCTCCTTATTCTTCCTTTATAACTGAGCCTCTAAAAAAAATGATAGTTTCCAGTAAAGCACTAAGCAACTTTTCTTTTCCACAGAAGTCTTTGCTAGTCATGCAGGGGAAGTTCTCAGGGTACTAGGGGAACACAGTTATGACAGCGTATGCCGATTAGCTGCAAGCTCCAGGCTTCCAAAACACAGCGGCTAGATGCAGCAGGAAGCACTCAGGGGTGTTCTCGGTGAGCCAGGAAACTTCAGGCACCTGCTTCTCCGAATAGACTCTTATCATAGGAGATCACAAGACACGGTGGTCTACACCCCAACACATGAAGGAAGCAGAGTGGAAAAACAGCCACCAGAGCCACATGTCAGTGAGGAAGGAGCTTGTGGTCAGCTCCTGCCTCTCTGACTGGCCGTTGATATAAATTCAGGGGGCAGGGCTTGCTATCTTACTGGACACCCCTCTTTAAGGTAAAATGCCCTCAGACTATTGAAATACTAAGCCAAGAGATGCCCCACCTGGCCAGGGGTTTACAACGTCACCAAGCCACATACTAACAGCTTTCCAGTTCAGGGAATAAAAATTAAGTAAAGGGTCCAACAGAACTTGACGGCAAGGCCCTATGGCTGAAGACACCACACACTTTAGTTATTGGACATGGAGAAATGAAGTAGGCTCCTGACAAGAAGCGTCTTTCCTGCTGGCTAGCTTTTGCGGTACTGAAGGGTATATGTAGGCTTCTGGGGACCGAAAGTCATCAGTAGTCTTACCCAACTGAGACGCCTGGGAGCTACAATAATGACTCTGATGAGGCAAATCTGCCTGTGGATGCAACAGTAACAGGAATGTTACTTTTACTTTCTAGAGTCAAGACCTACACTATAGGCAGAAAGACACACCTGGTACTGGAAATCTGGCCAAGAGGCTGTGGCTAGGAGCTCCTGGGCCCCAGAGGAGAACTTAGTATTATTCTGCTAAAATAGGCATACCTAACCAAACTGCCTCTAAATTTCCGAACTCTCTACCCATAGATCAGTGCAGCTCTCAGACCTCATCGGAGGAGTGTCTGTGCAGTGGACAGTGCTTAACACAGAAACTCACAATGGATGAAAATTCAATGGCATTGTCAGCCACAGGTGAGATATCTTTCTCTCCTTCCACCAAGGCTCGAGAACCATTACAGAAGGGGCGGGGGTGGGAAGATTATAAAAGCCAAGGTGCTGGAGAGGTCTGGAGCAAGAAACAGTATCTTCTGGACATAACTGGAACCCTCCATTCATGACCTCACAGCAGCTGTGGTTGCCTGTACAAGTCCTGTACAAGATCAAGCCAGTCCACATTCCAACCTAGGAGTAGAAAGCAGTACATGAGCCCCATCTCTGATGGAGGAGCTACAGACAGCTGATGACTTCTGGGTGAGGAGAGCCATGTGTTTTTAAGAGTATGGCCTCTGATAGGTTGCCCATGCGCCAGTGCATGGCCCCACACATAGGAGTATATGTATGGGTAACACAAATTGAACTTTATGGATTTATCATTACTTAAAAATAATGAAGGGCTGGGGATTTAGCTCAGTGGTAGAGTGCTTGCCTAGCAAGCACAAGGCCCTGGGTTCGATCCTCAGCTCCAAAAGAAAAAAGAAAAAGTGATAATGGTAATAAGATAATGGTAACTGAGTTTGAAGAGGACAGGGAGGTGGGGATAGATATGGAAAGAGTTGAGGGAGGGGAAAGTTGAAAATGGTCAAAATACATTGTATGAAATTCTCAATAATTAATAAAGATGTTTTCTAAAGGTTTAATGGGGGTGGGGGAGCAAATAAGCATTTGATTACACTCAGTAGTTATAGTTCCTTCCTTCAATGATCACACATGGCCACTGTCTTCAATTGTCCCCCACATTAACATGCACGGCCATGACAAAAAGAAAGAAATCCCATTTGGCCAACTTGTCTGGCTCACTGCAGGGTGAACTAGCCACCAGATTTGGCAGCATTCCCGTCACTCAAATCCCTGCTTCCTGTGAGTCCTTCAGAAAGAGGCTGGCTATAGTACCATGGGGATTCGGGTCAATATTTAAGAGGAAGCGGCTTTAGAACTGGCCCCCAGGGAAGGAGAGGAGAGGAGGGGTAGAGGGCCGGAGACAAGGGCTGTCACCCTGCCAGCCTCCCTTCTCACTTTACAGTGAGTCCAGGGAGGTCTACCAGCCTCAGATCTACACAGTGAGCAGACAGGATGGGAGAACCCAGCAATCATCTCAAGTGTAACCAGGGCTTGCAGCCCAGTGTGGGCATTTAATCATTAGCTAAGGCTTTGTGCTCCCCTTGTGCGTAAACTGACACCACCAAAGGTCAACATGTTCTGGCCGTGTCTCACAATCCCTCCACCTGCAGAGGTGGGACAACAGCTCAAAGCAAGAAGCAACCTGGCTTTCAAATGCAATGCGGATGACAAAGGCAGCCAGCCGGCATTTGGGAGGCTGGCATTGTTGGGTGCTGTTTGTTGGGGGGTTTTCCATTTCCCAGTAGGATCTGTGCTGAGACTTGTAGCTCCCAGCTACAGATGACAGCACAGGCTGCCAGGAAGCTCTTCTCTGGGGCTGCCTTTCCCAGAAACTCTCGCCGTTGGACACAGTCGAAAGATGGATGTTATTCTAGGTGTGGGAGGGGATGGTGAAATCAAAGAAATGGAAGGATCAAAGTCTGGCTTCTGACGGGGTAGGAGGAGCCACAGACTTCCCAAAGATCTGTGCCTCCAGGGTCACAGCATTTTTGGATCCTTTAGAGGAGAGCTGAAACTAGACGCTGGTAGGCAAAGGTCTGAGCTCAAGTCAGGCATCCCAGGGAACCAGCTATAAACATTAGCCTGGTTCTGGCTGGCCTACCAGGATCCTGTTCACTCCATCACCACTAGCTAGATAGGAACCTCTGGTGAGATGTCTCTGCAGTCCTTCCCTGAAGATCCTGGGAGAAAACAGGTGTCACCGTCCTGCCCAATGCCCCTGGACAGGTCATAGCCAAAGGCTGCATCTCAGTTTCCATGGACTACCTATCAATACTGCACCTGGCCTGTGCAGAGCCTCTATGACTCCATGCCCACTACAGGCTATTCCTGGCAAGGCCATGTCACTGTACTGCAGTCAAAGTGGCTTTCTCTCCAATCTGTCCATAGTTGCCTAGGACTAAGCAATTTAACAATGTCTCCTAGAGTATTGGCTTCCTGAGGCTACTAGAACAAGAACCCCATACTGCACATCCTAAAAACCACAGGCATTTATTTCCCCCCCACATATGGGACTAGAAATGAGAGACTGAGGGGTCAGCAGAGCCGCTCAGATCTCAAGACTGGTCCTGCCTCTTGTACCTTAACATGACCACTGCATCCCTGGGATCTTGTAGACCCATCACTTCTATCTCTGCCGCCAGCTTCACATAGCCTTTGCTCTGCTGTGGTGGTTTGAATAGGTATGGCCTCTATAGAGTCATGTGTGTGAATGCTTGGCCCATAGGAAGTGGCACTATTAGGAGGTGTGGCCTTGTTGGAGGAAGTGTGTCATGTCACTATGGGAATAAGCTTTGAGGTCTCATTTGCTCAAGCTATGCCCACTGTGATACAGTCTCCTTCTGCTGCTTGAGGATCAAGATGTAGAACTCTCAGCTCCGTCTCCAGCACCATGTCTGCCTGCACAGTGCAATGCTTCTCACCATGATGACAATGGACTAAACCTCTGAAACTGTAAGCAAGTCCCAGTTAAATGTTTCCCTTTACATAAGTTTCTGTGGTCATGGTGTCTCTTCACAGCAATAGAAACCCTAACCTGCATATTTCCCTGTGTGGATGTACCTGCATGTCCACATTCCCTGAGTTAACAGGTCTGAGGTAGGTGTGACTATTAGGGAACCATCACTTTGAGTTGTCCCTATACCCTCTAACTTCCTAACAAGAGCTAAGGTATTTATAGAGACATATGCGCCTCCCTCTGGCTATTAAACTATTGGGTCAATGGAATTAGATGTCAGAATTAGGAATTTTTCTAGGAATCTCATACTAGAAGAAACATCTGTAGTCAGGTGTCAACCAGAGGAGAAGCTGGTCTCACAGAGATTTCACATGGTTCTGACTACTTGTAGAAGAAACTGGATGGGCTGAAGAGATGGCTCAGAGGTTAAGAGCATTGGCTGTTCTTCCAGAGGTCCTGAATTCAATTCCCAGCAACCACATGGTGGCTCACAACCATCTGTAATGGGATCTGGTGCCCTCTTCTGGCATGCAGGCGAACACTGTATACATAATAAATAAATAAATCTTAAGAAAGAAAGAAAGAAAGAAAGAAAGAAAGAAAGAAAGAAAGAAAGAAAGAAAGAAAGAAAGAAAGAAAGGGAAAGGGAAGGGAAGAGAAGAGAAGAAAAGAAAAGAAAAGAAAAGAAACTGGAGCCCAGACAAAGGCAGGTCAGTGATGGGCAGGACCACACCTTGACCAAGACTGCTTAGTTATGCAAACCTCTTGCCCTCTGTTTAAGGCCTCATGCCAGGTCCAAGAAGACAGACTCGGCCATCACTGAACCTATTGATTTGTTTCTCTCCCCTGTGTGGTCCACACTGGGAAATAAATCTCCTCCCTGCTTTTCAGCATGACTTCTTTCTTTAACTGGCTTATTGAGGACCAGCGGCTGAACCTAAGTTGTTAGGGCTGCCAGGGACCCGACTCAGACTAGAACTTCTCCAGCAACACCAGTATAGAGGTGTCCTCTGGAGCCCAGAAGCAGGAGGATACCAGCCACTGGTTCTTTCCACCACACACATTTCCTTACGTGAAAGGCAGGGTGTGAATTTGATTGGGAGGGGCAACTGTGGGCTCACCCCTCATCACCAACATACACCTTGTCTCTTCAAGTCGGTCCTTCAAGGCAGTGAAAACGAAGCTGAGAAGATGAGCAAGTGAGAGGAATACAGGACTATGGCTCTAAACCCTGCCCACCCACAGCCGTTCATACTTTAATAGTGATGAGGACATCCGGGCTTCCCTGAAACCTATGGGATGAAGTAGGAGCTAAGAAAGCAGCCAGTAAATAAGTGATGAATTATTACATCAGTCAGCACAGAGAGCTAGTCTGCTCTGTGCTGCCCTCAAGGAGCTAGCTACCCGACAGCACAGATTGGAACAATCCTGGGGACAGCGAGTCCTTCCTAACTCTGGGTTCTGTGTCTCCTTGAACTCAAACTGAAACCCAGCCACCTGCAACCCACACTAGAGCTTTCTGGGATGAGGCAGAACAAGTGTTCGATACCCACACCTTAAGAAAATGGAGAGAGTTGCAAGTCCAGACAGGACCAGCTGGTAAGAAATGGGCCTGAAGCCAGGTGGTGGTGGCATGCCTTTAATCCCAGCACTCAGGAGGCAGAGCCAGGTGGATCTCTGTGAGTTTGAGGCCAGCCTGGTCAACAGAGTGAGATCCAGGACAGGCACCAAACTACACAGAGAAACCCTGTCTCGGAAAAAAAAAGAGAAAAAGAAAAGAAAGGAGGGAGGGAGGGAGGGAGGGAGGGGAGAGAGAGAGAGAGAGAGAGAGAGAGAGAGAGAGAGAGAGAGAGAGAAAGAAAGAAAGAAAGAAAGAAAGAAAGAAAGAAAGAAAGAAAGAAAGAAAGAAAGAAAGAAAGAAAGAAAGAAAGAAAGAATGAACTGGGCCTGAGGCTCTTGCCCAAACAAGGACAAGTGCTCCTCCCCAGGTGTTGATGACCACATACCTTTCCACTTTCTAACCTGGACATAAGCGTGCTTCCCTGGCTTTGCTTATCCCACCCCATTCTGCTTAGACTCCCCAGATCCTCTCTCCCCAAGGGTTCCCTGCTTTCCAATATGAAAAGCCACTCCTGCACCTGAGATCAGGATTCCCTGGTGATCGATATAAACCTGTTCCCACGGACAGCACTTGAAGTAAAAACAAGACAAAAAGAGCAGAATTGCCTCTGAGTTTCAGCAGAAAGCTCTCCAGCTACTGTTTACAGCATGGTTAGGTCCCTGCAGGAGGACCTGACCCTGCAAACTGGCAGCGACCAACAAGAGAGGCACACACCTGTCTGACAGCCCTACCCTGTGCCCAGGCTTCTCGTCCCCAGTCTCCATAGAGGAGGATCCACTGGACAGGAAACACTGCATGACCTCCATACCCTTGCTCCCAGGAAGTAGAGGATTTCTCCAGAGCTCATCAGACTGGTTCTCCCTGCCAGACGCCAAAACAACAAGATAACACAAGGCAAACAGCAAAACCACAAAACTAAAAGACTTCATTGTCCTCTGCAGTTCAAGGCAAAGCCACTCAGGCTTTGCACATTTAGCCTGTCTGTTCCGTGGAGCGTGAGGACACCGAGAACCCTTTGTGTGTTTGTACATGTTTGGCTTTTTGTTTCATATTGTTTTGTTTTTGTTTCATGAGACCCTCACCATGTATCACTCACTGGCTGGCCTGGAACTTGCTGTGTAGACCGGATGGCCTCAAACTCACAGAAATCTGCCTGCTTCTGCCTCTGCCTCCCAAGTGCTGGAAAATTAAAAGCATGTATCACCATGTCCAGCTAGCACTCAGTCTTTACGGGGACCTCACCGGAAAGTGGTGACACACCATTTTACAGAAAAGTGGAGCTTTTATGCAAAGGAACTCAGATCAAAATCACAGGACTCTCTGTGTTGCCATCTGGATAGGACCAGAATTACCTTTAGCCTGGCACTTGTAGGTACTATTACATTCTGTGCCTATGTATACGTGTGACCACATACATGTACACATATGTAGGTCTATAGAAGAGCTGAGTGGCAGGCTCTGCCTCCAAAGAGCCTGTCACCTCTCTCATCATTGAGGCTCCCTCTACCTAGAACAGACATGAGCCGACCATAAAACCACCAAAGAACGCTATCATGCTATTCCCATATTGGTTTGGGTCTTAATGAAGTTATAATGAAGCAAACCTTTGATCACCACATGACAGCTCTGGGTCAGGACATGTCCTGTCACCTGTATTTCCTGTGTAATATATCTTCCCTCTTTCCCTCCTTACAGACAAAGTGCATGCCTCCAACCAGGCCTTGTGGTCCTCACTGCCCCAGAGGCTAAGAGAGGAAGATCACGAGTTGGTGGAACCCTGTCTCAAAATAAAAACGAGTAAAGGGCTGTATCCTTACAGCCCTCCTGTAGCTCCTTGATAGAGTATTTGCCTATCATGTACAAAACCCTGTGCTTAAAGACACACACACACACACAGACACACACACACACACACACACACACACATACACGACCAATCATTATGGTTTCCCTTCCACACAGACTCTCAGGGAACTCACCGCCTGCACGCTTGCCTCATCAACAACATCATCATTTGCAAAGAGAGGCCTGCCTTCCAGCTCCTGTTCTCAACCACACCAACTCACTTTCAGTTCATGTATTACTCCAACCTCACATCTCACTTCTGTAAGCCAGAAGGACAAACAGGTTCTGCCATCAGCAAAGAAACAGAAGGCCAAGCATCACAGGTAAATAAATGCCTGGCAGCCATTCCAAAGGCTCCTCACCTCTGTCATGAAGGCACCTTTGTTCCCACAAATCAACAGTGTCCCTAGAGTCAGTCACTGATCAAAGACCGTCACTCAGTCCATCCAGTAAGGCTCAACATGCCCTGCTTACTGTCCAGGACAATGAAATATGCCAGAGTTCCAAACTGTCATCCCTCAAACCAGACAGATCTGGCAGCTCATAGAGTTGTACCATGCTAGATGTGGTGAATGCTCCAGGCTCACACCTACCAAACAGGCAGGCAGCACAGGCAACAGGTGGAGGAAAGGCCACCAGCCCAGGACACAGCAGGAAGGCAGGTGGTGCAGGCAGCGGGACAGAGGCACAGGCAAGGCAAAAGGGCAGCCTCAGAAGCAACTGCCAGCTACAGCTGCAAGCGGCACATCTGGAAGGCACACAGGCCACCTGATCCCCAACCTGGAGGTCTGCTGAGTCACAGAACATGAGTCACCGGGACCCCTAACGTCACACGCAGAAAGGTCTAGGAGTATGCCAGAGGGACACATGTGTGTCATGTCAGCTCAGATGGCACTGAGACCAGGGATGGTAAAGGGGACTCAGAAGACGCAGAACAATGAAACTTCTGCTTGTCAAGTTCATCCATGAGCAATGAGCCCTTGGAAGGCGTCTGCAGCCACTGGACCGAGGATGTTCATCCCACAGACATGTTTTGTGGATTCATGAGACGGTCACCAGTCCTGGAGAGGAAATACAGCAGCCCTGAATAACCACTAATTTCCTCTCCACTTTTACTAAGTGGGCAGTTTTGCACAAGACAGCTCCTTGTTTTACAAATGCATTACACCAAATACTAGAAGCATCATTGTAACCATCCTGGCAGGAGGGAAGATATTCTAAAGACCCTGGAGTGCCCCTCCCTTTGCCTATCAGACTGTTGGGACAATGGTTCCCAAAGAATTGGAATTTCTCCCCAGGAAACTCATGCTGGGAAGCTACAGCCTGATGCCAGCTGCGCCGCCCCCCCCCCCCCCCGCCTCCCCCAGGACAACTGTCTCCCAGAAGAGTTCTTACAATTTCGGCAACTAGTCAGACCATCTTATAGGAGAGAAGAGGCCAAAGATGGTGGGTAGAACCAACCTTGACCATGACTGCTCAACTATGTAAATCTCTGTTTAAACCTAGCCACATGTCAGTGCCCATAAAGACGGACAGGAGTGGGGGTGTACCAGACCTCTGTGAGCATACTGGGTAAGTTTTCATTCACTAGTTCTTCCTAGGATTTCTCTCTTTAATTGACATGTTGAGGATGGGTGGCCAAGCTCCAGGAACAGACTCAGTGAGGATGACTAGCCTCTCAGCACATGCACAGCGGCAGACAAAGAAGCCATATCGAGGCGACCTTGGGGAGCTTCTGGACTTTGCTGAGCCTCAGAGATGACCTCACAGGCAAAAGTATCACACACACACAGGAAGTACTCAATGAATGATAACCAGGAAAACAAACTGTTCTCAGATAACCTGGCCAGTCACGTGGCCGAGTGTTCTCACAGTGACATCTGAAAGCATCTTCAAGCCAATTCAACTTCCAAGGCCATGCATGCTAGCGGGCTCTCAGATCGTCATGCAGGGCCAGGAGTGCAAGGACTATCGGATGCGTTCTGTACTAGGAAGCGACAGTGCAGACTGCTGGCACAAAGCCTCCCATGCAGGTGTCACAGAGAGAATTCACCACACACCCCAGTGCAGGTAGCAGGGACAACAAGGGTGCTGGAGCAGCTACCACCTCCACTCATCCACATATCCCCCACCAGACTGACCTCCCCTACTTTAGAGAGTCACACATCAGCTAAAAACCCGCAGGGGCCCTATCTCAGACCCCACACACTGCCGAGAAGGCTGGCAGCTGAGGAAGGGGGGTGCACAGCCAAGGACCTGACCTGAGCGTCCACATGGGTCCCTGCACCAGCTCTAGCTCACAGGCATAATCCTCACAGTTCAACTGCCTGAACCTCCCCAAGAAATTGCTGAAATCAATCAGGAAGGTCTCTTTGATGTACTGAACTGTCTGACAAAGCAGTCTAAAACGGTCTGAGCACTTAATACAGAGTTGACATGTGCATGATTACCTTGAAGAAAAGCACACCTACATGGTGGGGGCGGGGGGCAGGGACAAAGACAGAGAGACAAGAGAAAGGCACGTCACATAACATTTCAGTCCAAACACTAACCACATACATGACAGTAGTCTCATCAGAGCCTGTAGCTTCCTACCATCTGGAAACACCACAGCAGCCCTGACATAGTGATTCACTGAGTCACTCAGTGCTTGTAGTGAGGTTGGGGTGGGCTGACCTACTGCACAGACAATCACATAAAAATGTAGCCCATTCTATGATGCCCAGTATGCAATAATTGATCAAAACATGTAACAGCTGTGAAAATAGGGGATACATCCCCTATGCTATAACTTTCATCAGAGTATATTTCTACTTGTTGTTTTGTTGTTTTTTTTTTTTTTTTTTAAAGATTTCCAATCTAATTTCCTACCATAAAGGGTTTGCCCACATAGGTATTTATATGTATCAGGTATGTGCAGTGCCTGAGGAGGCCAGAAGAGGGTGCTGTATCCCCTTCAATGGTGTTGTGACCTGCCATGTGGGTGCTAGGAACCAAATCCAGGTCCTTTGCAACAGCAGTACTGCTCTTAACCACTGATCCATCTCTCCAGAGCCCTTTTTTATTTTTTTAATGTTAACTATAAAACAGCCTCAGACAGGTTTTCAGGGCCTCCAGCTACCATAGGAGGTGAGAGTTTGATGTGTTACTGCCTCTGAAGACATCCCAGGGAGGTAACATGTGGAGACAGAAGAGAATAGCAATGATGTCCTGACTGTGGGTAGCCTCAGCTAATGTATGTGTGTCTGGGTGTTAGATGTTATCAAAAGAAGCTTAAAACATTTTTAAAAATTAAGCATCAGTTATGCCATTATAGTTGGCTATACCACTCAGTATGTGTAAAAACCATCTAACAGTGTATCTCTCAGAACTTAAGCAACACATGTTTTATATTTATGAATATATATATATGCACACACACAATCAAGTACATATAAAAATCAAATATATATCAAACACAAATTAGTATACATACACAAGTTACACAAAAATACACATGCAAATTCAGAGGCATAGCAATCAATAATCATACACAATATACACACACAGGAAAAGTATAAACAACAAATACATACAACATTTACAAACATAATACATATTCATATAAATACAACAAATACATGTATAATACACATATTCATACAAACATAACAATTATAGGTAGGTATAATACAAACATCTATGTACCCATGTACTCATAACAAAGGCATGCATAACATATGTGCAGATGTGTCTCAAGACCCTAACTATGCAGTTCACAGAGAAGTGAAGGCTGGCAGTGCCCCTAGAAGCCCTGAAACCAGCACGGGCAGCCTGGGTGTGGATCTATAGTACTCTGTTCTCAATGCTCTGACATGGTCTTTATAGTTGGTAGAAATCTGATGACGTCAAGATGCATAGCTTACATTCCCAGAGGAAGGAGACCTTTGAAAGCATTCAAAGGGACGCAATCACAATGCCATCTTGTGAATAAGGCAGCTGTGATGTGCCAACCCAAAATCCCTTTTCTTTCATTTGGCTGCCAGTGAACACCACCACCCTCACTGGGAATGGAAGGGAACTGAGGCTCAACAGTGAGGCCGGGATCTGAGCTTGGCTTCTTCAGGAGAACACAGCTGGAATGCCACCTCTCAGCTGAGCCCTGAGAGAATGTTCAACCACCCTACAAAACAGACAGAACCAGCCTCGTGTCTGGAGACCTCTGGGCTCTGTCCACAAAGACAGGAAACGAGCAAAGACACCAACTGAACCATCCGGTGCTACATACGGGAAGAGCAGCATGGCGGCATGACCCCATCCAGTTTGCGTAAGTCAAGCAACACACAGGAGAGGCACTCTGGAAGAAGTGGTAGGCTCACTGCTTTCCCTCACAAGCGAGGCTGTCAGCCCCAGGCAGGCAGCATCACAGTGGCCTGCCTCCTCAGGGCCACCCCTGGCTAACAATAAGAAGACTACCTGCTCCCTACCTCCCAGTCCACACTAGAAGTCACTAGAAACAATGGATGGGGACTGAGAGGACACAGAGGGCAGGCTGTCATGACATTCAAAGCAGAATCACTTAAGAAGCAGGGGGAAATTTGACATCCACCCAATGACCAGTCAAAGAGAAAGTGTTGCCATGTTGACTGTCAGTGACATAAAAAGCACAGCATATGTCAGAGGTGAATGTTCTGGAATCCCTGGATCATTGACAAAGCCACCCTGGGACACTGGTACTGACACGAAAGACAGCTCAGGTCCCTTAAGTCAGGGGTCCAAGCCCCAAAGGTAAATGTTACAGATCCTAAAAGTTGCTGCTACAGAAGAGCACAGGGATTTGTCTATTTTTTTGTTGTTGTTAATTTGTTTGTTTTTCAAGATAGTGTTTCTCTGTACGGCCCTGACTGTCCTGGAACTCACTCTGTAGACCAGGCTGGCCTCGAACTCAAAGATCTGCCTTGCCTCTGCCTCTCGCGTGCTGGGACTAAGGGCTTGTGCCACCACATCCAGCAGGATTTTCTATCTTAATGAAAACCACCCTCAAGGTAAGAAACGTGCCCAGGGAGAGCAGAGCTAGAACAAGAAGACCACCCTACCTGATCACACCAAGTCCCAAATGAATGGGACAGTCTTACCTGGCCCGGGTGGATGTGCACAGAGCAGGGAATCACCACCTTGAAAGGGAAAAGAAACATGGGGGGGCAGGGGGTCTCTCAGGCAATGGGCGCATGCATCAACCAAAGGGGGTTCCCCCAGGCTGCGGCTATGTCACGATCCCTGGAGTCGACAGAACCCACATTCTGCTAACTCTGGGGAAGTTCCGGTCCCTTTTGAGAATTTCAAGGGGCCAAAAAAAAAAAAAAAAAAAAAAAAAAAAAAAAAAAAGTGGAGACACACCCATCCAAAAGGAAAAAGAACAAATCTGCACATAATTCATAAAAACAGAAGTTCACCTTGAATTCCAAGCAACTGATGTACTCCCAGTGGAGTCCTTCCTCACTGGGGAGCATGAGAAGCAGGATCCAGAGGTGGGGGGCTCTGAAGGATGGTTCCAAACTGCCCACAGTCTTTACAGTCACACTCAGAGATGTGTTTTCTCTGCACGATGGGTTGCTTTCTCTAGAACTATCTATGCATACAATGGGTTGCTTTCTCTAGAACTATCTATGCATACGGAACTGAGAATGGAGCCTAAATGTATTTATTCCTGCGGGCACAGGAGAGAGTGGAAAGGACTTCCCTTTGGCTCTCCCACAGTCAGCTCACTAAGCATTCAAGGAAAAGCCAGGAGACCTCTGCTAATCCCCCAGAACAGCAAGTGTGAGACCTTTGTGATGACCAAAAGGAAAGTGTTAACTTAGAGGCTGCTGTGTCCCTGAGTTAAAGCCCCTGTGTGAGTCAGGACATTGGACTTGCTTCTTGTTTGTTTGGGAGTCTGCTGAGGACCTTGCCCCTGTGACCTGCCACACTTCCCAGCTTTCTCCTGGCTCTCCCGCTTCAGACCCCTGGCTCACTCCAGGTCTCAAAGAGTTTTCTGAAACTGTGGAAAAGGAGACACGAGGAGTCTGGCCAGTCACTGTCATGGGCAATTTGGAGCAGGAGGCAGCAGTGTGACCTTGGTCCCTGATGTGGACACTATTTATGGGCCTCTTATTTATCTTGCTCAGTGAGTTTCTCAAGAAATACATGACACATGGCCACTCATCTGTCTGAGACAGGCCATTATTCCACCAGGATCCTGACTCATAGTCTTGGCAGAGACAGGGGTCCTCAGTCTTTGTACCCACCCTTGCCTCTAACTCCATCCTCATCTCTTCTGTACTCCTACAGCAACTGGCAGACAGGAAAACAGATTTTGGATTTGTGTGTCCTCGGCTCCCCATGTACATATTAAATTTTGATGGGTGAATGGGGAAAGAAGCCCATAAAAAAATGTAAAATGAAAACTGACACAAGGCTTTGGAAACACAGGGAGCTGGTGATAGGACGTTATAGCATGGTGACCACACTGGACCAAGGGGAACCCATGGTTAATGGAACACAGTGGGGCACATGGGTATATATATATATATTGATATATATTGATATATATTAATATATATATATTGATATTGATATAGTCACGCTGGTAAGGAATGCATGAGGACTTAGTCTCTGCCTTTAGGATGTCACCTGTATTCCACAACACAGAATAATATTCATCGGTAAGCAGAAATGGCCCCAAAGGACATGGAAAGACACAGAGGCACATAAAATGTATATCACTAAGATGAAGAAGCCAGCCTGAAGATCCTGCCTGCTACATGATTCTAACTATGACATTCTAGGAAATGCACAATTATCAAAACAGTAAAAAATGAGTGGTTATCAGAGGCTGAGGGAAGAGATGAGTAAGAGGGAGATCAGACAGTGCTGAGGGCAGCTGGACTGCTCTGATTGACATTGTCACGGTGGGTACATGTCACTAACAACAGTCCAAACCCACAGAATGAACAACACCCAATAAACTCCCTAGGTACACTATAGGCTTATGGACTTTGGTTAACAATATATCAATACTGACTCATCAAGTATTCTGCATTATACAGATTTTAAATACACCAAACAAATGCTTAATTTTCTATCATTTGAAAACTATCCTGAATATGAAGTTCATCAATATTTTCAAATAACGGACCAAAAGCATGTGTGGAAGGAGTTCCTTATGCCATACCAGAAACCAGTTTAACAACAACAGTGAGGTGCGGGGCATGAGCACACATCTTTAATTCCAGAACTTGGGAGACAGAGGCTGGTGAATCTGTCAGTGAGAAGCCAGCCTGGTCTACTTAGAGAG
Organism: Onychomys torridus; assembly: GCF_903995425.1. Taxonomy (NCBI): domain Eukaryota; kingdom Metazoa; phylum Chordata; class Mammalia; order Rodentia; family Cricetidae; genus Onychomys; species Onychomys torridus. Next base: position 21,464,971 of record NC_050452.1, on the reverse strand, counting down.
TTCAGGCTAGGCAAGGATACACAGTGACACCTTGTCTAAAACACACACACACACACACACACACACACACACACACACACACACACAGGGAGGGGGGGTGTCAGATGTTTTCTGTATCCCACATCCACATATCACATATATACAAGTGCTATGCAGGGTACAGCCCCAGGGACTACAAATGAGAGCAGAGGCTACTCAATCAAGTCCTAGACAGACCATCTACAATCAAGAAAACGCAATCAAGATGTGTCCTTCCAATGTAGCTATGACCAGATATCAGGACAGGAGACACCTGGATGTAACCGGTATTTCTAGTTTAATCCCCCTTGTTTAGAATAAAGAGGGCAATTGCCCCTAGTCAGAACCATGAATAGAGACTGCCTCTCTCAAGATGCCCATGTTCCTGCTTCGTGCCAGTCTGCTTGGAACTAAGAAACACGTGGACACTCAACAGCCCTGTAAGCGGGCTCCTTGGCTGCTTTTGTGGGCTCGTAGGTTCCACCTTCCATCTGACCTGTCTAGAAAAGCAGGACACAGCTTTTCCACAATTCCTTCTCTTCACTGGAGCCCACGAAGCTCTGGGGCTCGTCGTCACTACTGCTCTTGCCCCTGTAACCTGCAGAAGCACCTGCCCACCTCCCCAACTTCATCTCCTGAAGATGAAGAGCCAGATGACAGAACAAGAGAGGGGACTGATAAGCTGACAGGAAGAGGATCTCTGCCCAGGGTCCAGATCAGAATGGCAGGCACCTCATATCATCTGCTTGTTCCTCATCTTCAGCTGCAGCTCTGGTCAAACACTCTGGTCTTTGAGCCCTTTTCACATAACTGAGGAAAACACTGTGTGCCTGGGACATCTCTAGACTGTTCTCAGGATAGCCATCCAAGGCCATGAATTGTACTGAATACTGAGTAGTAGACACCAACGCAGGGAACTGGGACGAGGGCCCAGTGCCAGGCCATCCTCAGGTATGGTCCTACAGGCAGGCATCCCTACCCAGGAGTCTGAGTTGAGACAGCTCCACAGTATGCACCTACCACCCAGAGCATAGCACCATGGAGGCTGAGCAAGCTGCAGAAAGGTGGAGACTAAAGGATTGTAGGCTGTGCTCCAAGCATCAGGACACACCCTCGGGGGGCCGTGCATGTGCAGGCTCAAGTCAGCTCCATAAACACATCCTATAAGACACGCCTGTCTGCAGCTCTTGGTCCTGAACACTACCAACACAGAAAGCCAGCATATTCTGTCCTATGCCTGGGAGGCTGAAGCAAGGAGGACTGCTCCTCAGAGAGTCCCAGTTGGCTTCCCCTCCTCCTGATGACAGCACCCACTGGAGTCAAGGTGACAAAAGGTGGCAGCAAAGGGAACCCCAGGAGAGAGCTACAGACCCTGAGCTATGAGCAGTAGATCTTGGGACCCATGTCCTTCTCTCAACCTGACCCAGGGCCCCTCTGAGACACCTGCCTAAGAGCCGCTTTATGGCATTGACTTGGCTTTGTCTGTGGCCTAATCTGTGGTTACCAAGGGCAACCCCAAACAAACAAGGCTGTGCCCAACCCACACCTGGCTGTGTGGGTGCCTTGAGCTCATGGCTGTTGATAACTTTGTCTCCATGCCAGCAGGTCATCAAGGCGGAAGCAGGAGGAGCCTGTGGCCTTCCACTCATCATGACTGTCCCAGGAATGAGTGGGTAAATGTGCGAACGGCAGTGCACATATTTAAAATGCAAGGACTGAGAGGAATGGGAGGGGGTGGGCTCTGTGGTACAAAGCTTGCCTAGAATTGGCCGGTTTTTGAGAAATGTGTGAGCTGTTATGGCAGTCTGTATATGACTAGAAGTCTGAGAGTCCTGTGAGCTCTAATGTGTGAAGAACAGTGTGTGTTTATGTGTACATGTGTGTGTACATGCATGCCTTATGGGAATATGTGAGTGTGTCTTCTATGTGTCAGAATGTCTGCATGTCTGTCTATATGTCCATGTGTCCATGTCTATTAGTGTGCTCACAGAGTCCTGTAGTCCTGAACCCAGGGCAAAAGGCAGAGCTTTGACCAACAAGTGAGTTTACCTTAAAAAAGAAAGCTTCTACCACAGCCAGCTGCCTCTGCCCACCTCACCATGGCCGGCAGGAACTTCTAGTGCGGAGAGGACCGGGTCTACCTTCACTACCATTCAAGACATCAAAGTCCCCAGAGACAGAAAAGACGACCCAGTTCAACACACAGTTTGTAAACCATGTCTTCCTTCTCGTTCACACAATTAAACCATGAATTCAACCCTGGTTGCCATGTTCAATTAAATTTCATTTTGGCCAAGCCATGTCAAGAGTGATTATTTTCCTACCAGTTTCTCTAAGAGATGCATGGTTGTAACCACTACATGCTACTACATGAACAGAATAAATAGTTTGCATTCAACCTTTTGTGAAAAATTCCAGTCCTGTTGGGTCTCATGAATGAGCTTCCTAGCACGTCACAGAGCTCTGGAGGAAGAATGGAGAGACATGCCCCTCCAGTTTCCAGCATGTTTTTACTGGTTCACCCCTCCAGCGGAAGTCTGGGTGCTCGCTGGCCGCTTTTTCTCGTTTGTTCTCCATTTAATTCTGCCCATGGGAGAGCTCTCTGAAGCTGGCATCACATATGAATGCACAGAGATCTGGAAAGGAGAGTCAACCCAGTAACATCATTCATCAGTCATGAAAGGCATTCAGTAAGTGCACAGAGAGGCTGGAGTTGCAGTTGGGCAGAGCCCAGCCTGCACCGTGCCCTGAGTTTAAGCCCCAGCACTAAAACTTATGCATCGATAAATAAAAGCACATAACTTCCAATAAATCCAACAACAACCTTTCAGGTGCAAGACAATGGAGTAGAGGAGAAAGGTTTGTCACCGGTCACCTCAGCACTGTGTGGGGGAGAGAAATCAATTCACTGCTTGAAGAAAGAAGAAAGAACCATCTTGGTGCTCAAGTTCCATGAATGAAACCGCTTTGATCAGAATAATGTGACTCGCAACTACATAAAACTGGAGACGAAATTTACCTCAGCTTCAACACCAAGCCAGAAGGGCAACAATTTCCTTCCAAATCAGGAAAGTGGAAGAGATGTTGTGGCTTCCTGGGCTTAGGAGAAACCAACAGAGATGCTAGTGGCTGGCCACTGAGACCCACAATGCAATTGGGAGTCAGGTCACTGCTCATCTTTGCTGAGAGCAGGATCTGGGGCCAGGATTTTTCCAAGAAACCCTTTTATCACTTTACAGCTTTTACAGCTTATGTTAAATATCACTGACCAATGAACTGGCCCATTGTATTAAGCTTGAGAAAAGGTAAGTTATAAATGTTTTTTTATAGCCAGGATTATCACTCACTATATATGGAGGAGGTAAATCAAGAAGAAAGTTTCTCATTGCCCCCCTCCCATGCTGTCACTTAGCAAAAGGTCACTCTACTTAAATACAGTCTGTGCTAGACTGCTGGGGCCTCAGGGAAGCCCCATAGACAGAAAGCTTACACAATAGAGGTTTTTATATCCTCAACCCTGGCGGCCAACTGACAAAAACTGAGGTGTCTGCAGGGTAGTTTCCTGCTCCTTGGCTTGTGAAGTTGGTCATCCGCCTCCCTACCTGTATCTTAAGACTCTTTGTAGGAGGACAAAGGTCCCAAGGGATTAGAACCCACTCTGGTGACTTTGCTGAAACTTCACCCTTAAAAGACCATGCCTACAAATCCAGTTCAGAGAGCTGGGCTTCAACCCATGGACTTGAGAAAACACAGTTCAGTCGAATAGTTATCAAAGGTTTTAGAGAACGAAAGCATTCTGTGAACACCAGTCAACGCTAGACCCCCAAGCAACAAGTCTCCTCATTCAAGGCAACTTCTGGAACAGCTCCAGCGCCTGAGGCCAGGGCCAGTGACTGTCAAGGTCAAGCTCCCCAAAGAGCCTGCAAGAACAAGGGACCCACAGGGACTAGGGCATGAAATACAGGCTGCTGAGACTTTATTAACCTTTCCAAGGATGAGAGCCCTCTCTACCTTTGCTCCTGGGAACTCTTTGCTAGGCATGACCCTGGAATCCCTAATTAGGCTCACATTCCTCAGGCAGCCCTGTTATCCACTAAGTGGGCAAAGCCCAATTTAGCTTCCTCTAATCCCCATGAGAAACCAGCCAGCGGGGCAGACACAATTAAACCCCAGGCTGCCTGCCACAATCAAGACATGGTTGGGAGAAAAGGAGGTGAAATTACTGAACTGGGGCTTTCTGTTTCCCTTAAAGGTAACAGGGCTAGAGAAGATGATGCCTCTGGTACAGGGATCAACAAGTCTACTCCAGCATTCTCCGCTCTGGGTTGGGCTGACCTGGGCCTGCGTCAGCTCTTAAGGCCTCAGTGCCCTTCTCTCCTCGACCTGGCGCTTCTGAGTTTTAGGAGAAAAGGGCTGTGGTAGGGCAGCTTGGGTCTTCTCTGACTTCAGGCAAAGCATACAGGGCTTGTAGGGGAATGCACCAGAAGTGAGCCCGGCTCTACGCTCCCAACATGGGCCCCAGATCAGAAATCAAATGTGAGTCTCTTGTTGCAATGAGATTCTGAAATTCTGAACGTTCATGTGAAAGGGGCCCCTTCCTGGGACATCCAGCATTTAGCAGACTCAAGATCTAATAAGGACCTCAAGACAGGACCATGTGCCCAGAGAAAGGCACAATAGTCTGTCTCAAAGTCCAAGGTCAGGAAGGAAAGACAAGGACAAGGCCTGCATACTGGGATCCCAGGCACACAGGAGTATAGGCCCATCCTAGACGCCCATCCTCAGGCAACACCAGAGCCCTGCCTATCTGCTCTTGGGACAACACTTACCAGATTCCTTTGTCTTATTGCCTAAACAGAAAAACAAAGATTACATGGTAATGGGTAAAACGCTTTCTAAAGAACCAGAAAGCCAATAAATCCAACTGCTTCAGGGAAAGACTGATTCTTTTAAAGCCATTCTCCTCACTTAAAATGCCAGGGATCAAGTTGTAATTGCTCCAAAATAAGCAGACCCATTTCCACAGGAAAATCCAGGTCTCAGACCACAGCCACGTTTCCCCCGTGGCATCCTCATCAGCCCAGCAATGTGTCACCAGCAACCTCAAATAAAGAACACTGGCATTGGTAACTCACATTTTTGCTGATAAGAAAAGACTGCCATGCCAGGCACCTTGCTGCACATCTTTAATCCCAGCCACTGGGGGGCAGAGGCAAGAAGAACTTGGTCAATTCAAGGCTAGCCTGAGCTACTTAGCAATTGCTAGCCTGGCCAGGGCTATGTATGTAGTAAGAGCCTGTCTAACAAAAAAATAAAAGATTGCCGATTAGCTCTGTGACACAGCACCCCGAACTATGTCCATTATGCCCTCACTTGGGCCAGTGTGTGGTTCAGAGATAATGGCGTCACACAGGATCTTTGCAAAGTTGGTCATCCCCCATCCGGAAGTACAGTCAATGCAGATGGAAATAAATGGCTCAACAGTTAAGAGCACAGGATTCTGTTCCTAGCACCCACATGTTAGCTCACAACCACCTGTAACTCTACTTCCAGTGGATTTGCTATCCTCTTCCGGCTTCCCTCCGGCACTGCACAAACCCGATATGCACATACAGGCAAGCACTCTTGCACGTATAAGGTAAAAATAAATAAACCTGGGTTGTTGTTGTTGTTGTTGTTTCTTTTCTTTTTAAGAGGCTCCACCTATCCCTTCCCCTTCAATCTGATGTCTTCCTGGTTTGTTCTGTGACCTGTTGTGACCAATGAAATAAGGTAGTTTAAAAACACTTCTCTTCCTCCTCCCCCTCCTGGCCTTCCTTCTTCTCTTGAGGAAGTGGAAGGGTTAAACTCACTCTGAAGCCCAAGCTAGGCTCATATTCACAGCAATCGTCCAGCCTTGACCTCCTCAGTTTTTGCTGATAAGCCCAGCTTAAATATGGTAGAACTCCGGAAGCTCAGTCTTAAGGGGCTGCACACTGTTGCTTCTACCCCAAGCCCATTCATGGACACAAGCAGCTGCCATGCTGAAAGGAAGCCAAAGCTACCAGGTGGACAGACAGGCCTACGAAAGGACACACTGGGCCATCCAGTCTCTTGTAAACCACTGGGAAAGGGCATGGGTGTCTGGAGCCTTGCATCCACCTAGTCTCTTCCTACCTTGTACCTCCTTGTGTCCTGTGGCAGGCATAGGCACATATCTCTCATTTCTTTCAACAACTGTAAATAACACGATTTGTTAAGTCCACCATTCCCACTCCAAGACAGAGTATCAGCAGGACAAAGTGTCTAAGAATAATCATGTGTAGTAAATAAGTAAGCAATAATAAGTAATAACAGCTCAATGGTGAGGAGCCCATACTGCTCTTAAAGAAGATCTGAGTTCCATTTTCCCCATGTTCCAGTTACTGCCTCTCACTCCAGTTCCATGGGAACCTCCACCCCCTGCTGGTTTCTGGTCATATCCCATACACATACATATCCCATACACAGACACAGACAAATACACAGAATGAAAAATAAAATACAGCTTTTTAAAAATTAAAGGAAAATTAACTATAATTTGTATATCCAACTAGTTAACTCTCTATTTCACACATATATATTCTGCAAACACCAACAAATTCATAACAGGTGACGTTACCCTACCCTCTAACACTAACTATCCACCAGCGTTCACACAACCTTGACGATGCCATCACTCTGTCATCTAGCATACCACACCACAAAGAGTTACCTACAAGCCCCACCTCTGTGCCACCTGATCAGGATTCCAGGCCCAAGATGCCCCCCTTTAAAGGCACCCACAGACAGGTTGGAGATGAAGCACAGTGCTGGCCTAAGAGGTGGGGGGCTCTGGGTTCAATGCTCAGTACTGCAAAGTCAACGATAAACAACATGCCCTTCACATCTCCCCTCCGAACCCCATTCACTGAAACACCTTCAAGGTCAGGCCATCCACGGGGCCTCGGATGGAACAGTGAACTACCCCCAGCGCTTTTTTTAAATGCAAAAGAAGAGACTTTTCAGTAAGACTGGAATTTCAGATTTTACCCTACATTCTCCATTCCATTCATCAGGCTCTCCCAGCCTTCCTTACAGCCCAGCAAGTATTTATTGTTCCTCAGATCCTGCACGCAGGGTGATGCTTAGAGGGATGGGAGAGCTAAAACCGGGGATCCTCCTCCTATCCCCCTGCATCCTCGCATGCTTGACCCACACTTTGTTTCAGAAAGTCTTGGGGAATTCTCAGGGGAGTGAGAAGTCTGGAAACAGACAAAAATGAGTCGTCGGCTGCCCCTGGAAGGTAGGGAGAAGGAAGTTCTAGGGCTATTTCTGTGCTCAAGGGAACATGGGGGTGGCCACTTCCTGAATCCCTGGGTAAAATTAATAGCTTTACAGAAGTGGCAGAAAATTTTGATTTTATAAGTTAAAATTCTGAGGACTGAAGTGGGTCCTCATTTGGACCCTGCTGCTAAAAATGAGGTGGGCGGGGCGGGGGGGGGGGGGTATAAGGGGATGGGAAATGGGGGGATTTCTTCTATAAAACCTCACTTCTAAAGTGGCTGGAGTAGAATATAGCAGATTCTGAACCAAAAACCTCTACATGGAATCACCCCATCTCAGGGAAGGTCAACCCTAGAGATACAACACTGCCCTGGGCGCACAGACACGACCCAACTTGTGAAGTGTTTGGAAGTCTCAGGGGGATGGACGCTCCCCCCTTCCATGGATCAGCCTATAGGGACACCACCAAAGTGTCCTGCCCAGACAGGACAGAAAAGTCCTGGTAGGGGAGAAGAAGCCTCAGAACATCTTTCCCAGGCTAAACTCTAGGCTCTGGAAGACTATGCTGGGAAGACCCTCTACTCAAAGACACAGCAAAGCCCTCTGACTGGACCAGGGGTGTATTCCCAAGACTGTCAGAACTTCTCTGAGATGTGTTTCCTTGGGGAGCACACGGATAGACTCCAGAGCATCTTAAATATGGAAGAAGAGCATCCTGGTGGCCTCCTAGCTGGGTGCCCCTCAGCCTGTGCCTGAACTGAGGGGCAGGGAAGATCCCCCCAATGGAAGAAGAAGAAGGAAAGTAAGTGAGGGTAGATATCACCACTGGTGGGCCTTTCGCTTGTAAAGAAGATGAGTGGAATCTGGGAAGGGAAGGAATAAGAGGTGTCATTGAACTAGGAGATGCCGTGGGCTTCGAAGTCAGGCGAACACACATAAGAATGAGAAAGCAAGGCTAGCAGGAACCACGGAGACATAAAGAAGACAAGCACAAGCACTCCTACAGAGGAAAGCCAGTGACAGCAGAAAAGACACTGGGGCAAGTCTGGGGCAGGAGACATTGTTCCAGAGACCAGAAAGCAGGAGGGATGGGAGGCAGAGCTAAAAGTAACTGCAACCATTTCCCAAGCCGATAATTATTAGGCCTCAAACCCTGAGACAAATGCTGAGGTGCCTATTTAACATATCAAAGTGGATCCCTTAGCACAAGTAGCTGATGACGAAGGAGGTATATCTTCATTATGGAGGCCAACCAGGAACACCAGTCAGCCTTCTGCATCCAGAAGCTGCAAACCTTCACCATGCAAGCCCAGTCAGGTCTACAGAGAAAAGTCAGAGATATTGGTGACCACACAGCAGTATCACCATTAAGCAGGGTTGGCCTGGAAAACGAGGATGCAGGCAAGTCCCTGGGAAGAGTACAGACTTTCATATACATAGCAGGAAAGGACACACGGGCAAGCACACACGCACAGATGCACCCAATGAAGGAAAGGGGAGAAAGTTTACTGAGACGGAAGGGAAAGCCTGGCCAGAGGCAGACACATTTGGGAGAGTCCAGAGCTGTCATGACCCTGAGCCATGTGAGATGGGAGAGAGGTGCAGGAGCCAGGAGCCAAAGGTACAAAAGGGGTGGGTAGGGAAGAGATTCTGGGGGCTAGAGAGTTCAGGGTAGAGGGTGGCGTACACCAGCCATACCCTGTAACAGGCAGGGACTGAGGGATGCTGGGAGAACCTGGCCACCAGGTCAGCTTTGATATGTTAAATATGTCAGCCAATTTGTCCCAGGTTTGAAACTTAATACATGAGGACATGGACATGAACACCCACATATGCACGCCTCTTAAAGAAGGGGGCAGAGGCCTGCTCTTCAGGAAGCCCTAGCACCCACACAGGTGAGGATTCAAATCCAGGTAGTCATCCTGACTGCACAATCAATGGATCAGAATCACAAAAGCCACCCTGGGAAAAAACTAGGCCTGGCCAGGCAGACAATGCAGGACTCTGAGAGCCAGGAAGCAGGGCAGCAGGCCAGGTGGACAGACCTGTAGCCCAGTATGATGGAGGCACCTGAGATACCACAGCCCAGGTGTTACTGCTCTTTGATAGTCTCCAAAAACTGCTCTAAATGAGATAAACAGGCAGCATTCTCGAGAAGAATTTCCTGCCTAAATGCACACTAGCTGATGCTACAGATCTCCCGCCCTGCTTGGAAGTGCTTGCTTACCATGCCTCAGAAAAGTCCTGCAGCCACCAACACTGGAGGGGGCCATGGGACCTCTGCAGCAGTGGTTCTCAACCTAATGCTGAACCCTTTATGACAGTTCCTCACATTGTGGTGACCCCCAATCATAAAATTATTTTTGTTGCTACTTCATAACAGTAATTTTGCTACTGAGCAGTGTCTTATCAGTTCCTAAGACCACCGGAAATACCTGTTTTCTGATGGTCGCAACCCACAGGTTGAGAACCACTGCTCTAGATGAATAAGAGAGCGCTCCTGCAGAAGCCAGAGGCCTGGGCTAGCAAGGGGGCTGACGTCCTTTTCACAAGCCCTAGGGAAGGTGTTCTTGTCATAATTTCACAGAAGACCAGACTAACACAAGGTAGAATTAGAATTCAGACCCAGGATTTTTATATAGGTCCTGGAAAGTTTTAGAGACTGCTTCACATAGCAATACATGGGAATTTCCATTTTACAATTCTGTTAAAAAAAATAAAAAGGCCATGCCAGAACAAATGAATTAAACAGCCTATCACAAAATTCAGGTACTCAAAGACATAACCAGAAGGCAGAAAAATATTCACCAAGTATCTATATTTGAGGAACAGCTTTTCATAGCTAGTTGGTCTTGAGTTCTATTCCTCTATTCTAGACTCAATACCTCCAAGACCCAATGCCCTACCATGTTCTGTATGACCCCAAGGCAAGTGGTCACGTGTTTGTTATTCTCAACACACACACACACACACACACACACACACACACACACACACACACACACAAATATGGTAACTGTTTTGATATTTTCCAGTGCCCTTCCTCACTGGTAAGAACCAGACTACAGAAGGTCAGGTGACAACAATGGCCTTGCACACTTCCCCAGTCAGCAGGGGACCTTCTTCCTCGGGACATGGTAGAGAGAAACAGGGATGGAGCACAGAGGTGGGTTTCCATGGAACCTCACAAGTTCTAACTCAAAGCAAACCTACCTGCAGCTATAGTGTGTCCTCACTGCCATCAGCCCATCATCTCCAGGCCCCATCAAGGGCCGCAGGAAGGTAGCTTCTCACGGTAAAGATTCTAAGAGTCCTCAAGTACACGGCCTGACCCAGACCTCGTGAAGGACCAAAGGACTGACACTCTCCCTGTACCAGACCTCAGCTTCCTGCATACAAGCAACCATAGCCAATAAGAGATTACAGCCAAAGAGTCAAATCAAAGAGCAAAGTGGTACAGACTCACTCCAGAGCTACATCTAGGTCTATTTTATTTGTAACAACATAATATGGGCTGCCAACTTTTGAAGACTCCAAAGGGTAGTTTTTAAAATCCTGGTGTTGATTTAAAACGAAGGTAGTATCTCAAAAGAGTATATAGCCCTGCCTGCTTCACAACAGGGATGTACTCTGAGTAATGTGGTGACGCAAGACTGTTGCTGTGCAAACACCATACAGTGTGTTTGCACATCCAGGGTCACTACAGCATCACCAGATGACGCAGGCTCGTGGACCACCATCAGATAGGCAGCCCACTGTTGACTAAAGCATCATTATGGGGTGCACACCTGCAATAATTCCTTTGGGGCCTATTGTTGGGGTAGGAAAAGTAATCCTCTACAAACATAGCTTAAATATGGAACCGTGCTGAAGAGCAAACATGTCACCACAAAGTGACATTTACACTGCTAACTACACAAGACAATACGGTCCCTCTTGCCAATCTGGCCACACATCACAGGCAGCTTCAAAGCCCTTGGTAGGCCAGTGCAGAGACTAACACCTCTCTTCCTAGCACTAGGAAGTAGAGGTAGGGGACTGGCATGGAGGCCAGTCTGGGGTACACAGTGAGCTTCACTCCATCCTTAGCTAGAAGGTAAGACCCTGTCACAGAAGAAACCACAAAGCAAACAACAGCAAAACAACCTTGGTTTCTCCTCTCTGGCCCCATTCAATGAAGTTCCCCAAGTTCACAATCAATGGCCTTGTTTAGGGCTCAGATTATATTGAGTTTAAAAACATGAATTTTTTATACATGGGCCAGGTGTTGATTGCATACAAACAGTTTACACCTGGATCGCTGACTCAGAGGCGAGCTCAGGGCACAGAGAGGCTTCCCTATGGGCAGGCAGGCCATCCCCACATCCTGGGCCCCAAAGTAGCCCTCCCTCTCAGGAACAAAGGCCCCACTCTCAAAGCTTCAGTGAGTTTCCTCCCTAAACTAGGTCCAAGTAAGCCAGTGAGAATAGCTTCCCTGAAAAGGGACCACTTGGGAAACACAAAAATATCCCTCAAAGGGCCAAGTTTGAAGATGCTTATGGCTCTTCTCACACTAGTGATAACTCAGAGCAAGCAAGATATGAACGAATAAATGCACCACTGCCATCGGGACAGTAGAGGCACCACGGATACTAAAAGAAACTAGACTGTACAACCATGAAAACACCGAGAGAAGGTATAAAATGTGTCCTGTGGAAGGGCAAAACCAATCTGGATGGTTTGCTTGCTGTAGGGCTCTACCTACATAACACCCTGGAACTGGGGGACACCAGAAGCCAGGATAGGAAGGGAGCATATGGGATTTTTATGGCAGGGTAAATACTCTATATGGTACATATACTGTACTGTACATTTGCCCAAATTCACAGAATATGAGACATGTCTCCCACTGGCTCACATGCTGTGCTGGGCTCCTGAGCTGATGGTTGAGTTTGGAGAGGTTGTGGGAGACTTCAGTGGATGAAGCCAAGCTGGAGGAAACAGGGCACTCAGGACTTCTGAAACTTAGGCCTGGTTCCCAGCCCCTTGTACTCCATTTCCTGTCCACCACAAGGTAGACAGTGCCTCCTTGACATTTTCCCACCATCCTGATCTGCCTCACTGAGGCCTAGCGTCAATAGAGCCAAGAACAGTGGGCTGAACCTCTAAAAAGATGAATCAAAATAAATCCTTTCTCCTTGAAATTGTTTAAGCAGGTATCTCTGTCACCATGATGAGAAAAGTAACAGAAAACAGAACACCAAGACTGAGTCCTACTGCTGAATATGCTCCAGATGAGAAAGACATGGCGGTGGAGGCCATCAGTCGCAACCGGGGTTATTCATGGCGGGAGAGGTTGTGCAGAGTCAGGGAGAATTCTGTCTGCTTTCCCTTCCATTCTGCTATGAACATATAAACACCCGAGGAATAACTTCATTGACCTCCAACAACAACTTATAAGGCAGCTGTCACACTGGCAGCTCAGGGGCAGACCACCTGCCCGGCATGCATAAGACTCTACATTCCCTGCTCAGGACAACCCTCCCCCCAACTTCCCCTCTCTAAAACACCAAGCACATAGACTGCACCGAACGCAGACAAGTGTCTCCTGGCAGACCCAGGCTCCCAAGTGGTCCTCAGGGTGGCAAGGCTGGAAATTCCCTGAAGTCAATGTGGTACTTGGGCCCAGCTCAGTGCCTGGCTAGAGGGAAATTCAGAAATGTGTATTGAATCGTCCAGCTTCAAACGACTTCCATCATTAGGACAACTGGTGGTGGGTCAGGTGGAATAATCCTGGGTAAATGCTGAGCTGGCAGCATGGACTTCTCTCAGGGAAGTGCCATTGCTTGGTCCTGAAGCTGCCACCTCCAAGAACAGAGCAACCAGCCAAGAACAGAAGCCCTGGGTGTCGAGTGACAAGGGACCAGCCATGCCTGCAGGCTCAGCTCTTCCCCGTAAGCTCTGGGAGCACTGGCTGACTTCCATTCTTTCCGAGCATACACCACAAGCCAGTGTCATGAGAAACATTACAGTGTCTCATGTCACTCCTACAGTACTCTGTTGGCTTCTAACTGCCCATCCTTCAGATATAGGCACCAAAACTCAGAAAGTGTACCAGGAAACCAGCCATCCCATGTACAGCACAAGAGCTCAGCTCACAGCACTTTGGGGTTTTGGCTGTTTGGGTTGTTTAATGAAAAAAAAAAAAAAAATGCTGATTTTTGGGTTTTTGTTTTGTTTTGTTTTTTACTAAGTGAAATTGACTCATTTTCCTAGGAAAATGTCTGGGTCCATATATTTCCAGAAAGATATCTGGGTCTACCACTTTCACTCCTTAGGGGTAGGGAATTTGGTGGACATCCTCGTCTTCAATGCTGAAGCCGGAGCAAGCATCTCCAAGTTCATTCATTCCCAAATGTTCATGGTGTAGTCACCCTCCCACAGTGGGGAATCACCTGGACCCTGTTTCTATGACAGTAGAGTTGCCTCATGCTCTGGGGCCTGAGGGAGCGTTAGTCTGGACACAAAGCAATGAGACAGAGCAGGGACATCCATAGCTGAGGGTTAACACAAAGCAAAGCACTGGTTTCCCTATGTACCTCGAACATCACCTGGTCCTCATAGAAATACATATCTGTGACAGCCCTGTCCTGCGTATGCTGCAAAAGAGCAATAGGAAGAAGAGACATATGCTAGCCCTGCCATGTTCTCTGTAGAGGAGTGGGCATCTTAGATGTGTCACAGATAGAACGGAGCTTAGGAAGGTAAGGTTGAGGATGGGCCTACAGGCTGAGGATACCATGGAGCCCTGGTGCTGGAGACTGGTCCTTGGTGGACTACGGCAGATACTGAATGCCAGGACCTGCTGGCTGCTCAGTGCTGTCCCAGATGTGCTCCAGCTCAGCTAACTGGTGTTCAATCTCCATGGGGAGAGCTCTGATGATTCAGGACCCTGAAGTGTGACTCCCGGCATGGGCAGATGTCAAAAATAGCCAATGTCCATGGCAACCACAGACTGCAAAGACAAGGTTGGTTCTTGTGTACGTTACAGGGACAATCCCCAGCCCCTCTTCTTCCTCTTCATCAACATCTGCTTTCCTAAAACTTCTGTATTTCTCCTTCCCTTTCCCCTCATATTCATGAGTCAACTGATGGCAGAGAAAAACCAAGTCATGAGGCCCAAACCGTTTCGGAGCTGAAATGAATCAGCTCGGCACCCAGGGAGCAGAACAGTAAGATCTCAAACTCTCAAGAGATTTCACATCGTCTCCTTGACTTCCCTAGGGCTCACACACAGCATTATCACATTCAGTGTCTGAGAGAAGGCCATTGGGGTGTGTAATTTAAGAAGTATTGTTCATCTGTTCCACTCATGAGGAAACTGAGGCTCAGACAGACCAACCATAGTCCATCCAAGCTCATTGACATCAATGATGGGAATCTACAGCTCATAGATCTAAGGGCTGGGCACTCCAACATCAAAGAACTAACAGGTTTAGCGCTAGGTGAGGATCTGCCTTCTGGATGCCTGATCGTGCCTTCCTGCAGTCTCTATTTGATGGAAGGGGAAGAAAACTCTCCAGTGTCTCTTTGATAAGGACACTAAGCCAAACAATCATAAGGCCCCACCCAACAATACCTAATAACCTCCCAGAGGCTCCACCCTCTAATGCCATCACATACAGGGTTACATTTCAACACATGAAGCTAGAGACACAGTCATTCAGACCACAGCAGGTAGACTGGCCTACTTTCAACCCAAAAACCATAAGGAGACCAAAGGCCAGGTCTCTCCCTCCATCTGCCCACTGAGCCTCATGGCCTGGCCTGAGGGATATGCTATCAAATAGCTTCGGAAGATAGTAACCTCATCCACCATACTGGGGCTTCTTCGTCTCCTCACTATGTCTGTCTGCCTACTAAGACTCAGTCTCCCTACTGTAACTCAGTCCTCTTTATAGAACCCCCTCCACATCCTCGGTGCAACCACAGGCACAGACATACATCTAAGACGGTGGAATTAACCAAACAAAGCAATGATCATGGCAATCGACTCCATCACACCCCAACCACATGCTTCAGTGACCATTCCTAGCTCTCTTCCTCAGGAACACCAATAAGGAGGGTACATGGGGCACATACCACCCCATCAGTACAAGACAGACGAGGTCTCATATGGGACCCAAGTATAAACCTTCACAAAGCTGCATTCAGGGAGGCTGCACAGGGATACATACACACACATTAGTAAAGACCATGTAAGGACCAGGAAGGGCATAGTTCCTACACACACACACACACACACACACACGTACAGACATATATGAGTACACATCCCATGTCTTTCTATTGCTGTGAAGAGACACCATGACCACGGCAACTCTTACAAAGAAAACATTCAATGAAGCTCCGGCTTCAGCATTGAAGACGAGGATGTCCACCAAATTCCCTACCCCTAAGGAGTGAAAGTGGTAGACCCAGATATCTTTCTGGAAATATATGGACCCAGACATTTTCCTAGGAAAATGAGTCAATTTCACTTAGTAAAAAACAAAACAAAACAAAAACCCAAAAATCAGCATTTTTTTTTTTTTTCATTAAACAACCCAAACAGCCAAAACCCCAAAGTGCTGTGAGCTGAGCTCTTGTGCTGTACATGGGATGGCTGGTTTCCTGGTACACTTTCTGAGTTTTGGTGCCTATATCTGAAGGATGGGCAGTTAGAAGCCAACAGAGTACTGTAGGAGTGACATGAGACACTGTAATGTTTCTCATGACACTGGCTTGTGGTGTATGCTCGGAAAGAATGGAAGTCAGCCAGTGCTCCCAGAGCTTACGGGGAAGAGCTGAGCCTGCAGGCATGGCTGGTCCCTTGTCACTCGACACCCAGGGCTTCTGTTCTTGGCTGGTTGCTCTGTTCTTGGAGGTGGCAGCTTCAGGACCAAGCAATGGCACTTCCCTGAGAGAAGTCCATGCTGCCAGCTCAGCATTTACCCAGGATTATTCCACCTGACCCACCACCAGTTGTCCTAATGATGGAAGTCGTTTGAAGCTGGAAAACATGCATGGGAAGCCAGGTGGTTCATGTTCTGCTGAAATGCTCCAGCACATGCTCCAGTTCGGAGACTGAAGACAGGATGGAGATCTGGGAACAGCCTGACCCATGAGGTCTCCAGCATCAGCAGAGCCCATCTCCCTCACCCTACAGCCAGAGGGACAGCTCACCAAGACTGCTGACAGTTTGACTTAGCAAGGTTTTGAAGGGCTGTAGTCACACTGAAGGCCACCCCAAAGTGAGGAGATCTAGAGCTGTGGCACAGAGAAGGGGAAGAATGATAAGGTAAGCCCGTGGCACCTTCGTTTCTAGGCCCCCTCACTTTTGTGCTCATCACAGGCAAGGCAGCCAGTCCACAGTAACCAGGGGACCACCTGGCTCTCAAGAACTCTGGGGACACACACACACACACACACACACACACACACACACACACACACGGCCTAATGATCCCTACTCCAGGCTGCCCAGGTTTTCCCCAACCACGGTGAACAACTAACTACCCTCAAAGTTAGCCAGCTCACTCCTCCAGGCTAACCACGTGCCCTGACTCTGTTTCTACGCCTCTGCCCCATGAATAGATGCCAAACGCACAGAGAAAGTCGGGATCACTCATCACTGGCAAGGAGCTGGTGGCATGGCCAGAAAAGGGTGATTGAGGTCTTATCTGAAATCAAATTCTGCAGAGTTATTTTCTATAATTAAAAACATGGATTTCAAAGTTCTTTGGGTTTGTTCTTGAGATGAAAGTGACAAGCCGCACTCAGCAGTATCCCCTGGCTGGTCTCTTTCCACCAGCTCCTTTCTGAGGCTGCAGTCCAGAGGCCCCATCCCCCTCTGCATATCAGTCAGTGAAGGCCAGCTCAAAGAAGTCCCACGGGAAAGCCATGGAATGCTTACCTGGGCTTCACATTTCTTGTGGCAGGAATACTTGCAGACTGGAAGAAAGAGAAAGAATGTCTGTTAGCCAAGCAATCTTAAGTGACGCTTGCCAGGTCTCCCTCCTTGAGAAAATTTAGCAGGCAGGCTTGGGAGGGAGGTCTCTCCCTGACAAGAGGTGGCTGTGCACCGAGAATACAAGCTGAGACACAAGAGACACCAAAGAGCCGAGTTACAGCTATGTGGTTGAGCATGTGCTCAGCACGTACCAGGACTTGGATTCCATTCCCACAACAGGAAGAAGAAAAAGTAACAAAAGTTCGGACAACCCAGGTAGAAATTTATTAGGAGTGGGGTCCTATGTAGACTGGCTAAAAAGCTTTCATCCAGCCAAACTAGAGACCTCAAGAAGGCAAGTAGGACCTGAGGACACACACAGAAGTTATAATTTATCCCCGAGGAAAGAAGAAGAGAAGGAGAAAGAGAAGGAACAAAGCCCAGGCATTTGATCAGAGCCCTCCCAGGAGCGAGAAAGTCACGAGGTCATTTGGTCTCCACAGGTTTCCACTTCCGGGAGACCGAAGCAGGCACTGTCAGAATAAATTCATGTCTAAATTCCTACAGAAGAGTCCTTCAACAGGGGCCATTATGTGAGCAGAGCGGGTCCTGTGTCATGGGAGGCCCCAACAATGCAGATGGGGTGCTGGAACCAATGTGGATTTCACAGGCCCTCCCCTCTGGCCCAGAGGCAGGCCGCAGCTGGGCTTCAAGGAATAAAAGGCCAGTAGCAGCAGCATGAGGCGGACGGTGACAAGGCCATACGTGGGAGAGGGGCAGGATGAGGACAATGGGAAATGAAGCAATTGCACCTCAGCCCACCACAACCGCCCCTGGGAGCACCACAGAGGCCTCAACGCCTTCTCCATGGCACCTGCCTGAGATTTCCTATCTGGGCTCTACCAGTCCAGCAGGGCTGCCCAAGGCAAATCCTAGGACCTCTCTGGACCCGTCCCCCCTCACAGAACTATCAATGTCAAATGGAATCCTTTGTGGGCCCCTGCTTTCAAACTACAAAGTGATGCCCAGAGCAGAAGTGTACAGAGCCCAGACAACATGGTCTCAGAGATCAGAGAGACAGGGACCAAATCTCAGCTTGGTGCTGTTAAGTCCAGGAGCTCAGAAAACTTTTGCCTCTCTCCACACTCTGCCTTCTGGACCACAAAGGTCCACAGAAAGTTAAGTAAGGCTGAAACAGATAAGTCTGCCCAGGGCCTTGGAGTTTGTGAAACCCAGGAGTTATTTAGGTTTTTATCTGTGCGTGATCTAGATTTTCCATTGTCTGCCCAAGCTTTTGAGACTTGTTAGAATACATACCACAAATATTTATTCTTCATCTTCCAATCAGCACAACACATAATTGTGATCAGGGATTTTGAAATCAAGAAAGATTTCCACTGGATAACAATCGGACTTCCATGAGAGCTTAAAAACCTGAACAGAAGCCAGTCAAGGCAGTGGACGACAGGCAGAAACTAAGATATGAGGGGGCAGCACACCCCAGGAGCAGCTGATGGCAATCATCACATGGCAGGCAGCCTCTGCGATGACCTCAATATTCCAGCCCCATGTACGGCGAATCACTGCTGTCTACACATTAGTCAAACATGGCCGAGGGGATGCTATGTGGCTTCTGCCCCCTTACGGGGCTACTTTAGCAAACCCTGCTGCAGAGCTGCCAATTTGGAAAGAAACTGAAGCCATCAGCCAGCATGCAGCACTTGGCCAGTTTGGCTGCCAACTCCAAGAGTGTGATGTCTCAGTGACAGCAGACGCCAACCTCAGCCAGGCCTTCACTGGCAGACAGTCTCTGAGAGGAAGCCTAGTGTGAATGACATGGTCCCTGAAATCTTCCATTCCCAATCCAAGACGCAGCGAGAAAGAGCGGATGCTTACAGCTGTACCAAGGCACAAACAGCATGCTCACAGCCCAAATCCAGCCATCTCTGTCCTTAGTTCAGGTTTCTGGTGTCCATGCTTGCTGCCTTATGACCCATCACAGAAAATGAGCCAATGTCCTATCACCCACAGGAAAAGCTCAGCCACCTCAGCATGAACTCAAAGTCCTCAGTGGGCCCACACTGACAGCTCCCCACCTACCCCCTGTCCACCCCCAGCTTCGTTCCAATGTCCGTTCTGACTATCCTACACTTGCCTCTGGGGCCCACCTCAGTGCCTCTGACCCCATGGCTTGTCATGTCAGATCATCTTGACGGTCCACCTCTCGGGGCAGGCTGCAAGGTGGAGGACAGAGAGTCCTTGCTGTGTACTATCAGATTCTGCCAAGGGCAACACCAGTGTAACACACCAAGGCAGCTCACCGGTCAGCGCCCACGGCATCCTGCACAGGCATTCCTAAAGCCTCATCATATCCCAGGAAGAAGCCACTCATCTTTGCTCCTCCTTTTACTGAGGGGAGGCCAGAGTCTGGATGAGACCTGAGGACACATTCAGACATCAACAGTGAACCAATCACGACCTGTTGCAGGCATGCTGGTAGAAGACCATAGCCAGCGGGATAACACACAGCCTTTGGTCTGTCAGGTATGTAAGTCAGGAAGGCACCGGCAAGCAGGAGCTCCCCAAATCATTAGAGCTCCCCACCAACAGACACACAGGCCACAAAGGCAGAGTCCCCATCTGTCTTGTCTCTCAGCCAATCCCACCCATCTGCCCAGAATGGGCACTTTGATTTAAATACTGGGCTTGCTTTTTTTTTTTTTTTAAATGATGATAATATTTGCTCCCTGACAATTTCAAACACATTTTAATACACTCCAATTACTCTCTAGACTTTCAAAAATGTTTAGCAGCTACCTACTAAACAAATGGTCCCAAACTACTAAGAATAAATGGATGGAGCTACAGAGCTGGCTCAGTGGTTAAGAGCACTGGCTGCTCTTCCAGAGGACTCAGGTTCAATTCCCAGCACCCACACGGTGCCTAATAGTTGTTTCTAACTCCAGTTCCAGGGTTTCTGGCACCCTCTTCTGACATCCATGGGCATGAGACACACATATGGTACACAGATAAACATGCGGGCAAAACACTAATACATATAAATATAAAAGTAACTCAATCTTAATTTACCAACTAATTGAAAATTTTAAAAAGGAAGGAAAGAATGGGAAAAACTCTGTTGCCATTGTTCTTGGGACAGAGCCTCAATTTGTAGCTCAGGCTAACCTCAAACTTATGGCAAACCTCCTGCCTCAGCCTCTCAAGTGCTGAGAATACAGGCATTTATGCCACCAGATCCTGCATCATTTGCCAAATGAAAATCAATTCCTAAGTCCATGGCCTGTAGCCTATCTTGGTTCATATACTTGGAACCAAGAGGTTTCAGATTTGGGAATGTTTTCATGATTATACTGGCTTATGGTTTTATTCCATAAATCCAAAATCTGAAACATTTTATGCATCCAAATTTTAGGTTTTGGAACATTTTGGTTTGTAGAGTCTTAGATCAACCTGTGTGTTTTTCTCGTCTAAAGATTAAAAAAAAAAAGTAAAAATAAATTTAAAAATTAAAAAAAGAAAACAATGCCATTACTCATCCACTTCCGCCCCTCAGCATCCTAACCAATTTCTTCCTGCTGAAATCACCCAGTGTACCCGAGACTGAAGGGCAGAGTCCCTTTAGCTTCCTCATATGAAAGATGACCAGAAAGAGGACATAGCAGCATCTGTCAATGCCACCATCAGCTGCTCAGAGTCCCAGCAGATGCCATTTAACAGATCGGCTTCCTTCCTCCCGACCTATGACCTTTCCCCTCAACACCAGGCTCATGGGGCTCAGGGGTGTTCTTTCAGTCTCCACAGTCCCCACAGGACCTATACTCATGGTCCCTCCCCTGAGCTCTCCAGGTGTAACAGCTTGATGCCTTTCATCCATCCACTGATGCCACACTGTTTCCCAGCTGGCTCAGACCCCTCTACCACTCTCACACCCATACAGCATTGCTCAGAAAGATAGCATGCTCTGGGAACCTTCATGCACATGTTCTGTAACGCTTTAGGAAGACTCCTGCCCCTGTGCTAGCCAGTGTCTGCTGCCTGTCCAGTGTCTTCCACTTCCTCCTCGCCTACAGAGTCATATTTAGTCTAGCCTCCCCCTCACACCATCCTCTTGTGAGTCACAGAAAGGTCACCCTTAGACAAAGAGTTAGATCCTGCATAGTCTAAGCCAATGGGTGTCAGAGGGAGTCTGTAGACGTCTGGGTCCCTAAGAATTCATAATGGGTTGATGAGGCCAAAATATTTTCATACAGCTCTTCCCCTTTCTCTTGTGTTAACACAGTGGGGAAACCGCTGGTGCCTCTGCAAGAACTTGGGAAACAAGACCACCTTGCACTAGTTACCATTCGACTCAGTACCAGCAGTTACTCGAGTTAAAAATATATCAGAATATATAAAAATATATAAGAATATCTTGACAAGGATTGGAGAGATGGCTCAGTGGTTAAGAGCACTGGTTGCTCTTCCTGAGGTCTTGAGTTCTGTTCCCAACAACCACATGGTGGCTCACAACCTCCGTAACTGTAGTCCCATGGGATCCAATACCCTCTTCTGGTGTGTGGCTATACATGCAGACAAAACAACCGTATACATAAATAAGTAAGTATTTTTGAAAGAAGAATATCCTGATGTAAAACTCCAGTAGACACCTCTTCATTGTTCTGTGGCAGGGGTTGGGGGGGTGTCTGGGTCCGCAATGAGCATCACAGCATGTGGGAATAGGACAACCTGGAGTGGAACCATGTGAGAACAGGACCATCATCAACAGGACTGTTGCAGCTGTTGAGCTGTCAGCTAAACTAGTGACTTTCTCAGGAACACCATTTTTATTTGAAAGAACCTTGGCAAACAAAATATGAAGGGGCTGCTTGCCAGATTCCTGAAGTTAATCAAAGTGAGCCTGTCACACCAAGGGCAAAACTTCAGATTTCAAGTGGAAATTCTCTTTTCAAAAGACCTACATCCAAAACCAGAAGCTTGACAACTCAAGACCTTTCTGATAAAATCACCAGTGACAGGACTAACAAGTATAGAGGGTTTGTTTGTTTGTTTGTTTTGAGATTTTTAAAAAAGATGCCTCAAGATTGGGAAATCTAAGTCAATGGATAAGAACTTCCAAATGACCTGGCACTGTGATATTCACTGGGTCAAAGATCCACTCAAACACAAGAACAGCCAAAGAAGCATATGTAGCTGAAAAAGGTATTAATTCCATTTCAGACTGCACCACAGAGAGACGAATCTTTATGAAATGATCCTTTTTTAGTTTTGATGTGAAATCAAAACTGAGCCCAGAGTGATCTCAGAGGCCGACAGCAAGCTCCTGTGTATTGACACAGGGCCACATGCTTTTCCAGCTCCTACCCAGTATTCAGACAGATGGAATGCAGAAGAAAGCAGGGGAGTCCCACCTCCCCAGGAAAGAAAAACAGAACAATGCCTCACTTCTCCTTTTTGTGAATGAGAGTTTTGAGGAAGTCATTCTTCACTAAAAATATTTATATTCTCGTATAAGTATGCTGCTGTTCCTTTTAAACAGTCTCCCTTCCTAGCACGTTAAATGGTGATAGACAGGGGCCATAGCTACAGGGGTCTACGAGGTCTTCTAACTGACCTGAAACCGAGGGTGACAGTGAAGACATCGTGGCTTACGTGAGCAACGACAACCCCACGACAGATGATAATCCCATTCATCCTTCTTGACTGAGGCTTTTAGAATGGCAGAGAGATCCACTTCTGACACTGACTTCTCTCAAGTCCCTTACTGTCTTACAAGACACACAAGAAGAGAAGGGGCCCTTTTCAGGTTGCATCCACTCTGTGAATGGAGCTGGACTCTACAAAGAGAAAGCTCCTGAAGTCAGTCTGCACAATGGGAACACAGGTACCCTGCTGGGCCCTGGGCCACCAGCCCCTGCACCTCCTAGCCCAGGAGAAAGCCCACACCACACTAGCAGACTCGGCCTTGCAGGTTTGGCTGCCATAGCACTACTTGCTTTACACACCTTGTCCTAATAGCTTCCACAGTAACCACAGAGGAAGTCACATTCTCACATTCTTGATCCCTCTTACAAACAGTAAACAGAAGTACAAGGTCGGGCGGTGGTGGTGCACACCTTTAATCCCAGCACTTGGGAGGCAGAGCAAGGTGGATCTCTGTGAGTTCAAGGCCAGCCTGGGCTACCAAATGAGTTCCAGGAAAGGCGCAAAGCTACACAGAGAAACCCTGTCTCAAAAAAAAAAAAGAAAGAAAGAAAAGAAAAGAAAAAGAAAAAAGAAATACAAGCCAGACACAGTGGCCTATGCTCATAAAGCTAGCTAGCACTCAAGAGATCTGAAGCAGGAGGACTTCATGTTTGAGGCCATCTGGCTCTTACAAAGTGAGTTCCAGGACAGCACATCTCCCGGGTGAGCCTGACTTAAACATGTGGTGGGCCAAAAGGCAAAGGCTCTTCTGTGTCTGGAGCAGACTGGGTTCCACCATCACTAAGCCAATGATGCAAACATCTATCAGAAGCTGTACCAAAGTAAAAAGCTGCTGTCCCAGCTCCCCTCAACAAGGACCAAATCATCTCCTGCTGCTACCACCTTCAGTAATGAGAAAGAGACCTGTGATAGCAGTGACCTTTCTGCTATGAAAAGAAAAATTACCTAGAAAAAAAATTGTGCGTGCGCGCGCGCGCGCGCGCGCGCGTGTGTGTGTGTGTGTGTGTGTGTGTGTGTGAGAGAGAGAGAGAGAGAGAGAGAGAGAGAGAGAGAGAGATCTACAAGTAAAATATGAGGTAGTTATTTAAAAATCATGCTTGCTAAAGGTTTGATATGTGAAAGTACTTTCCAGAAGCCCAAGCAAGAAGATACAAAGCTCTTTGTAGAACATGAAACAAATGTGAAGAACTCATCCATTCCTAAGAAGCTGACACAGGAGGAACATCACAGGTTGCTTCAAAGTGGGGGAGCAAAAATGGGCAAACTGCTTAGTCCATGAAAAAGCCAACAGCATTCATTGACTACATGGATTCCAGATGTGCCAACTAGGAAACAGGAGAGACAGAAATGAGCATTAGCCGTCATAGAATATCTTTGTGACAGTGAGCAGGGGTAGGAGTTCCAAGGAACAAGAACATACATGAAAAGGTAGGTAAGCCTGAAACCTTTACAATGCTTGGTGTGCCGTAAATACCACAAACAGAAGGTGGGGGAGAACACAAGGGGGTGGGAATTTGCAATATGTAAGGTGGAAAAAAATAAGAAATGCCCATTTGTTTAGAGGTCAAAGTCATCAGAAAGTGGCCAATGTTTTTGCCTGGTATACATATATAGAGGCAGCATTCCTAACATAATGAAGTCTGAGAAATCAAGAAGGAAAAAAGTCATCTAATTTTTAAACAAGGGATTTGAAAGGCAAGTCTGCTCAATACACAGAAAACACGACAGATGTTTCAGGCAATAACTAGATTTTGCATTTAATTGATTGCAAAACTGGAATGCTCAGCAGCTTCAAGGGCCAGGCTTGGTGCCTTCAGCACTGCAGACTACACTCAGGGAGCTTCCCTTCCTGTCCTTGATCCCAGATTCAGTGCCTACCTCCACACTGTGCTCCCCTACACACTGTGCTCCCCAGCAAAGTTGACACCACATACTTCAACCCCCTAGTCACAGAGGGGTTAGCAAAGTCAGGCTTAAGAATTCAGGCTCTCACTGTCGTGGTTCAAATCATAGCCATCTGGCTCAAAAAAGCCTGACATTGCTATATGTCGTCTTGGAAGTGCTATTCTTCAAAGTGTCTCCATGAGCTTTGGGAATCCAATGAAGGCTGACAAGGTTGTCAGAGTCTTTTATACAACACACACTACAGATACTTACCAAGTTATAAATGAGCCTGTATGGGATGACTCATCTCTAACAGGCTTGAGGACCAGCTGGCCCAAACCAGTGAAAAAGATACTTTCTAAGAGCCAACCTGGATCTGCCTAAGGGCCTTAGCAACAGCAGCTGAGACATGATCTGGAGATGACCTGACCAATGAGAGGCAGCCATGTCACACCAGCAGATGCATATTCATCAGACCTTCCCCCAGGGTGAGGTGGGGCTTGCCTCTTCCTGAATAAACTGGGCTTGTCATTTTGACATTCTCCCAGAGTCTGTGTCATTGACTCTGCACTTACTTGGCTCCCTCCCACAAAGGGAACAACAGCACAGGACCCTGTCACAAGCCTGTGAGTGAATCACTCTGCTTTTCATGTTCTCCAACACCCTATGTGGGGACTCAGAAGCAATTTCTTGAGCTGTCCCCAGTGGTGACCATCACAGCCATGAGCACCTGGAGAACAGTACAGACTGAGCAATACTGTGGGAATCAACCCTACAGCTCTAAAATCATCCAGATCACAGTTGCTATGGAGAAAAAAGAAAAAAACAAACAAACAAAAAAAAAAAACTTGTATTTTTATCAGTCAGGCTACTCAAAAAAATTTTTAAATCAAAATCTGCCTGCAAAATTGACCAACAGGACCCAGCTGTCCCTGGCCCACAAAAACCTCAAAGTCTAACCACCCAGACCTTTGAGGAACAGCGGGAAGAAACCCAAAATTTCTTTGCAGAAAATAGGGAGTATTTCAGTCAAAATCCAGAATTGAGAAGTAAGTACAGGAGGAAGATTGAGAGGGACCTGGTACTTTACACCAGATAAATAACGTAAGAGAGACCAAAGTTTCTCAGGTGCCTCTTCCCCTTTCTTGTTCTTCTGGAAGATTCAGACATACTACCATGTCTCAGGATAGAGCAAGACTGATAGTGGTGGATGAGAGGGAATGCTGAGCCAGGCAGGGTCATCCCAGGGCATTTTAAAGAAGAAGAAAACAGAACTGTGGAAGAGGTCCGGCTAGGGTTGTCAGAAGTGCTGTGGATATCACTCTGTATGCTATAAATGTGTTGCTCTTATTGGTTATTAAATAAAGTGCTGATTGGCCAGTAGCCAGGCAGGATGTATAGGCGGGACAAAGAGAGAGGAGAATGCTGGGAACAGGAAAGCTGAGTCAGGAGTTAGTTGCCAGACAGACACAAAGGAAGCAAGATATAAAAGTACCGGTAAACCACAAGCCACGTGGCAATTTATAGATTAATAGAAATGGGTTAATTTAAGATATAAGAACTAGATAACAAGAAGCCTGCCATGGCCATACAGTTTATAAGTAATATAAGTCTCCCTGTGTTTATTTGGGTCTGAGTGGCTGCGGGCCCGGGCAGGACTGGTGATAACTCTAGCTACACAGGGGAGTCACCTCTAATTGCTTTGGGGAAAAGTTTAAAGTTACCTACTTCATGTGGATTTGCAAGAGAAGAACAGATGGATGAGCCAGCCATTTATCTGATAACTTCTTCTAGATTTTTAAGCACCCTATGTGCCTGCTGAGTGGCTTGGGACACATGTGAGACTCAACTGCATTGCAGGAGATCTCAGGCTGGGCAGTGGAGAGGCTGAAGAACAGCCAAACCTTTTCCACAAACTTGGTCCACAGGGCCTGTCCACGCCCCAGAATTAACATCCTTTTCTTCACACCACAGGTACCCTAATACATTCCTAACACTTGGCACCTGTCCACTAGACACAGGGCCTTTCAGGGTCTTTGTGATTAACTTACCCTATTTTGTGTGGCTTGTAATGAAACCCACAAACTGAATGAAATCAATTTGGCCCAGTTCCTCTCTAAGGTGGAAAGGCCGCATCTAGTAATGGCTGTCTTAATGGCAATGTCCCAAGACAGAGAATGTGGTGAGACACAGGAAGCACACATGTATGCATGCATGTATGGGGTTTCTAATGCCTAATGTCTGCCTGCCTCAGAGCCACCATGCTGTGCACAGCAGTTGGGCTCCTATCCCTCCCGGGCCTAACCAGCTGACAGCACTGCCTGTGGAACTTGCAGGGTACTTCATATCAGAATGCTCACACAGGCAACCCACAGCACCAGGACATTTCCTCCTGACACACTACAGTGTCCTCAGACAGAGGGCAGCATTTGAGAGACAGAATGAAACCTCTTCAGGCTAAGTAATACCTGCAGCAACTGAATTTAATAATAATTTTTTTTTTAATTTTAAAGTCATGAGAAAGATCAGATCTAAGATTCCTGGAACATAATTCCAGGGTATTAAAGTAGCAATTACATAATAACAGAATTACTATACTTGTGTATAAAAATATGATGTCTCAGTCTATTTGGATTGTTATTTTTAAAAAATACCACAGTCTGAGTAGCTGAGTAACAATAGCAAGTCTATTTCTCATAGTTCTGGTCCTAGTGTGTGAGGAGGGCCCCTTCTAGTTTGCTCAGGGCCTTGTGGTCCATCGTCAAATGGTCGAGGGATAAAGCACCCCTAAGGTAGCACAGCTCACAGAGGGTCCCAGTCAAGGGTGGGGGACATCCTCACAGAAAGCCAGACCTTGGGAAAAGGTTGTATGATGTTAGTGCCCTCTGTGCCACAAGGCCATCACGCTGGCCTTCATGCGTGCCCGAATGCATCCCTGGGACTTGAGAAATGGACATGTTTATTTGGGAATGACATACCTTACCAAATCTTTCCTAACAAGTGAATGACAGAGGAGCCTGCTGAATACCTCCTCCATTCAAAGTACCACTAGTTCGACTTTTCTCTTTCAAGCGCCTCCCAGGTATGCTCTGCCTGAGATTACCGGCATGGTAGAACAGGGAGATGCAATTCCACCAAGTGCCCTGAGCCAGAGTGATGCTCTCAGCTGGGCCTTCTTTGTGTACAGACACAAAGATATGTGTACACAAATGCATGCAGTCAGAGGAATGGGCACATCCACACTCATGAAAAATCATGTCCATGTGCATTTCATATCTGTAACTATTCATATGCACAAACACAACTACATAGGTGGTTCCCATTCACATGTGGGCACACAAGCACATGCAGTCAGATGTACACAACCACATTCCATTCTGGCATGCCCACTGAAGTCCCTCTGATATTTCATGTGCCACTAATTAAAAACATCACCAATGGGGTTGGGGATTTAGCTCAGTGGTAGAGCGCTTGCCTAGCAAGTACAAGGCCCTGGGTTCGATCCTCAGCTCCAAAAGAAACCATCACCAATGGAGTTGACAGAAGCTACAGGACCAGCCTGGAGTCCTCACTTTACAGAAGGAACCCCAAGCCCAGGCAGTGACAGGGTCTCCACAATGAGCACGGTCCAGAGCAAGAAGGACAGACAACAGCTC
Organism: Onychomys torridus; assembly: GCF_903995425.1. Classification (NCBI taxonomy): domain Eukaryota; kingdom Metazoa; phylum Chordata; class Mammalia; order Rodentia; family Cricetidae; genus Onychomys; species Onychomys torridus. The sequence continues at coordinate 21,436,435 of NC_050452.1, read as the reverse complement.
CCATGCAGCCAGCATACACCAGCTGCAAGTCAGAGCCTCAACACTGCTTTGGGTTTCTCCTTGCTACTCTTGCCCATTGATTCTCTTTATATAAAAGTAACAAAAACTACTTGAGGTGTTAAGGGAAGCATATTAAGGTAGGAAGAAGGCTGTGTGGGTTAGCTAGCTCCTCAATAAACCCAGGCCTCTTATGTAAAGAAACATGACTCTTCCTGGGGGACAATGAGCATGGTGCATGCTAGTCACTGTTGCAGGTGTTGGCAAACAAAGACCTTCATCTAAAGAGCCCAACTACCAGATCTCTAGGCATGATCTGTGCTTACATACTGGAACAAGACATGTGTGGGGATTAGACATGTGGGACTACCATAAGAGCACTTTCCATAAAGGGATCTCAGGAGACTTAAGTCTGACTGGGGGGCTACAAAGCTGGATGCAGACTTTGCACCCACCTTGCCAGCCCCCTGGTTCAATCACTCTGGGGGCCCTAGTCCTACATGGGGAAGCAAACTTGGTTGAGGCTGCCGCCCAGAGGAAGCACAACTCAACATGGACTCAGCAGGTCCACCATTGCACTGTTCCCCATTGCACATAACTAGCTAATGCTGACTCAGGGGACCACATAGGTCACACAGGTCGCATAGCCTCAACCCCACTTCACCTCAATGCATCTTCTTCTCCCTTATTTTCAGACTTGAGAGCCATATCTGGAGATCTAATTGTTTTTTTCTTTATTTTTATTTATTAATACTACTATAGAGGAATTTGTATGGGGGGAGCATGCAAATGTCATGGGACATGGGTTGAGGGCAGAGGACAATTTTGACGAGTCAGTTCATTCTTTCAAACTTTATGTAGGTTTTGGGAATTAATCTCAGAGCCTCAGGCTTACACAGCAAGTCTTTTACTCAATGAACACTTTCAAGATGCAATTCTTAAAATAGAGATGTTCCCCTGAGAATGGGGTTCACAATACAAATAAAATTAGACAGCTTTCAATACATGTTCCTGGGCGTACCGGGCCTCTACCAACCCCAGGGGACAGGCAGAGGGCCGCTCTCTTCACTCACAGACACTGTAGAGACAGCTTGTGAGGTAGATGACACACTGAGAACGTCACCTCTGGTCTGCACACAAAAAGGGCCATTATACCAGGTTGATGGGACCCTTCTGTATGGATAAGGCTTGCAGAGGAAAACCCTAGTTCTGTGACACAGATCTCATGAGGACCAGGTTACTATGCAGGGCAGTACTGTTTGTGAACAGGCAAAAAAGTCTGGAAGCACTCAATGGCACATCTCTTGGCTAGGAATAGACTCAAGAACCTGTTCTTTACCCAGAAGCAGAGTAGGTGGTTGGACTTAGCCCCCACACTCCCCAAGTACAGCTGTAGAGAGCTCACAGACACAAAAGATCACAAGGTCATCTCTGCTAACAAACTACCACAAGGTCACCTCTGCTAACAACTAAAGAGCTGTGCTCATCTCATGGACGTCAATGACCTGCTCTCAGCTCCTTTCCTTTGTTCTTTAGGCCAACAGTAAGGGGATGGAGAGCCCCTGCCTGCTCCCCTGCCTGTGTCACTCTTACTGTCCCACACGTCAGTCTGACACACGGAGGCCCCGCCTCCATCAGCGAGGCCTCGCCCACCACTGCCTAGCTGACCTCAGCATCCATGACATCTTCTGGGACCTATGTACTCTAGGGCATGTCACCATTTAGAGCCATGCTGGCCTGTAGGAAACTGCCTCACAGCAGAAGGCAGAAGAGGCCTTAGCATTCTACACCTACGGGGGGGGGGGGGGGGAGTGTGATTGGGCCAAGTGGGAGCTCAGCAGGATTGCAGTGGGAGAAGTCACACCTGTGGCTCCTGTAGCCTGGGGACCCCCAGCAGGCCTAGGGTGGGAGGAGACAACGGGGGTTCAGGTAGCCAGGGAGATGCTCAGCAGGCCTGGGATGGAGGCCACGGGACAGCAGTGAGCATGTTCTTTAGTACTGTGTAGCAGAGGACATCAAACTGGAATACTACAGGCCAGGCAGATGCCCTTTAACTCTAAACAGATCCTAAGAGGGCCACACTCTCAGCCCACTCCTGACTCACTGTGGTGCATCTCTCTACTCCAAAACTCCAGGGGGTCAGAAAGAAGAGAAAAGAGCCAAGGAGGTCCTAACACTACAGAGGCCCACCAGACACCCCCTGGAAACGGTCTACAAAGAAACTGCTGGGGGTGGCAGGAAATCCCAGCATTCCTGAGGTGAACTAGAGGACAAGAGTTCAGGAGGGCCCCATGAAAGGAGAAGGAAAGCTAGGCAGAACCAACACTGACTCTGAAGGAGACCCTAAACCTCACAGTGGAAGGGACGCCAAAGGCCCAATCCTTCAGGGCTTCCTGGGCTGGGTGATGGAAGCCAGCCACACACTCATTTTGAAGATTTATCACTGTCAAAAGAATTCAAAGTTGCACTAACTGTAATGTTTAAGCACCAAAAAGCCAAGCTGATGGCTTTGTTTAGAGACAAGACATTTTCCACAAACAGACTGAGAGGGGCCAGCATAAAATGGACCCTAACTCAGGGACTGGAGAGATGGCTCAGTGGTTAAAAGCACTTGCTGCTCTTCCAGAGGACCTGGGTTCAATGCCCAGCACCCACACAGCAGCTCACAACTGTCTGTAACTCCAGTTTTAGGGGATCCAACACCCTCATCCAGATATACAGGCAGGAAAAAAAATGCACATAAAATAAATAAATAAGTCATTCAAAAAACAAACCAAAAAAAAAAAAAATGCACCTTCACTCAAGAATAGACAGTTCATTTGCAGACTGTAGGAAATTTACAAGTGAAATGCTTGAAAAGTGAAGAGCAGGCTGTAAAAGACCTGACTTGAAGCCACAAATTGCCCATGGCAGTCTACTTTCTCATGGTAAGAGCTTGCTCTTTCTAGAGATTTTCCTTAGGAGTATGTGTCTGTGTAACCCTGGGAGGCCCTGCCAGGTGGGGGATGAAGAGAGGCTCAGCAGGGAAATTCCATGACTTAACTTTTGGAAACTCCCAGACGAATTGCTGTCTTCTTTTGACTGTTTTCCACAGCTTGGGTCTGAAGGGTGAGAGGTTCAAGGGCATGGACTTACCTCGGCAAGCAATCCCTTGACCGTCAATGGTCTGTCTGCACACTCCACAGACTCTGGGCTTTTTAAAGTCCTTTTTCTTAAAACTGTGAGGACACGTGGTCAATTCTTCCGGCTAAAATAGTAAAGGAAGAAACAAATGGTCAGCCCTTCAGCTCGTGGTATCTTCTTCTTCTTCTTTTTTTTTTTTTTTTTTTAATTTCTTTCCTAGGAGATAATAAATCTAGTGAGCCTTGAAGAGGGCTGAAAGAGGAGCAAACTCCAGAGCCCAAAGAGAGCCAGTGGATGATCTGGAATCCAGAAGGCAGCTCACCCTCTGTTAGTATGCACATCTCCCCCCTGGGGTGCTTCAGGACTGAGACCTTAGGTAGCTCCCTAGGTGATAGTATGCTCTCTCCTTCCAGCCTCCAGGCTTACAGCACCCACAGCAATAACAAAGTAACCACACAGCCTCCCAGGACTCACCCCCCCCCCCCCCCTCCCCCGCTCTTTCTTCTAGAATAGGCGTCTTCCAGAACAAGACAAAGTTAAGAGGTAGGTGATCAACAGTTTTCCTTTCAAAGGTGTCCCAAAATAACCACTAAGATTCAGAGATTCTCAGCCAAGCTAGTATGAGCCCAGGACACAGATGCCGGCCTTTCTTAACCAAGATGACAAGCATTAGTATGAGGAGATTAACTCTCATCCACCAAGTTCCTGTTTACAGAGTCTGCCTCTCTCTCTCTCTCTCTCTCTCTCTCTCTCTCTCTCTCTCTCTCTCTCTCTCTCTCTCTCTGAGGCTCTCTGAAAAGTTCACTTTCTTTTAGAACATCCTTCTGGCTATTTGCTGATGATGGCATCAGTAACTAACAACCATGTGGATCCTAGTCAAGACACACACACACACACACACACACACACACACACACACACACACACTTCACTGCTTACTTAAACTTACTCAGGGTAACTTAAACTTACTTAGAAAATAAAATGCATCCTGTCTCATGTTCTCAGTAACAATTACTTTGGGAAAAAAAAAAAACGTTTGATAATTTCTTACAAACTTTAAAAGGTGTGCTACATAATTTAAAGTGTCCAGGGTTGCAGGCACTTCTTTACCTTCTGCACAGCCCCTCCCCCACCTCCCAGCACTCACGCTGTATAGTCAATATACTACTGAAAAAAAAAAAAATGTCTCGAAGAAGAAATAACCTAAGTCTCTTTCATAGGAAGAATAGATTTTCAAAAAGGTTGGTCATACAACAAAATAGTGTTTGGAAACATTAGGTGCATACTATCCGTGCAGGTCCAAGGATTAAAAGCATCATGCTATTTAAAAGACGCAAGGATATGATGTCCACTGCCACTTAAGCACATCTGAGTCAACAGAAGTCCTAGCCATAGAACTCACTGCACTGTGGTGTGGGTGGGAGCCCTCAGGAACTCTGACAAGGGAGCTCATTTCATGCTCTGGATGGCAGCCACAGAGGGAACAAAGTTGAAGTCATTAAGCTTCAGCATTGTACATCGTACTAGCTAAAGATCTACAAGAAAGGTGGAAAATGTAGATCTGGATAAAATAACAATCCTGGAAAAATGTGCTACCCTGCTTTTAAGGACCTTGGGTGACATAGAGCACCACGACAGCATTTTTATTTACTTAGTTCTGAATCCACAGGACCATCCACTGCTGGTGAAAAAAGTATTACCAGAGACTAAATGTATCCTCACCTAAAATCATGCACAAAATACACAGAACCACTGTTTTGAAAACACACAGCAGGAAATGAGGGGCAGTGGTGACGATGACGCTCTGGTCAACAATGCCCCGCACACACCAAGGCACTCTGAGACTGAAACGTGTCTGAAGCCCTTCCACGTGGTGATTTTTGGACAATCTCAGGTTATGTAAACACACTCTGTGATACCCACACAATGACAGATGCAGCTGATGACATACATCCTAAGCGCATCCTTGTTCAGGGACCCCAGGGACCGTGACTGTACTTGAGAGGGAAGAATAAGTTAAGGTGAGTGTCCTGCCTCATCCCCTCCTCCACCACTGTCTTAAGAGACTCTCTGGGCTGCAGAGAAGATCCAGGCGGCATCCAAGGGAGCCTCCTCTGTTGAGGAAGGCAAGAAGAGTTTCCCAGTCAGGGCACCACAGAACCAAGAGCTGCAGAACTCCTTAAGGTCTCCAGAAAAGTCCTTAAAAACAGCCAGTGCAGAAAAGCATATGTGTACCCATCAAGGATATAGAAAAGAGCTCCCACCTCTCTAACACACACCCTATGCCTCTCCAGCAGGATTAGGGGCCCTGGGTTCACTAAGAGCTGAGAACTGTGCTTGCTTACTGTAGATCAGGAACCCCAACTTTGCCCCAATTTACAGGAAATGCAGAGCGACCATGCCTTATAGAGATCAGCTCTACTTTAACACCCCCTTGGCCTACATAAGCTATTTGCAAAACACTGCCCCAAGGCTGTTACTGCTATCCAGTAGCATGACTGCATTTCAGAGAAAAAGTATACCAGAATACCACAAAGACCATAAAATTTCTCAGAATCCAAACAAGGTAAAATTTACAAAGCCAGAAATTATCAGGCACTCAAGGAAACTAGAAAGCAAATAGAATTCATGATTAGAAAAAATAATGGAAACTGATTGAGAGGTTAGAATTATCAGACAAGAATATTAAGGGTGTTATTACAATTGTATTATTTCTCAAAATGTGGCGATGTAAAAAAATGCATAAAGACCCAAAGAAAACAACAACAAAAGAAAATGCAGACTTCAGAGGTAAAAATATACAGGACATAATTATTGGCCAAGTACTCAAAAGACACAGTGAATTTAAAATCAACACAATGAAATCCTCCCAAAATAAAGCAATGAAATGAAATAATGTATATCAACAAACAAATGAGTTTCCAGAGCAATGAGAGAAATCTTACAATAAACACACATTTACTCCTAATGGTAAGAAGCCCAGAAGGGACACATGAAGAAATAATGACCAAAGTATCTAAAAATGCAAGGAAAACTGTAAAGACACAGAGCCAAGAAACAAGAGTTGACTGTAACTATACCAAAGTACATGAATATATATTACTTAAACCCAATAACAAAAAAAAAAAAATCTTAAAAACGCTCAGAGAAAAAATAAACAAATAAATAAATAAATAAAAATGCACATCACATACAGAGGACAAACAATTAGGACTAACAAGCTTTCTCACAACAAAATTGTTTACTTATGAGGCTGGAGAGATGGCTCAGCAGTTAGTTAGAAGCATACACTGCTCTTACAGAAGACCTTGAGTGTTCAGCTTACACATCAAGCGGCCTACACCTCCCTGTAACTCTAGCTAAAGATTTGATGCCTCTGGCCTCCAAGGGTACTATACTCATGACACAGAGACACACTCACATACACATAATTTTAAAAATGAACATAAACCTTTAAGAAAGTACTAAATTTGAAAATATCTGTGAGAAGTTAAACCTTACAAAATACTGAAGAAGACCAGTACATCTAGACTCTGCAGTCAAACTGTCTTCCAAAAATGAAAGACTTTTACAGGCTTGTTAAGATATTTACTTACCAGGCGGTGGTGGCACACGCCTTTAATCCCAGCACTTGGGAGGCAGAGGCAGGAGGATCTCTGTGAGTTTGAGGCCAGCCTGGTCTACAGAGCGAGATCCAAAACAGGCACCAAAAACTACAGAGAAAAAAATCCTGTCTTGAACAAACAAACAGAAAATATATTGACTCAAAAGCTGAAAGTTAGGAGAACTTGCCAACAACTGACACATACCACATTCAAAACGGTCCCCAGATAGCAGGAAGATGGACATAGAGACCATCATACTGCAGAATGAAGAGAACCAAAACAGCAAATACATGGGTGGACACGCGCTTTCTCCACTAAAAACTAACAAAAGGTCACTAATCATCAAAGAAAAAGCAATGTGATGTAGTAGTTTTGAAATCCACCTAGGTGTCTGTCAACTGCCAAACGGACATAGAAGAGGACATGAATTCAGGTAAACTTTGTTTTACCATAAAGAAAACGAAATTTTCAGGAAAACGGAGGGACCCGGAAAATCTGAGGTCCAGGAAGACAAATGCTGCATTTTCTCTCTCATATGTGGACACTAGCTTCAAATTTTTAGATCTACCATGTTTAACTTGGGACTGCCCAGAGAGGGGAAAAAAAAAACCCTAGAATTTTTCCATGTTGGCCTTTGACTGTCCAGGCTGGGTTGCCTCTGATACCTGCCTCCCTGCCTTCTGAGTAACAGGTGTATCCACCCAGGAGGCCCTCTCTAGCCTCTCCTGAGGGAGAGGGTCTAGGAAGCCATAAAGCCTCTATTAGGAGGATTGCATCCTTTCCTGAGAGGTCTTTGAGGCTGGGCCTCCTATGTGGATACACCTCTTACTCAGATACTTGACTACCCTCGCACCACACAGAGGGGACGGGGCTGAAATCGGAGCTGGGGAGAATGTGTGCAATAGGAAAACAGAGGACCCGAACACCAGGGTGGAAAGCTAAGTGGGGAAGGAGGGAGGCAGGCGGAAAAAGGGAGGCAGAGAGAAGGGCTAGTCAAACTACAGAAGGAAGAAAGAGCCACATTGAAACCTACGATTTTGTGAAATAATTTTAAACATGTATTTCCCAAAAAGAGCTTAAATGGAAGCAGCATGCGTGGACAGACAACGTTACTCCCAGAAAGCATTGGTTATTTAATGAAAATCTCAGTGCCAGGCATAGGACACCTCTCTATGAGATGTTGGTCAAGGATGCCCTAGAGGTACCCAAAATAATACAGGCTATTGTCATGGTTTATAAGAAGACACATCAAGGAATCCATGTTCACAAAGGGATATAGCCATGTAAGGACCTGGGAGAAAATGGCTGTCTACAGGTGAAGAAAAGAGGCCTCCAAACAAACTAGCCATGCCCACACCATGATGTCTGTGTCCTCCCTCAGCACGGCTAGGGAACGCATTTCCGTTAAACCATCATTCTTGTGGTATTTTGGTAGGCAAGCCTCTCTCAGCAATCGACAGATCTAATTGGAAAATAAACATGGATATAAATGATGTTATCAAACAATTTGACCTAACAGAAACAGAATATTTTACTCAAGTGCAACAGAACACACATTCTTTTAAGTGTATTAGTGTGGTTAGCCATATTGTAGACATAGAACAAGTCTGAACAAATCAAAATGCATTCAAATCCTCCTGAAGAAAAGAAATCTGTGACCACAATAGAATCAAAGTTGGGAACACCAACAGTAATCTCTGGAAAATTCCCCAAACAGTTGCAAACAAAATACTATAATTCTAAATAACCCATGGGTTACCCTACACAATCCACAACATACTACATGGTGAAAAGTTGGCTTATCCCAGAAATGCAAAAATTCATAACATTCAAATATCAATCAACAAACTTAAAACTACCAGAATTCTAGAGGTGAGGCAGGGAAGTGATAGAGGTCTGACTGACCCTGTCTCAAAAAGCAAAACTACCAAAAAAAAAAAAAAAAAAAAAAAAGCAATTAATAAGCTAAGAAGGGAACCAGATGGTCTTCTAAATCAATGGCAAAAATCTGTCAAAACTATTGACAAAAACCTAACATCCTTCCCTGATAAGATCTCAAGCAGGGAGAAAAGGGGGCTTCGTCACTAGATCACACATGGCTAGATAAATCCTACAGCAAACATCCTTAGTCATAGGGGGCTAGGCTTCCTCTTAAGATATGCAGCCAGGCAGAGACAGTGCTAATCAAGACTTCACATCGAGATTCTAAATAGTACAATGAGGCGAGAAAAGGAAATAAAAGGCAACCCATTCGGAAAGCTGTAAAATAGTCTTGTTCCTAGTCACTTGACAGCCCAGGTAGAAAAATCGGATGAAAAAAACCTAAAAAAACAAAAAAACTTTAGCAAAGCTGGAGGATATGAGATCAACACACGCTGTTCTATCTCCACATCACCAATAAACTCCTGAAACTGAAATTCAAAAACCTTTACCACTCCCAATAGCGTACGAGGCCATTTCTAGACCTAGGATCTTTCCAATGCTTCAGGTTCTTTGGTTGGGTTTACACTTCACTGCCTATTTCCCTGGATGTGCTATGATGTAGACGGCACTGTCAAAGAAAGAAAAAAGGCCCTGACCCCTCAAAAACCTCTGCATTGGCTCTGCCATCTACATTTAAACTTGGCCACCCTGAGCAAGCCACAGCTCCTCTTAAATGGAAAGGACACCCTCTCTCTCCTACTACTAAATGGAGCTACTGGAAATGCTCTAAATGCTACACATCCCAAATGCTACACATTCACATTCATAACTTGGGCAATTTTAAAAACAACTCTGGTTAGGGTTCACCCCAGACCAATTCAAATCTGATTCCCCTAGAGATGCAACCAGAACACTGGGAAGTTTTAAGAGACCCCAGATGATTCTCATCTGCTGCCTAGCCTGAGAACCACTCTTCCTTAATAACAGATTTTATCACTTGCACATATACTATTAAAGCACCTTTATGAAATACTCCTTGCTATGACTGTATCTGACTGTTTCAAAATAGATATTGCCTCCTTGATAGCAGACACCCTGTATCCAGAGGCCTGCAGGAGTCTGCAATATTCGTATTAGCAAGGCACTTGCACGTACTTATCATAACCCTCACTGTTCTAAGGATGAAGACTGTGATACAGAAGACCTAGTCCCTACAAGCAACCAATGAGGGATAAGGCTCACCCCAATGCCACACTCAAACAGGCACAGGAATTCACCCTTCGTCATACCCAGGCTGGCACATACCTTTTCTGCCACCCTTGCAGTTCTGTTTATGATCTTCTCTCTTGTGCTAGACAACCATATCCTAGGTGTGGAGCACCAAACTCTTTCTCCTTTGTCCTCTGTGAGCCCTGCCCAGCTGGCAGACAGCAGACCACAGTCCCTCAATTAAGACTTGTGCACTAAATGAACTGGTCATAGTCTGTGGGCCAAGGAGAGATACTGTAACGTTTCATTGGTCACAAACACCTTTATTCCAAGCAAGGAGAAAGAGGCACTGTTCCCCTACAGGCTTCTTGCTCACTGGTCCACAGTTAGAAGCTGCAGGATGGAAACAGCAGAGGCACTGTGGTGGCCTGCCCAGCCATTTCAATTGCTGGCTCCCCGGGGAGTTTATTAAGATAGTGTAATAACATCTGCTCACGTGCATGCTACATAACATCTCTCTTGTGAAAGAAGACTAGATGGAGTTAGACTGCCCTTGTCTTCACCTGATCCCATGCTTTCATTTCTCCCAGAAAAGGAGGGGGGGAGGGTTGGGGGTTGGGGGTACAGCAAAGCTGAAGCAGTTGGCAAAGCCAGTTCAGGAACCTAAATTACATTTAATTGTTAGGAGCCACACTTCGGAAGAGTAACCAGTAAAGCTGCTGGTTCCACAAGGACAGCCCAGAGAGGGCCAGGGCAATTAGCCTTGATAGTGAGGTCTCTGGAGGGCAGGGAGACTCTGCATTCAGCGGAAAGGCAACAGCGAACCTGCAGCCAAGTTCTCTCCACCAAAGGTCAGCGTGGCAAAGTAGTCTCATAGTACAAGGGTATGCCTGCACAGTCCCAGCTATGTTTTCCCTCCCTTCAGGAAATATTCAGCCCACCACAGGAAGCAAACGTAGGTGCATTTGGGGTAGCTGGCTAGCATTCTAGGGAGTCAGCACTGATCAAAAACACATTCCCAGCTCAACTTCACTTCTCTGAAAGCAACCAAACAAGAACCCTTCCCATATCCGCAGAGCTGTCCCCAGACCTACCAAGCAAAAGGCAGGCTCCTAGGGCAGGAGGAACGCCCCTCCACAAGCAACAATGTTTCCACACTTTAAAACAGTGGTTCTCAACCTGTGAGTCGCAATAACAACCCTTTCATGAGGGTTGCATATCAAATATCCTGCTTATCAGATATTTACGATTCATAACAGTAGCAAAATTACAGCTATGAAGTACCAACGAAAATAATTTTATGGTTGACAGTCATCACATGACGAACAGTTATTGAAGGGTCGCTGCATTAGAAGGTTGAGAACCACTGCTTTAGTGCAACCACGTCTGGCTGCTGAAGCAAAACTGACGTGCAGGCCTTTCGCTCTACAGAATCTTCCAAAAGTTTCCAGGGAAAACAACCAAAGTCGATGTTGGATTTATGAGACTCAGAAGAGGGGGGTGGGGCCGCTACCGCGCTCCTGTTTAATTTGAACCCCACAGAAGATGGTCCTGTGATCTACAGGGAGCTGCAATATCCTAGGAGACCTGGGAACTTGCACTAGACCTCTTCCAGGCGCAGCAGGGGTATCTGCAAGAAACCTCAGCAAGAAACACGCGCGGAAGAGCGAGTCTGCGCAATGGCTAGTATCCCGCCGCCGCTGCAGTGAAAGAGATCCAAAGAAGCACTTTCCAGCGGCTTTTGGACTGGAATGGGCCACAGCTGTCCTGACTCCCACCTTGTCCGGGGCTCAACCGGGGAAGACTGCCGCATCCAGCTCTGCGTCCCTAGACACTGTCACACATGCACACACACGCTTGCACCTCCCAGCATGCTCTCAAACGAACGCGCACCAGCCGGGGCAAGCGCGCGCTCACAGGCCCACAAGTGCATAGCCTTGTGTGCCCACCCTGCACGCCCACGTGCGTGCCCAAGGGACCCCCAGGAGCCCACTACACTACACTCACCTGGCGCGGACGCCCACGCACCCCGATCTCGCGCGCCACCCTCGCGGGCGGGCCCGGGGCCAGCGCGCGCCACCGCATGGCCGCCTCTGCGGTCCGCCCCCTGTCTACGGCCAAGCGCGGGGGGCACCGACGGCTCCGGGTCCTGCGTGGGCAAGGCCCGGGTCGTGTGCGTCTCAGCGGGCTCTGCAAAAGCTCCTGCCGTCAGAAGTCAGACGCCGGGAACAAAAGCCAGGCGCGAGTGGCGGGCCCCGCGCGGCCGCCCTCCATCTGACACGAATTAGCCCGCCCTCCCCCGCAGACCGCAGCCCAGAGCCGGGGCACCGCTGCTCAGCCAGACGCGGGAGAAGTGGGCAAAGAAACGCCTTCCCGCGGGGGGTGGGGGGTGGGTGGGGGCGCCTCCCTGCCGCCATCTGACTGGAATTACCGACGCTTGGCTCGGGGTTCGGCATTACTAGGATTTCAAACCTCTAGGCGCGCTGGCCCAGGGGCTTAAAGAGAATCAAAACGCAGCAGGTTCCCAGGGCTTTCGGCATTTTAAAATCTTGACTGTTTTCCAGTCCACCCTGCATCTGCCACGGGAAGTCATCGACACTACCCAGCTAAGAGTGCTAAGTGTGGAGTAGGAAGAGTTTTTGGAAAACATTAAGGTAGAGGGTTTGTTGTTGTTGTTTTTGTTTGCTTTGCTTGTGAAGCTTTAAAATTAAATGGGGTGGGGTGGGGGGTGGGGTGAAGGGTTTCAGGCAAAAACCCAAAGCAAGTGACTGCCCACTTTGCACTCCGAGGAAATGAGTGCCCACTCCCCCTTCAAGGTGCCACCCGCTTCTGGACAATGTCGACAAATCGCATCTCAGCCTTTCCATTCAGAGTCTGGGATTCTAGAAGGAGATTAGAAACCAAGAGTGCGAGCGGGATGAAGAAAAAGCAATCCAGGAGCCCAGAAAGCATTGAGGGCCCCTTTAAAAGGCTAGGAGGGTGCACTCTGCTAACAAGAGCAGCCTTTCTCCTACCCCAGGCCTGTGGACCTGCCTGGGGCTGTGTCCTTAAAAGCAAGTTCAACAGCAGCAGAGAGTAGCTTTAGACAAGGCAAGTCTAACTTCTGAGACTATAGAACGGGTGCTTTGAAGATGGACGGACCCAAGCTGAAGCAATGGCTCGGGTCTCCTCTGTGCAGCAGAAGAGGCCCCTGCAACGGAGTAAGGAGCAGGGAGGGCACTTAGCATGTAGCTCTAAACACGAAGCCCTAGTGGCCCTGGCGCCAGGCCCAGCCCACGTGACGCAGCGTTCATATAGCCTGCAGTGTCCCAGAGCCCAGCCTCTGTGGCTCTCACACTCTGACTCTGAGCCTGTGTGCCCAAATGCCTTCACTGGGAGGGCAGTCTGGGTGGGCTGCAAGGGCCTTTATGGTTACCACATGTGCAAATTCCAGCCATCAATTCAACCTCTCGGGTCCTGGCACTAAATATCCATCTTTCTGTTTCTGCAGTGGAGGAGCAATGGCTGCTCTTCAAGTTTCAACTGCAAAAGTGGACGGAAGAAAGAAAACCAAAATTTGCTGAAGATAGGTATGCCATCCAGGACTCCAGTTCTTCATACCATTATCACCAAGTAGATGTTCTCTCCCCCACGCCCCTCAAATGAGCTCTTTCCTCATCTTCCACTGTTTCAGTAGCCCGACACCATTCCTGTTTTCCTACAGCCACTTACTTAAGCTGGACTTTCTGCAAGTCTCTTGGTCATACTCCTGCATGCACCATCTCCACCCTCCACTGCCCAGGGATCCCTGAGACTAGGAGTATTGCGTTCATTCTGGATCCCGGCATCTAACCCAAGAGGGTTGGAAGCAGTGATTCTCCTGTCTATCAGGAGGTGTTGGCCTTACTAAGGTGCTGACAGAGCCAGCAGAAGGAATCTGAATTCAGAAAGGAAGACACCATGCCCTATTGTGGTGAGGCTCTGAGGGAGAGTATGGGCCCCCCGCACACTCTGGGGTCTATTTAGAACTACTGTTAAGAGGCAGAGGTTGCCAAATGTGGTAGCTCCTGTCTGTGATCCCAGCAGTAGGAAGGCTGAGGCATTGCTCAGGCCTGCCACACAGGGAGGCAAACATCAGAAGGTGCTTCTTTATTATAGGCATACCTGAATCTGCCGGAAGTTATTTAAAAGAATACACCATTCAGAAAACGCCTACTCTTTATTACTAGTTATAAACTATGTGACTGTGATACACTTTCTAGCTCCTGACAACAAACTGGTTTGTCTTGGTCCTGGGGCGAATCAACAGTTACAGCCAAGGACTCTGGGCCAAGGTCCAGAACCGTGAACCCAGGAGACATACCCCAGTCCCTTCATCAGGCTGCACGTCTCCCGTACATCCCCTGGCCTCCCCACTGACCCCTCAGCCAGGCTCCCAGCGGGGCTCCACACTGCAGGATCCTTCCACTCTGAGCCATCGGGCTCTCTTCTGACGTCTATAGCTTTTTTTCTTTTCTCTTTTCTGACTGATAACAACTGCTTTTTCTGGGCTCAGCTGAAGATCCACCTTCCAACTTCTCTCCCAACCCCGGTGGTTAATCGTCTCCCCTCCCTGAGCTGAATTCATGGCAAAGGAAACCACTCCACATTTGGTCATCTGGATCCTGCAGTGGGGCTCTGGCTTTGCAGAACCACGCCACACAGGCCCAGTGTAGTGTGGGCTCAGGTAAGAAACGGTCCTTCTTTGCTCCTGCTCCCCAGCCACCGATGCTGGTCACTCACATGGGTGGAGTCATACACACCCTTACCCACCCAACTCCACCTCTTAAGCAAGCTGTGGGCAGACAGATGCATGGGGCCTGGGAACTCCAGAAGCCATGGTAGGCAGCCAGCTCTTGTGGTAGCTGATTCCCAGCACTTGAGTGGCAGGCTTGTGTCATCCCCATTCTGCAAACAACAGTTAGAGACAAATTTCTTCCCAGCATCCTGTTTCCTCTCTGCTTCCCACTGTCCAGATTGGCCTCGCCTGGGCATCTGACTGCATCTGGTCCCCAGGAACAAAGTGACATTCTTTTCACATGGGGCAGGGGAGGCTAGACAACCCAGGGAGACATCAGCACCTCGGCCACCAAGGAGAGAGGTTATATGGCATCCAACTATTGAAAACTCAGACTGAACTGAGAACATGTGCCCCCTAAACAGCCAGATTTTCTCATGTTGAATCTGTGGTTCAGTAGGAATGTGGTCACTGTGGTCTATAAGCTGCTCTTACACTCACTCACGTGCTCACTTGGTCACCTATAGAATCGATCGCTGAGAAGTCCATGAGCACACAGCATTAGCAGGGAACAACAGTGTCCACATACAAGGTGAGACCTCAATTAGTGAGCTGAGATTTGGATGGGGGGACCATTTTTCAGGCAAGAAAGGAAGAATGTGCTTGAGTGAGTAGGCCAGACATGGTGGCTAATGTCCAGCTAATGCTAGAGGTAGACAGGGTGGAGGAAAGAGGTTGGGGAGCTGAGCAAGATAGCAAGAAGCAGTGATAGGAGAGAGACCCCCCAACTGGGCCAGGCTGGACCCCTCATGTGGAGGTCTTAGCAGGTGCTAAGCTAGGGGCACTATGCAGATATCTGTGTCCTGGAAGAGGAGCAGTGGCCATGGAGAACAGTCTGGAGTGTGTGCAGAGGGGGCTGTGTTAGAAGAGAGTAGCAGCCGAGTACCCTCTCATAGCACCCGTCCTGGAACTGCTTTGCAATGTGCACAGGATGACAAGCCAGAGGCATTGGATACCTACAAGAGGACGAAGCCTAGAGGCCCCCTCCCCTCCTTAGAGAAGCAGGAAGAACACTCTCCAGGAGGCAGACACACCAGGGCAGCAGTGAATCTCATCTGCCACAGGTACACTCAGAAGTGAAAGTAGGAAAAACAGACAATCAGCAGCTCTGCCCACAGGGGTCAGGGTTAGAGAAACCCAGCCCTGTGGCAAGGTCACAGCCGCCACAAGAATGACAGAAGAGCACACCACAAGGACATGGGAGACAGCCTGGAGTGGCGCCTATTGGCTACATCTCAGAGGGCTCCAATGGCTAAACAGTGAAAATACTGCATTGCCAACCATTGGCAATAGAGTCCTTGAATCCCCACTGTTACAGACAATTAACATAGTTGAGTCTTCATGGGGTCAGCACCTCCCACCTGGTAGAACAGGGAGGGCATGGGCAGAACAACAGGAGATGTAAGGGAGGGTTGAGACCAGCTTCCACTCATCCTATAGGGGCTATTGTGAGATCACAGGCAGAGAGAGACATCCTCTAGCACCCATCTCCTTGGAGAATAGAGAGCCCCACAGTACCTTCACTGTAAAAGAAAAAGAGTAAGTCTAAGACTGAGAAAGTGGTTGATCCCTAGTCAATCAAGAGGTCAAGATGACTGTGGCCTTGGGTCGGGCAAGCCTTTGCCAGTGCTAACAACAAGCCACTGGTGGCTCTTACCTGCAGAAATCTCTAAGCCTGTGTTTCTCTTCTTGTCCCAAGGCCCTGGCATCTGGACCTTGCTCAAGTGCAAACCTGGGTCAAACTCCTTCTTGAAAGACCTTTCCTCTTCCCTATTTCCCTGTGCATCCAGTCTGTGCTCCATCCTACCTACAGAGAAATGCAGTGTGTCTGCCAGGGTACCTACCACATGTTAGTATGCCCAGATTCCCTGGAGTCCTGGGAAGGTCCCAGAGCCATGTCCACCTCACTAACATGGCAGAGCCTGTCCAGGAGACCTCTATCCACCTGCTGCCTTAGAAATGTGGGGAAGGGACAACACACACTTGGAGACAGAAGAATGGGGTACAAGATCTCATGGGTTCACTGGTGAGCCAAGGACACACAAAATGGGACAACCAGCCAGCAGTTCAAAATCCTCCCCTGTCATCCCCAGAGACATTGTATCCTGGGGACAATGAGTACACATCAAAGAGCAATAGAACAAACTAGAGAAGATGTATTGGAGGTGCTTGACCCAAAGTACATGGTAGAAAAACAGTTGTTACCACCAAGATGGATGGATGAAGGACAGCAGCCTGGGTGTTTTCACCCCTAACACCGTTCTAAGGGACATTGTGCCTCATCGAACCTGCCTCAGCATCTACTGCATCTGGGAGGAAGCCCAGAGCCAATGACCTCAAGGGGAGGGCGTCAGTCTACAAGTTCCACCACCACCTCTGCACTGGCTACAGAGGTCAAGACAACGGTCAGAGCAACAGGTTAGGGCCAACTGTCAATCTCTGACAGGCACATCTGGGGGCTTCTTTGTCAACAACAGATGGTGACTTCTGACATCGTAGCAGGGTGTTCCACCAGCGCTGAGGAAACATGCTCCATTTCCCCTGTTTTCTCCCATCATATACTTCCTCCCCCCCCCCGCCCCCAACTTAGAGAAGTCAAGAAAAACTGCTTTTCCTGCAGATCTCACCCCTACTGTGAGTCTCCAGCCCTTTGCTATTACACTTTCTAAACACATGCGTTTTGTTCCCAAGCCACCCTCCTATGGCATTCTGACCCAGAGGCCCAAACACACCAGGACATCCACTCAAATACTGTCTCACCCCCCCCCCATGGGAAATAGTTCTAGGAAAAGGGTGGTGGGATAGAAAAGCAAATACCCAATAATTAAATGTAATAAATACATGGCAGATTTTCTGTGTGTTTACTGAACGAACCGAGTAGAAGAGAAAGAACCTCTGTCCCAAAGGGCCATCAATGACCTGCCTGGGGTGACAGACTTCCAATCCCGGGGAGCCAGGATGCACACAACCCCTGCAGAGGGAGGAAGAAGACACATGGGAAGATTCTAACACAATATAATGTAAAAATATGCTACTCTGTGCTGGAAGATAACGGCCCAAACATATCAAACCTTTGTTTTCAATACTTAGACCATTATGTTTCTATAAGAGCAGAAAACTTTTATGCTAAAAACACTGAAATTCATATAACAGTCTGGAATCTGTCCTGTTCCAGGCAGTGCTGTGTTAACTGGCGATGCACTGCAAGAGTGCACACTGTGCTCACAACCAAGCACAACCTCTATGTCCCAGAGAAGCTGTATGACCCAAGCAGGTGCTGCAGGAAACAAGGCAGACTCATTGTGCTTTTGATCTTGGGTTCATTTGTTCACTGTGCATTCAAAAACTTTCTACTGTTGCCAAATGCTCTCATGTGCCCCACTCTGAGTTATATATAACTCCATGTAGAACCATGATTCATCATGTAAGAAGTGTTCGAAACTGGACGTGGCACACCTTTAATCCCAGCACTCAAGAGGCAGAGGCAGGCCCATTTCTTATGAAGACCAGCCCAGTCTTCACAGAGAATTCCAGACCAGCCAAGACACTTAATGAGACCTTGTTTCAAAAGAAAAGAAAGGGGGAAGAGGAGGAGAAAGAGACCACTACCACCCAGGTTCAATTCCTGACACTTACATGGTGGCTCACAACCATCAGTAACACCAGTTCCAGCCTGTAGGCACCAGCACACACATGGTGCACATACATGCAGGTAAAATACTCATACATATAAAATACGGTTAGAAAGAAAATGAACTTTAAAGTAATAAAAATACTGACTCCAGGAAGCTTAATAACTTGATAAGACTCAAAGTCTGTGTGGCTAGTGGAGAGATTAAAATCACCTTAAGGGGCCACTGACAAGTCAAGACATAAGGGAGATGTGGTAGAAATACACTATGGAATACTACTCAGTCATAAAGAAGGCCAAAATCCTGCCATTTGTGACAACCTAGGTTGCACTTTGGATAATGAAATAAACCAAGCACAGATAGGCAAGCATCAAGTGAGCTCACTTATATGTTGATTATGAAAAAAACATGGGACAGAACTGAGAGTAGAGAGGTGGTTAGCAAATGTCTGGACAGGGGCAGCAGGGGGGCTCAGGGGTGAGGGGTTCCAGTGGGTACAAAGTTTGTAAATTCTGAGTTTCTGTTGCACTGAAGGTGCCATAGTTGAGAATACAGGCTTTCTCTGTATAGTCCTGGCTATCCTGGAACTTACTCTGTAGACCAGGCTGGCCTTGAACTCAGAGATCCACCTGCCTCTCCCTCCCTGGTGCTGGAATTAAAGGTGTGTGCCACCACTGCCTGGAGGCAAAATAGAAGATTTCAATGCTCTCACCACAAAAAAAGCATTTTAGATGATGATATGCTAATTATCCCACTGTTATCAGTATGTAATGCACATCCATATCAAAACACCATGCTTGAGCTGACTCACGCATGGTTGTGTTCTATGAATATCTACAATTACTATGTTTGAATTTTAAAATTAAAGTCAGATATCAAGGGTCATTTAAAGAAAACCTGTAGTTTCCCCAGGCAGTGTGCAAAGAAGAACCTAAGCCTGGTCTCCATTCAGTCTCTGGTCAGCCCCAGAGTGAGGCCAGTGCAGCTGAGACAGTTCCTCCAACATGAAGACCTGGTCCAGTTCTTTTTGGGGGTCCACAGGGAAGCCCATGGATTAATGCTAGTCCTTCCACAGCTCCTCAGCTCTCTAGAAACCACCCAACACCCCCACCATCTCACCCCCACCCCCACTGAGGCCAGCACACAACAGCAAAGGCACATCTGAACCCTGGGCGGAAACCATAGCTCCTCATCAGAGGGGCCACCCAGGGTCAGGGCAGGCCACACTAACCCTTCTATTTCCCTGAAGGAGGGTGGATAGGAACATCCCCAAATGAAGCAACTCTACCCCAATCGTTCACACCACAAATCCCGGGGGGACTCCAGATGCCAGCATGTCTTCAAAATCTCCCTTTGGGGCTCTCAGCTATGGCTGAGTTAAATGCTAGGAGCAGTGGGCTCGGGAACAGAGGGCCAGAGCCTGGGCCATTCCCACAGCAGACATGCCAGAAAGGAGGTGGGCAGCACGCACTGCAAAAGCCCAGAATGCCCTGGAAGACTCCAGCCAGGCTAGCTGTGCCATGGCAGGTTTAATATTAACTTCTCTGAGTCACGGTTTCTTCCCTTGTTACTGCTGACTGACCTGGGAGACTTCTAGTGAATGTTAATTAGGCACTCATGGAGGGGCTTTGTTCAAGGTCTGGCACTCCCTCCTCTCCCCCTTTCTATTTTCATCAACAGAACAACTAAGTTCAGCTACTTAGTATCCAAGTCTTCAAAAGTGAGCTTGCTATTCGTGTGGCTGAGTCAGCATTTTCCTTTCCAGGCTGTTCACAGAGAGCTCAGGGAATCCACCACACCACACACACCACGCGCATGGCAGGTCCCTTCCCTTGCATGGCAAGGGCCTTGAGTGTTTGGATCCAAAGAGTCCATCCTCAAGTCTGGCACAACAAGGATCTAGGAGCCCAACACATGTGACTACCACATAAGGGGTACCCCCCTCCCCACCCCACCCCACCCCCGCGCCCTCTACCCATCCACCCCCAACTCCTGCACTACCACTCAGCAAAGGCTGGAAAGCCTTCCAAAAGAGCAGATGCCAAAGGTGCCAGCCCTCAACTTCCTCAAGAGTTTGAGTAGTGGCTCTTAATTTTAAAAGATCACTGAAGAATATAAATACACGAGACTGGCAATCTTCCCAGCCCTCCTTTTTTTAAAAAAGAACAGGTTTATAGCTATCACTGTCCTTACTTTGGCGGGTAGGGGGAGCGCTGGCTAGGGCATGCCACCTGTGCTGCTACCCTGTATCTATGTCCAAGCTCAGGGCACACCAGCCCTCTGGAAGGGGGGAGGGGAGGTGAACACACTGTGTCCCTCAGCCCACACAAATGGGGCTGTGCTTAGCAAATGCTGCCCCCCTATGCAAGGAATAAGTGTGTAAGTGAACAAAGACAGCCACTGGGTTTAAGGTGACCGTCCCTCGGAGGTCACACCCCTCGGTTACACCCTGGGCTAGGCCTTTGGAATGCAAGGTCTCCTATCAGCTGCCCTTTGAGTTTCTGATTAGCTGCTTAGGGACCATTTCTCCATTCATGCATTCTGGAGTTTACTGGGGAAGTGGGAGTGGCCCAGACTCCTTAAGCCTAAAGGGATCCATGGGGGGGGGGGGGGAGGAAAAGAAAAGAGCCCTGGTGAGAAGAGAAGCTAAGAGAAGGGAGGATGGAACAGAGAGCAGAAAGAAGAACTGAGGGGACCCAGGGTACCTAGCACTCCTAAATGACTTCAGCTAGGAACTGACAGGGGTAAGGCATCCACAGAGAACCCCAGGGGTCACATCTCCACTCACTGCAGCATTAGACACCAGGAGTGAAGAAGGGCAGGCATGCTTCTGCTGAAGGTGTGGACAGCACAGGAAGTCATGGCACCAGAAGACTCTCCTCCACCAGCCAGCAGGCCAGGCTGCACCGTGCATCTGCTGTTTGAGAACGAAAGGTGGAGGCCAGAGGGACAGCAAGCCAAGGTTGCCACTTCCGGTTCTGAACCCTAAGCCTACCCTGCCGTGTCCGGAGTCTTGCCCCTTGTACAGCTACTACACCAACACGCACAAACTCAACCACAGTGTGGTCTACAAGATCAACACTGGCCACTCAATGACACCATCTTTTTTCATCTTAGATGCACAGTACAGAAGCCAGGCCTCATGACTCCAATCATGTGATGCTGACCCAGCACCCCAATGCCCTCCACCTTCTGCAATAAAACCTGCTAGAAAGCATCACATCCTTCAAAAACAACGGCATTCAGACGCTCCCACATCAACTCCAATTTACAGCTATGCTCTCCTCCCAGAAGACACCTGCAGAGGGTAACCTTTGCGCTCCCAAAGCAGTGTGGCCACCCCATGTCTCTGAGACATCCGAAACAGCAGTCTTCATCCCATGGGGACATTTAGACTCCACCTCTCCACAGCTTCTTAGACCAAGAAGGGATACTCAAGTCCTCCTTGCTCACCCCCAGTCACCCTCCCCACCTTATTCCAGTTTCCGACAGTATGTGCACACTCTATATAGGCTGGTCTCCAAGACCGTATGCCTTATTTCAATGCCCTGCCCTTGGGGGAGTGTCGTCATAGATGGTTCACTCTGAGCAGAATTGCCACCCTGAAGCCACTGATTCATCAACTGTTACTTACTGGAAGACTCCAATATCAATCCTGTCCTCCCTGCCTCTCTGAAAGCTCCCCTCATCCATTCATCTTCTCTACCATCAGCCTGAAGGCTTTCCCTTTCCCTAATGCACACAACCCACCCATCAACAAGCCCTGCAGAATAAATCCAGAGCGAGGCTAGACTCTTCACCTTCTCTCCCACCATGCAGTCCACCAATAAACTGACCTCTGTATCCAAAGCCAGCCAGATGGAGCTTCTTCTGGGGGCATTCAGGAAGGAGACACAACCCAGCAAGACCCCTCCTACATCTAATCAGTTTGCTTAGAAAGTCATAGGCCCCTCCGGCTAACTTAATCTATTCCCTACCTCCCCAGACCGGTTAGTTGTCCAATCTGTTCACATGCTGCTGCCTCAGGACATTTGCAAGCTCTGCTAGGTACACCTGTCTCTCTTTCCTAGCAACCTGGTTTTCTCCTCTCTTTTTTCAAATTTCAAAAGTCCCTCTTCCGGGAAGCCTTACATGATGCCCTACAGGAAACAGTCCCTGGCAGTGGGTACTTGATTTTTTTTTTTTTTTTGTCTTTGTTTTGTTACAGTGCCCTTATCATGGTAGTGATGCTCTGTAGTGCTGGGAACGTCACCTTCGAGAGGCCAGGGACGCCCTCCACCATAACAGGGTTAGGATGTGCTGAATGAATGAAAGAATGGTAGTAGTGAGGTCCAGCACAGAGAGCCCATACTGTCCCGTTCAGGTTTCTTCATGTGCGGATCAGAACATCTGCGGCCTCAGCTCTACCAGGGCCCTGTTGTTCCTGTCTCTCCCCTCACCCCAGTCCAAGGCTAGACAGTGAGAATGGCACCAACCTATTTGCTAAACGGACCAAGGAAGGGGGTAGGGAAACGTGAACAGAGACCTCACTGTGTGTCTGTACCAGAACTGACTACAGTACTCACAGCTGCGCACAGAGAGAGCTTGGGGAACTTCAGTGCCTGCTGCACAAGTCAAATATGGGGACAAGAGGGTAGGCAGCCAGGCCATAGAGAGCCTCTGTCCCACGCGAAGGCAGTTTGGACCCTGAGGAGAGGTTCAGCCACCCATTTACAGTGATATCTTATAGCCTGTGGAGTCACTACATCCAGCACTAAGCAGCCAGGAAAAAGAATACTCAGAGGTTGGAGATGGAGCTCAGTGGTACAGCACTTGCTGGGCCTGTGAAGGCCCCTGGCTTCCAGTCTCAGTATAATCAGAACCCAGTGAGAGTACCAATAATACATCTATTTTCACTGGCATGGAGAACACTCAATGGAATAACAAGATGGTATATTAAACACAAGAGATGTGAGTCATTCCCAGTGTTAGCCAGTCCTCGGTATCACACCACTTGGGCAAAGACAGTCCTTTGCTGTGGAGAGGCTAAGCTTCCCCCTATCTCTAGATCTGAGCCTAACAAGCAGCACTAACTCACTCCCAAGGGCTGAGCAGGAGCTCAAGTTCATGGTGACAACCATGCTCAGACCAGCTGAGGTGTTAGAAAGCCATCCTGTAGACACAGGTGTCGCCTTCAAAGTCCTTGCCCCTGCTTCTCAGAGGGGCCAAAGGTCTATCCGAGCCAGGTGGTGGTGGCGCATGCCTTCAATCCCAGCACTCAGGAAGCAGAGCCAGGTGGATCTCTATGGGTTCGAGGCCAGAGGCCAGCTGGTCTACAGAGCGAATTCCAGGACAGGCACCAAAACTACACAGAGAAACCCTGTCCTGGGGGGGGGGGGGGGGGAGGTCTCTCTCTCTCTCTCTCTCTCTCTCTCTCTCTCTCTCTCTCTCTCTCTCAGCGGGCAGACAAGTCATGGCACAGAGTTCCTGCAGGACCGTGGATGTGTGTCCATAGCCTGCAGCGGGACTTCAGGAACAGACCCTGTCCTCAAGTTCCTCCCACTTCCGATAAGTGATACAGGAGATGCTCTACTGACAAAGAGAAAGCGGGGAAAATGGCAGATAACGGGGTGGAGATGTGTGGCGGGCAGCTCTCTGTCCAGGGTGCTTCCGCACTTTATCTAGGAGTGCTGATATGGTGACTTCAGACAGAAACACAAACACCACCAAGGTCATGGATGACGACCGGCCCCAGCAGCCATGGCAGAGCACTCAAGGCAGGGAGGATAAGCAGCAGGGCTCTGTGTGGGGAAGGACCCACAAGCAGCTTCCCTGGGGTCCTGTGGCCAGCATAAGGACATAGCCTCGGGCGTGGAAGGAAATGGAAGGCATCATGGAAGGAAGGACCAGCTGCTGTTGAAATATGACTCAAAAAAAAAAAAAAAAAATCTAACAAGTTTCTGGTTCCCCTCTCTGTGATCAACAGACTGGAGGGAAGGCAGGGAATGATCACCTAAAGCTGACCAATTGGAGGACCACAGCCAAGGAACAAGATTGCTGGTGGATCAGGGTACCAGGAAGTAACCAGAGTTAGTTGCTGACAACAAGTATAGTGGTGGGGGGATGGGTATATAGGATGGTAGCTGGACACTGGGCATACTTAGAGGTGGAAGACCATCAAGGCTTAGTCTGGACTGTACTATAGTTCTCTCCTGCTCTAGCATCGGGTGTTCCTTAAGCAGAGGAGAAAGCGGCTGGGCGGTGGTGGCACATGCCTTTAAGCCCAGCACTCGGGAGGCAGAGGCAGGCAGATCTCTGTGAGTTCGAGGCCAGCCTGGTCCAAAGCGAGTTCCAGGAAAGGCACCAAAACTACACAGAGAAACCCTGTCTTGAAAAACAAACAAACAAACAAAAAAAAGCAGAGGAGAAAGCAAAAGAAACGCTAGGCAATGAAGCCTTGGGGTGTGAAGGCCAGGGACAAGGGACAGGAGGCACAGATACCGGAATGCCAGCAAAACCACCAGAGGAGGGGCAGCCTTGGACCAGGCCAGTGTCCAGTCAACAGACTGACAGAGCAGAAGAATCCAGAGGGAGATCTGCTAGGTGTTCTAACCACCAGCGTGCTCTCCACCAGGGCCTCCCAACCAAGGAGGAGTCTGGAGGTGAGCAAACACGCCACCCACACATGGAGAAAAGAGGTCTGGCAGCGCGGGCAGTGAGTGAGTCAACAGACAGCAACTGTGTTCTGAGGTGAGGAGGAGAGATGAATGAACAAATCCATGGCAGAAGCACTGTGTGACCACTAGTCTTCCATCCCGCAGACTGTGAAATAACAAGGAAAGATTCCTTCCTCTAAGACTGTTGGAGAAAAACCTCCACATGGTATAGCCACAGCAAAGCAAGGACAACCAACACTGTGGCTGTGAACAGTGGGTCCCGCTGGACATGGAAGCAGACTCCAGCCATTGCCTCCTTCAGACACAGTCACAAGAGGCAGTTTTCATAAGGTCTGCATCCATGCAGACCCTGGGGAGGGCTTGCCCTTGCTACCCACAAACACTGACGTGTATGGACCCCAACCTGTCACATTCTTCTGACACACATAATTCATTTCATCGTTAGCTATTTTGCTCCCGAGGCTATTTTGGCTGCAAGATAGATTCTAACAAAACAGGGATTTGACAAATAAAAGAGATGCTTAAGGATGGGTTTGTCGTAATCCCGCCAAGCTAGGAAGCTGTCTAGAGTTCAGCACATGGGTGAGGTAAGAACGAAGGGGGAAAAAAATTCAGCCTCTGTCTCCACTTCAGAAATCAAGATGTCCACACACACATAGACTTGAACTTCTCTCTCTTTAACCTTGGAGAGGACCTTGCTACCACTGCAGGATGGCACCTGGAAAGCCCCAGGGAGGGACTGCCTAGCTGAGCCATGCCACCCTGCCTGATGTCCGCCGATCCCATATCTGCCCTCAGAGGATAATCAGGAGCAGGAGAGTGGGCAAGTGGAGTGGGCAGAGTTCACAGTCCCTGCTCATCTGCAGCTTGTGACCCAGCCCTGCCTGGCCCAGACCTCGCAGAAGCTCAGCCTGCCTTTGCAATACCCTGTTAACATCAGTCAGCTCCACCCTCCAGGCTATCAGTGCACTTGGGAAAGTTCATAGCATCCCATGTAAGATATGGTTTGATAACTGGGATGAAGTGGCATCAGACACCTTCAGCCACATCTACAGCCTAACCACACAGGACCACACAATTACTTCCAGCCTAGCATTCCCAGAGCTCACAAAAAGGCATTTTCACCCAAACACTACTATTTAACCTAACTCTCAACCCTCCCTAGGCTGGGTGTTTTGTTCTGTGGGACAGGTCCTCTCTATGGAGTTCTGGCTATCCTAGAACCCACTAAGTAGAGCAGAGATGCCCTGCCTCTGACTTGCCAGTGCTACCACACCCAGCCCAAGGCTATGGTCTGGCAATAAATAGACTGTATGTATCTAGTTCATTTTTTAGATCAATGATTGATTTCCCTGTCTAATGACTAGAGATATTTGGAAATAGAATGGTTCTTTTTAGGCATTACCAGGACTGAGGTGGGTGGCCACCAGCTTTTAATGGAGGAGATAGGAGTGCAACCCAGTCCCTAGAGTCAGCCCCCAACCAACAAGCATCCCAAGGAAAGCACCATAAAGCATTCACTGAGGAACCACACGCAGGGTTCAAGAGTGTGTGTGGTGGAAGAGGTCTGGGTAGGAGGCCTCAGTGAGCAGGCACCAACACATCTCCCCCATCGACCAAAGCCTCTAGACCACTCCCCCACAGAGCTGAGCAAAGCAGAACCTCTTCTGCCCTCCCTGGCTATGTGGACCCCACAACGGGTGGATATGGGGGAAGCTGTTTCCAGTGTCAGGGATGTGTGGGTTCCCCACATAAAAGGAGACAGGGAATTTGCTGTCCCTATCAGAACAAGCCTTGACGAGCCAGGTGCCCAGAGGATCAAAGCCCAGAGCCGCCTCCCAGCTAATCCCCGCCAGGAATGCTTCCTCCCCGGCATTGTTTTCTTTACTTCCCCACAGGCAAGAAGACCAGCTCCCACTCCAACACTCCGCACAGGGTCCCACACCCTCATGCTGGCAGGTCTGGACTCCCCAACTTCCCCCAGACCGTCCATCAACCCCACTTCAAAGGGCCGACCGGGTGCCTCCTATCTCGAAGTGACGCAGGTGCTCCGAGGCAAAGAAAGGACCTGGTTTCCCACTATGGGGATTTGGGGCTGAGTTCCACATCTGCTTTCACCTTCTGAACATACCAACCAGCCCCGATTTCCTCAATGAAATAACAACAGAAACCTGAAAACAAAATAGTGCCAGCCCCTGATGATGTCAAAGGACTTAGTGGAGCAGAGGGGTGGCCTTAATACTGTCCATACCCATCCAGGGTGGAATATACAGAAAAGTGGCAACACTGAGACAGGAACGGGGAGACAGACGCCAGCTACCCAGCTCCTCTGGCTTTACCTGCCAAGTCCTTTGTCCATCCCAGCTCCCCTCCCCCACTCCTCCCGTGCTGCCCTCGCCTGCCTAATCTCTGATGTATCTTTGATAGAGTGATGGTGTGGCCACAATGGTACTGCTGAGGGGTAAAAGGACAACTGGATAGACTAAGCCCCCGCCATGAGGGCTCTGCTAAGACCCTGATGGTACCCGAACAGTTCTAATCTAATGTGGCTTTTTAGGTGCATGGAACGGACCGGACCGTGCAAACAGGATGTGATTTCTAGAATGCGCATACACCTAATCAGGGCGATCTGGAATTATCACGGGAAGAAGCTGAAGGGAGAATGGGGGAGGGAGAGAGATTTGGGGAAGGAAGAGTGAAGGAGGAAGTGTGCAGAATCGCTCTCCCCTTCTCTGCATAGCCAACGAGTTTGTTAGGAGCATTACTGCCTTTCTCTAGGGAATGAGGAATTCCTACCTCTCTGGACCAGACAAATCAGTTACTGTGAGAAGGAGCCAATAGGAAGTGGGGGTGTGCTCTCTCTTCTGCACCAACTTGCCCTTCAGCTTTCCTCCATGCTGTGAAGGAGGTCAAGACCCTCGGCAGATGCCAACGCTGATCATGGACTTCCAGCCTCAGGATCAATTAGCCACAACAAAACTTTCTTTCTTATCAGCTACCTGCTCTCAGGTATTCCGCTGGGCTATGGCAGCACACAGTGGACTACAATGAAGAGCGTCGGACAGGTCTCACAGTGCAGGCCTTGGTGAGAGAAACACACTGGCAGCAACCTGTCACCTCTGCATCCCTCCATCCCTCTGGAGTGTGTCCTCACTCCTAAGGATGTCTTCATCAGGAAACAATGGTAGCAGGGTGAAAGCTGCCCTGGCCCTCTTGCTGAGACAGATGCTACACAAAGACAGAGTGTCAGAAACCCCTCCACACACAGCTGGCTCCCTTCCCCAAATCTCTCATGACACTGCAGAGATTTTTGTGGCTGTATAGGTACCTAAATAGCATTGAGTTCGTGTCTCCACATTCCAATGGCCAAGCAAGTCTAAAGCCCAACAACCCTCTACAGCCTTTGGTGCCCTGCACCCATGGAGCCAACCATATCCCAGAGAGCAGGGGATGCTCCAGCCCACACACCCTATCCCAGCACTGCAAGGGCCAACCCTGAGTCTGCACATTTGCCAGCCATCCTGGAACAGGGCTTTTAGACATTGCTGCTGTGCTCAGAACATTCATGTCTCCCCAAAGCTCACAAACTGAAACCTAACCTCCAAGATGGCGGTATTTGGAGGCTGAACACCCAGGTGTTCAGGTCATGAAGGTAGAAGTTCCACATCAGGATCGGTGTCCTTAGTAAAGAGCTCACTGGTCCTTCCACCACATGGAGACATATAAAAAGAACTCTCTGTGAAGCAGAGAGTGGGTCCAACCAAACACCAGAGTTGCCAGAGTTGTCTAAGTCATGGACCACTACCTTGCAGACACAGGCACTACACAGAATCCATTTCCTTGCCCTCATGCCAGGTAATTTCTAAGGTAAACTACAGCAGGACTGACAGATACGATCTCATCCTATCTCAAATCACCATAAGATCCTGACAATCCAAGTCTTCTGTGTGTTTGCCAACAGAACTTCTATGCTTCATTTCACACTAGGTCCCCACTGCAACCCCCAACACCAATGTCAAGGTCATCTAACGGATCATTGTTAGCAAAGAATGTGCTCATGGGGCCTTGTGCTCATGGCCCTACTCTGGACTCCTAAAACCTTTCTAATTAGTATCCCAGCGGAATTCTGCCCCTCTGAGGCACAAGGATCTCCATCTCTCAGTACCATAGCCAACTCCTCCTGAGCTGTGCAGAGCAGTGTCCCGTCTGAGGTTCAAATCAGGCCGTGTGTATCTTATGGTCTGGTAGACTTGACACAGTACCTAAGCCTCCCTGTCCTCAGTGAGGAGCCCAAAGCCAGTCAAGAATTTCAGAGGGTCAGGTGTGTGGGTGGCCAAAATGTGACACTATGTAATACCATGTGACTGCACCACCCATGTGACATCCAGCAGGACAATTAGGGCATAGATATCCCTGCACAATAACCTTGTGAGCTGACCTCCAAGGTCAGCTCAGGGACAGCAAGGGCCTTCCTGGTGTGACTTCACTTCAACACGCAGCACTATGAGGAAGCTGAGGCACCCAGAAGTCAGTGTGTGCCAACACTCAGAGGGCACATGGCCTAGTCACATAGTCAGCAAGTACACTGAATGCTGATCTTCCTGGGGCTTCGGCATCTTCTCTCAAAGGTTTGCTTTCCCTCGGCGTGTATTCTTTTAAAATGTTTTATTCGGCATGCTTTTAAAATTATCTTGGGAACTTGGCAGGGTATTACAGCAGAAACAAGAGTTAAGATTCTGAGGGCTTGCCGGGCAGTGGTGGCACATGCCTTTAATCCCAGCACTCGGGAGGCAGAGGCAAGCGGATTTTTGTGAGTTCGAGGCTAGCCTGGTCTACCGAGCAGGATCCAGGAAAAGCACAAAGCTACACACCTTGTCTCGAAAAACCAAAAAAAAAAAAAAAAAAAAAAGATTCTGAGGGCTTGGGACTGGAGAGCCATCGTAACAGACAAGAGTGAATATTGACCTCTGGGCATCACGCGTGCGCACACGCATGCATGCACATGCACACACACACACAGAGAGAATTAATATTAATCTTTAAAAAAAAAAGTCAGAGATTCTGTGGGCTACAGCCTTGAGTTGGAGATTAAAAGCACATTCCTAGAGCAAGAGCAATGGCTCAGTGGCTAAAGACCCTTGCCTCTCGGGGTCTTACTATATAGCCTTAGCTGACCTGAGCTCACAGAGAGTCACCTGCTTCTGCCATGCCTGGTCTAAAATAAATCTCTTCGCCCCCCTTACTTGTATTCACTGTTGAAAATGCTCAACATCCCGAGCCCTAAGGGCTGCTCACCTGCCTTGTAGCAAATGCATGATGAACATTGCTGCTTTGCAAACACTGCATGGTTTCAGAAACCAGTCCAGAGCAGATTCTGTCCAGCTGGGCCAGGGATGGGTTCAGACTCCTTTCTACTTCTAGACTGCCACAAACCACTGGACCATTCTCAGACCTCACAGCCTCCATCCCAGCATCTGGACACATAAGCAGATACCCAGAGAGGCAAAGCCACCATGCCACATGGCAGTTCCTCCACATCCCTAAACCACACATATCTGCTACTCAAGGAAGGTGGCTCAGACTCTGAGCACCATTTTCCAACAGCAACTATTCAGGCAAGAATCAGCTAATGGTATGTGTCTGGGGATCCAAGAGAGACAGCCTGACACACTTGTCTCCCCTCATTGTATCTTGGAGACCCCTTCTTGAAACACAAATGGACTGAGACATGGCCCCAGTCATGAGCCAGCAACATTCAGTGGCGGCCATCTCAAACCAAGTGATACTATCAGTGCATGGGTCCCCTGAGCACGTAACTCCAAACAGAGTACAAAGAAGACCAGGGGCATCAGGGAACCCTGCTGGAAGCATGAAGCCTCCTTTTACCTGGAGTCCCCTTTTTAATGACTCCCAAACCTAAGCCCGCAACAGACATTCAAAGTGGAGTTGAAACAGTTAACAGGAGCAAAGATTCGGCCCCAGCACTGAGATGCACTGGAATCCCTTCACTGAGGTGCTCACTCCACGCTCCCTCTCAGCAACACCTGTCTTAGTTTGCTTCTGATTGCTGGAATAAAACATCACAACTGAAAGAAACTTTGGGAAGAAAGGGCTTACTTCAGCTGACAGCTTACGAAGGGGTATCAGGATGGAACCCAGAGGCAGAAACTGGAGCAGAGATCATGGAGGGGTGCTGCTTACTTGTGGGGGACCAGCCCCCACATTTATTTACCCCAGGAACTCTCAAGGAATGAGGGGTAAGAGACTTAACTTAGAAATAGAGAGGAGAGAAACAGAGCGAAAACACAGGGTAGACTCGGGTGGGCCTGGATCCTTATCCAAAGAGGCCCAGAACTTTAGTCCAAAGGTCTATTTATAACAATGCCAAGGGGTGGCGCAAAAGACCTTCCCCTTGCTAGTTAGAGCCTTACAAACACCTGGTACTCAGGCCCGTGGTCCAGTCAACCTCCCATGCAGTCCTGCTGGGTACGGCCACCAGGAAACCTAGTGGGCTCCAACACTTACTGGCTTGCTCCTCATAGCTTGCTCAGCCTGCCTTATACAACCCAGACCCACCTGCCCGAAGATGGCAGCACCTGAAGTGGGCTGGGCCCTTCCACATCAATCATTAATCTAGAAAATGTCCCATAAATTTGTCTAAAGGCCAACCCAATAGCCCAATAGTCCATTTTCTCAACTGAGGTCCCCTCTTTTCAGATGCCTGAGCTTGTGTCGAACTGGAAAACAACAACAAAAACAAACAAACAAACAAACAAACTGACCCCTTGCCACCTTGCCATGCAAATATGTTACTGTTAAAACATAGCCTGTCCTTTCTTGCTTACTCTCAAGCTCTCACGGTATATTCAAAACATAAAACATGGCACAACTTTAAAAGTTCCACAGTCCTCAAAAAACTCACGCCCTTTGAAACTTGAGGTTCTTGAAAATATCCAATGTCTCTTTAAAAATCCATACTTGCAGCCAGGCGGTGGCGCAAGCCTTTGATCCCAGCACTCGGGAGGCAGAGCCAGGTGGCTCTCTGTGAGTGCCAGGCCAGCCTGGGCTACCAAGTGAGTCCCAGGAAAGGTGCAAAACTACACAGAGAAATCCTGTCTCGAAAAAAAAAAAAAAAAAATCCATACTTGCTAAAAATCCAAAGTCTCTTAACGGTAGGCTCCTGTAAAATCAATACTAAGTTACAGACGTCTTATTCCAAGAGGAAAGGAACAGGGCACAGTCACAATCTGAGCGGAGCAAAACTGACGCCCAGCAGTATAAATCAAACGGTGGAGCTCAGTGTCTCCCATCTGGGATTCGCTCAGGGGCTTCTCAGCTCCAAAGGACTCGAGCAGCTCCACCTCCCCAACTCTGCCAGTCACATGGCTCATCAGGCCAACTCCACTCCACAGCTGCTGCTCTCCTTGGCAGTCACCCCACAGTCCTGGAA
Source organism: Onychomys torridus (assembly GCF_903995425.1). Classification (NCBI taxonomy): domain Eukaryota; kingdom Metazoa; phylum Chordata; class Mammalia; order Rodentia; family Cricetidae; genus Onychomys; species Onychomys torridus. Next base: position 21,404,024 of record NC_050452.1, on the reverse strand, counting down.
CCTCCAAGATGCTGGGGTCTTCACAGGCTGCACCCTCATTCTCTTCGGGGACTGTGGTCCTGTCACAGGTGCTAAATAAACCTCAGCCTCTCTCCATGACCCCCCAAGCCACCCAAACTCCAAAGTCCCACTGCAACTGAGGCTGCATCTTTACCAATGGTCTCTCCTGGCCTCTCACAGTGCCAAGCCTTAGCTGCTCCCCGTGACTGACCCCTTCAATCCAGGATCTTCCATGCTGCCAACACCAGCACCACTCAGAAGACTCTTACACATCACCAAGTCAGCTGCCAGTGTGGGATGCAGCCTTGGTCCCCTCTGGACCACAGCTTCTGTGTGCTGACCCTGTGGAAACACTCCTAGATTGTTCTTCAATGATGCTGGTCTCTTCTTAATCACAGCTGAACTCTCAGCCCCAGTTGACCACCAGTGATTGTCCCGTAAAGCAAAGGTTTTGTTTTCACAAATCCTCATCAAAACCATCACACGAACAGCCCTGAGAGTCTTGTTTCCTCCTGAAACCTCACAAGCCAGGCCCCCATCGTCTGCACTGCTCTCAACCTTGTCTTCTATGTTCCCACAACAACTCATTTAGCTCTGCATGCTCAATGGCTTTTCCAGCCCAAAGTTCCAATGGCTTTCCTAGCCCTCCCCAAAACACACAGCCTGGTCTGGCACAGCAATCCCACAATCCTCATACCAATTTCTATATTAGTTAGGGTTTCTACTTCCATGTTAAAACAACAAGACTAAAAGCAACTTGGAGAGAAAAGGGTTTGTTTCAACTTACATCTTAATGTCCATCATTGAGAGGAATCTGTGCAGGAAATCAAGGCAGGATCCTGGACCCAAGAACTGAAGCAGAGACCATGGAGGAATGTGGCTTCCTGGTTTGTTCTCCATGGCTTACTCAGCTAGCTTTCTTACAGCCCCCAGGACCACCTTCCCAGGGTTGGTACTACCCACAGTGGGCTGGCCCTCCCAAGTCAATCATCAATTTAAAAAGTGTCCCACAGACTTGCCTCCAGCCCAATATTATGGAGATATTTTCTCAGTTGAGGTTGCTTCTTCTCAGATGACCCTAGCTTGTGTCAAGT